>NC_087215.1:32743110-32793110 GCF_015104395.2 Macrobrachium nipponense
TTTTCTTAAGAACCCCTGCTCCAACAGGGAGGCCTACTTCGCTCGATCCATCTCTAACTGCCTTATCCATGCACGTCAGTACACTGTGAGATCCTCGGGCGAGATGGAATCCGGGTTCTGAGTCTTTTTAGCCAAGACCCCCAAAGACCAGTCAAGGAAGTTGAAGACTTCCAAGACTCTGAACATTCCCTTCAACAGGTGGTCGAGCTCGTTCATAGCCCAGGTAGTCTTAGCTGACAAGAGAGCCGAGCGTCGTGCGGCATCCACCAGTGAAGAGAAGTCCGCGTCTGCAGATGACGGTAGACCCAGGCCTAGGGGTTCTCCAGACTCATACCAAAAAGCCTAGTCTGCCCGTAAGTTGAATTGGAAGGGGGGAAAGAAAACACAGTCTTCCCTTTCTCCTCCTTAGAAAAAAGCCAATCACCAAAACCTCTCAAAGCCTTCTTCATCTAGATGGTTGGCTTCATCCTCACACAGGAGGAAACCTTCGTCTTCTTAGAAGTCGAGAATAACGAGAGAGGAGAAGGAGGAGCAACGGGAGTAAGAGCGTCTCCAAACTCTTGAAGAAGGAGGTCTGTCAGGATATTGTAGGACGAGACCGAAGAATCCTTAACCAAGTCCTCTTCTGAAGGTTCCACTTCATCCACCGACGAACCTTCGGCTTCTTTACGAGAGCAGCTGGACTTCTCTAAAGAAGTGCGTCTATCTAGTGAGTGTCTGGCAGCCATCTGGCGCCTATCAGGGGAAGCCAAAGCTTCGGGAGAGCTCCTATCGAATGCGTCCTTCCTACTCCGATGAGTGAGTCCTCTGTGATCCTGAAGTCTGCTCCTAGATACACAGGAGTCCAAAGGGGAGCGCCTGCTAGGAGAGGAGAGCCTACTATGCTCACGGCGCCTAACAGAATCCATGCGCCTGTCAAAAGGAGAGCGGCTGCCTGGCGAACTGCGCCTAAATGAGGAGAACGCCTGCTAGGCTCTTTGGTGCCTACCTACAGGAGAACGAATCCCTGGAGAAGATCGCCTACTCGGAGACAGGCGTCTACCATGATCCACAAACTTAGATCGAGACGCGTGGGTCTCTGCAAAAGGTAGTCTCCTCAGCCGAGACATTTCTTTCAGGCTCTTACGCCTGACCTGAAACAGAGCGGCTAACAGGTGGACCGCGCCTATCAGGAGAAAAGCGCCTATCTTCCGCACAGCGCTTGGAAGCGGGAGAGCGGCTACTTTGGGGGAGTAGCGCCTACCAGGCTCTAGGCGCCTAACATAAGGAGAGATCCTGTCTCTGAAGAATCCATGTATGAGGAGGCTCTCTTATCCGGAGATTGGAGGATCTTCGGAAAGGAGCGAGAAGACGAAGCTGTGTGCTTATCTTTAGACGAGCGCCTACTAGGCGCTTGATCCCTTTTCTACTGGAGAAATGAAGTCGCCAGGAGAAAGCTTCTTGGGCGATTGTCGCCTGGAAGACGACAAGCGTCTGCCGAGGGAAGAGCGCCTCCTTCCATCCGCTGTTACAGGAGAGAGAGCCGCCTCCGACTGAGAAGGCAACGCAGGCGAAGGTAGCCTAGACTTCTTGACAGGAGAGAGACGTCCTTCTTACGACGCGTACCTCCAGCCAAGGAGCCCGCCAGAGCCGAAATCTGAGCTTGCAGCCCGCAAGAATCCGAGCTGGAGATCTTGCAAAATCCTCCACAGGGGATGAGGATCGAAGCCTACTCTGAGGCGAGAACTCCTGATCCCTCCTGGGTTTCTTGATATCCACTCAGGCTCTTTCTTTTGGAAAACATTCCGGGCTGGAAGGGAAAGGCGCAAGGAGCCTTCCAGGCTCTCTTCAACGGTCGCGATGAATCCGAGGCGCTCCATCCTCTTCTAGGCGAAGGTGATGAAGAAGAGCATTGGCGTAACACCTCCTTCTTAGAGCGAACAAAGGCAGCCTGGGAACGAACATCAGGATCTACCGAGGGGACGCCTGATCGGTGGGAGTTCTCCCTAACCTTCCTGCGGCTGTTGACTTTCCTCCTCCACTGGGACTGGGAGTCTGGAAGAGGTCTAGGCCTGGAAGCATTAAGGAGCCGATCAGACGCACCCTCCACTGCACTGGGGTCACTGCCCAATTCACCTTCATTATTACTCTTACCTTGCAAACGAACGAATTTCTTCTCCATGCTAAAGGATCGTGGCTCTCATGGTTGCCACTTCCGAAGTCGTTATCTTTAGGTTCGATGCAGGGAGCAGGAGCTGAAACGGGAGAAGGATCTAGCTACAAACAGGATTGTCTACTTCTACCTCGCTAATACGAGACTTACTAGAACTTCTAGACGAAGCTTTTCTCACCCTGTCTTTCTCCAACTTCCTCAAGTAGGAAGAAAGAGACTTCCATTCACCCTCATCCAACTTCTCACACTCATTACACGGGTTAATAAAAGAACATTCTTTACCCCTACATTTCAAGCATACTGTGTGAGGATCTACCGTAGCTTTCGGTAGCCTCACCTCGCATTCATCTATAGAGCACACCCTAAACATAGAAGATTTCTTAACCTCTACATCAGACATCTTGAAATCAAAGAAAAATCCAAACCAATAGTCAAAAAACAATCCACAAGCGCGTATGCCAAGCCAACAAGATCAGGTACTTCACCGAAAGTCAGTCCAAATAAATCCAAGGCAACGAGAATCGAATAAAGCTGTCAGGAGGTAACAACCACAGGTGTAGTCGTCACCGGCGACAGAAAAATTCTGCCTGGAAAGGGAGATTGGTTCTTACAGCTGCCACCCAGCGGCGGGTAGGTAGATCACCTGACCTACCTGTCGCGTGTGCCGCGAGTTTTGAATTCTGTCGTGACGTCAGAGACGTAAAGCTAAGTATATATCTGACAGGAAAGTTCATGTACAAAAACTTTTGTATGTCGACGTAAAATACGTCCAGTCGGCACCAGAGAGACAAAAAATGTTAACGTAAAATACGTCCAGTCAACGTTTAAGGGTTAATTATATTTCAAAGATTAATATGAACCATAATAGGATATTTTATGTATATTTGATGAAGGATGGTCTTTAAGGGATACTTTGGTGTTTGTATGTCCAGGACAGTTTATGAGCATTTTTAGAGGGGGGTTCCAAACATTCGCGGATTCTAACTATTCACGGGGGGGTCTGGTACGCATCCCCCGCGAATACGGGGGGACCACTGTATATATAAACAAATCATGACCACTGGTTTTTGTCTTGCTAAATGGCTTAAAACAATGCATAAATAAATTTAATTAGTTAAACATTCCTCCTAATTATTACAAAAGCTCCTCCTAGTATCAAGTGCTTAATACGTAGATAACTTGAAAAAAATCCAAGCAATACCTGTGATGTCCTCATAACACCAACTCGGTCTCCTTCTACAAGTTTGTCGAGGTCGCACCCATATGCCTCGTGCAAGGAGCGTCCGTCGCGCAAAACTCCTTGCCCTAGCATGATCTGAAAAGTCAATTTTTATAAACGACCACCATTTACAGTACTCATTCAAATGACTGTGTAGCAGTGTTTATCAAAAGCCGTATTTGCCGGTGTAAAAGACACCCCTATCTTACAATGATATTTTGTGGAAATAAAAAAAAAAATTTTGCTGTTTTATTATACATTTATTTTAAGATATTTTACTTTAAAGTAATTTTGTAAGGAAAAATGTATGATTCTGTGCATGAAATACAATAATGTGAGAGTATACTGAAATAAAGTACATATAGTCTTTGTTTGAAATTTACCATAAATAAACAACACTTGGCACTATGCTTTTGTTTACATCCATTCATTGCATACGGGTGACAGGCTAAATGCCAAAGTATCGCAAGCACTTTTTCATAAGTTTGTGATAATAGACAGATAATTTGACTTGTTTTCAATATTTTATTAAATATTAGTAACACAATTTGCTTTAATAATGAGGCTTGTTTTTCAATGTTTTATTATTGGCAACAATTTTTGTGCCTACCCATTACGCTCGATGTGATGTAGGAAAGGCATAGCCTAGCCCAAGGGGCTTGGTCTCCCATCCCTGATACGGCTGCATTGGACGCAGGGCAGTTTTTCTTATACATTTAACAATAAAAAAAGTGCATCTAATAGGTAAAACAGCACAAGAACAAAAAATTGGCTTGAGCTTGATATCTTCAAGCTTCTGTACCATAGTTCTAATTGACATCATATTAAGAGCCATGTTCGTACAAACCAGAAAGAGCTAATTTTACAGAATCTTTCATTTATTTAGTACTTATGCTTTATTTGCAGGTGATAAAATGGGAATTTTTCTCTTATCAACTTTAACCAGTAGCATTTAAAAGCAATTCCACCTTCTCACTACTCAATAGTCACTGAACATTCACGTAACCCACAAACTGCCGTCATAAGACATATATGAACCTATAGAGTAAATCTGTTTCAGTGACACAGACTGAAGGGTTCCATTACTGCAACCTATTTTTTTTATATAACCTATTGAAGATAATTTTCAACAATTAGGTGTTGCAGCTTGATGGTTTAGGCATCATTAAAAAAGCTTGGTGCTTGTGAAGCACTTTTAATTTACAGTTGACTTACTGAACACCCTTGATTTTCACTGAAGTTATAACAAGGATTATCTAAGTTTTTGCATAGCTAAATTTTGATAAACTTATGGCTACAGTCATACTCTATTTATGGTCAGAAATATGTGCTCATAAATAAACAAGTTCAAGGTATGGACATAAAAATGTTGTACTGTAAAAGTTATGGAGGTTTCAGAATACAAAGCAAGGTCATACGTGAAGATTTTCACATGGGAATTACAGAGTGTCAACTAAAAAGATGTTTGTGAGTATTATTACATTAACAATTATACAAAGAGAGTCTGTCTTTGAAAAAATTAGCTAAACATACTCATGACAAAAGAACATACCCATGTTCCACCCCTTAGATCTGTAGCTGTGATGGGGATGTCGATGACGTCTGGATTGCATACCGTCACACCAATTTCAATGCTGCCACTCCAAGTATTAAGCTGTAAAATACCACTTGAATCAGATTGGTTTCTGTGTTTGCCAAAATTAAATCATAAAACTAACTCCAGTTTACCTTGTTATCAGATGACAAGCCATAAATCAAAAGAATTAGGTTACCAAACAACCCATAAAATGTAAATTTTCAAATATGACTACAAATTTCCTGTTTTCCATTCAACCTCCAAAATATGTAAAACTGAACATCAACATAAACAATATGTTTATTTATGTAAGAAATTTCAAAGATAATTTGTATTTTTAATAGATACACAAACCAGAGCCATTTATATAAGTATTTTTTGCATGAGCTGGGCATGGTTGTCTAAGCTTGGTAATATGGTGTTTAAATGATGGTAGGAAAACACTGGTAGGGTACAATACACTGGCTGAATGACAAATGTAGACCAGGGAGGAAAAATCTAGGAGACTTTTAGAGTTCTCTTGTAGAAAGAGGAATGAAGTCTTTTAGTCAGTATCTTGCTTTTGAAACCTGAAACTTAAGTTTGCCCTAACAGGTCTGGAACAACTCCCAACCATGTGAGATAAAAGGAGTGAAAACCATACCTGCCTTATTTCTTTCTTAAATCTTCGGCTGAAAATACTTATAAACAGTCAACAACTATAAACCCAAGAGGGCTTCAAAAGGAAATCATCCTGCTGAGAACGACAAATTACAGTTAAAGGTGACCAATAAAAAAAAATATGAAGGAGCAGAAATTAAGACTGACACACCTGAACTCAGGAGACATCAGCAGAGAGCAGGATTGAATTTGCTCATAGCTTAAATATTTGGAGGTCAGAAGATTTCACAACTGCAGTGAGCAAACTATTCCACATTTTAGTTGTAATACCTAAAATAAAACTGATTGAACCTGATACTGCAAAAATGACAATGTTTACAGCAGTCTGCCTAGTGTTGTGAGTAAAAACAGGTGTAAGTCAAGTAGAGAAGCGTGCAGGGGCAGTTCATCATTGCTGTATATTTTATGTAACTAACATAAAGAGCTCACTTTACATCTACGTACGTCATAAGTCAACATTAAGAATTGGCAAAATAAACATTCCACTGCAAAAGATTATAAATTTTATCCAAAGAGGGAAGGGATCAGAAGGGAAAGTGTCATGCTTGCCTTCTAATTGGCCATCACTTAGGTAAGAAGTGGTACGGGTACCATGACCTGGCATACATGCCATGAAGGAAATGCCAACCCAGGAACCCTACTCTTCTATGGGATGTTTCTCAATACACAGAATGAGAAGCCCTTTCAACCTCAGAGAAGGAATGGGGTACAGTAGTTCTGAGGCAGAATGAAAGTTCTGACTGACTGATCATCCATACTTGGATTTGAGTTGAAGAAACCAAAGGATTAGATTTAATGAGCCTCATTGCTTCTGAGTATGAACTAAGATAATATCCTGAAGGCTACAGAGGAGTCCCATAAATTGGTACCAACTCCAATGGAAGAAAACCCAACTGGAAGAGAGATGACGTCATCAGGGAGCAACACCAAGCAAGGTAGCAATGAGTGTTTCTGGGTTTCCCTACACAGAAATGGAAAGTCACAACTTTCTTCCTCAGGGGAACCTGTTACCCATAATCACAGTCAAACCCAGGGATTCGAGGGGGATAGGGTCCACTACGCCCCCGTGAATAGCTACGATATCACAATTTTTTTAAGTAAATTGTATTTTTCCTAACTATACAAACCTGAGGTCCTTTACATAAGGAATTACTATTCAGCGCCAGCTGGACCGGTCGTAAGATTTACTAAAAAGGTAGTTCAGCAGTAACTGCTTGTGCGATGGTCGGGAGTCCCGCCCGACTGGAGGTAAACATATCACCTTGCTTTAGGCCCAGGAACAGAGTGAGGGGTGGCATGAGGTGGGACTATATGTAAAGGACCTCAGGTTTGTATAGTTTAGAAAAATGATATTGTTATGATACAATAAAGTTTCATACATACTTACCTGGCAGATATACTAGCGTATTGACTCCGTCGTCCCCGACAGAAATTCAAATTTCGCGGCACTCGCTACAGGTAGGTCAGTTGATCTACCGCCCTGCTCTGGGTGGCAGGACTAGGAACCATTCCCGTTTTCTAACCAGATTCTCTCTTCCACCTGTCTCCTGCGGGGAGGCTGGGTGGGTCTTCAATCGTATATATCTGCCAGGTAAGTATGTATGAAACTTTATTGTATCATAACAATATCATTTCATAACATTCAACTTACCTGTCAGATATATACATAGCTGATTGACACCCTTTGGTGGAGGGCAAGAGACAGCTAACTTACTGACTAGACAGGTAAACAACATATGTTGTAGGTATAAATAAACCTTGGTTCCTACCTTATTAGATGGAAGACTTCGTGGCTACTGCCCAGGAGTCTGCTTCATCTCAAGAGCCTTAGCGAGATAGTGATCTGTGGCCAAGAGTTCTTGCTGGTCTGTCGATGGGGTCTTATCCATTACTCGCAGAGCCTAACTGGCGTTTGTCAAGGGGTGCTAATCCGCTTATATGACAACACGCCTTCTTTAGAAGCACACAACCAATCCCGATCACCCGATCCTAACCCGTGTTAGTTCTAAGATTGTTAAGAGTCATCCCAAACTCTTAGCAAACAACCACAACTCGAAAATCATACATACAAAATCAAACAAAAATTTTGTACCCCTCTAATAGTCAGCTGTCACTCGATTTCCTAATGAAGCGAAGTGAAGGCCGCCAGTGCGACATCTGACACTCCCATGCACAGGAAACACGAGAACACATCCGACAAGAGGGTTACGCACACATATTTAAGGATCGGTGCTCTCTCCTTTACCCAGAACCGTCTGTGCTGACACAAACGGACCTAGAGAAAAGAATTTCTCATACGTTACTCGCACATCTTTTAAATAATGAGATGCAAATACTGAGTTTGCATCTCCAATAGGTTGCGTCCAAAATATTTTTAAGTGACATATACTCTGGAACGCAATTGATGTCGCGATTGCCCTTACCTCATGAGCTCTTTACTCTTAATAGATTAAAAGAGTCATCTGGGCAGTTTCTTATGAGCCTCGATAATAACACTTCTAACAAAGAAGGCCAAAGCATTTTTAGACATAGGTCTCTTGGGGTCTTTCACGAGCACCATAGACCATGTTGTGAGCCTCCCAACCGCTTCTTTCTGTCCAGATAGAATTTCAGTGCTCTAACTGACAAAGTGATCTTTCTATTTCTCTGCCTACTAGGCTAGTAAGTCCTTTTACCTCGAAACTCCTAGGCCAGGGATTCGAAGGGTTCTCGTTTTTGGCAATAAAAAGAGTCTGGAATGAACAAATCGCAGAATCTTCTTTGAAACCAACTCGTGACTCAAGGGCGTGCAACTCGCTGACCCTTTTAGCTGTAGCCAGAGATAGAAGAAATATACACTTTCTAGTGATATCCCGAATGAAGCCGTATGAGGTGGTTTCGAACTTTTCCGAGGATAGAAAGAAATTTCAGAACCACATCTAAGTTCCAGCTCGGAATCCTAGCTCTACTGACTTGGACGTTTCAAAGGAGGATGCGGATGAGATTGTGCAAATCTTTATTATTCGTCAAGTCTAAGCCCCTGTTTCTAAAGACTGACGAAAGCATACTTCTGTATCCTTTAATTGTTGGTACAGAAAGATGTGACTTTTCCCTCAGGAAAAGAAGGAAATCCGCAATTTCGGTTACAGAGGTATTGGAAGAGGACAGCTTCTTCGACCTGCACCAGTTTCTGAAAACTTCCCACTTCGATTGGTACACTCGCCTAGTAGATGCTCTGCGGGCTCTAGCAATTGCGCTTGCCGCCTTGCGAGAAAACCCTCTCGCTCTGACCAGTCTTTCGATAGTCGAAAGGCAGTCAGAGCAAGAGCAGGTAGATTTTGATGGTACCTCTCGAAGTGGGGTTGTTGAGCAGATCTATCCTGTTTGAAGAGATCTGGGGAAGTCCACTGTCCACTCCATCACCTCCGTGAACCAAATTCGGGATGGCCAATATGGGGCTATCAGAGTCATTCTGGTTCCCTTCGAGGCCACAAACTTTCTGACTACTTCCCCCAGAATCTTGAATGGGGGAAAAGCGTACACGTCTAGCCCTGACCAGTCCAGGAGAAAGGCGTCTATTGCATAAGCCCTGGGATCCTCTACTAGGGCGCAAAATGTATCTATCCTTTTGGAGAGAAACGTGGCGAATAGATCTATCTGCGGTTTCCCCCAAAGATACCAAAGGGTCTGACAGACTTCCGAGTGGAGGGTCCATTCTGTAGGAAGGACCTGGAACCTCCTGCTCAGTCTGTCCGCTCTCACGTTCCTCTCCCCTTGAACAAATCTCGTTAGAAGAAACCACGTTCCTTTGATTTGCCCAAATCAGCAGATCTCTTGCCAGTTCGTATAGGGCGAAAGAGTGAGTTCCTCCTTGTTTCTTGACATAAGCCAGAGCGGTCGTATTGGCGGAGTTTATTTGTATTACTTTGTCTTTGACTATCTGCTCGAAGCTCCTTAGCGCGAGGTGAATCGCAAAGAGCTCCTTGCAATTTATGTGCCATGACACCTGCTCTTCCGACCAGGTGCCTGACACTTCTTCGGACCCTAGAGTCGCACCCCAACCTGTCTCCAACGCGTCTGAGAACAATGTCAGGTTTGGGTTCCGAACTTCTAAGGATACTCCTTTGTTTTCTTCCAAGGGGGTCAACCACCACCTTAATTGTTGTTTACTTCTAATGAGATGGAAACGTGTCCGAGAGCTGTCCTGTCTTCCAACTCCAACTGCTTCTCAGGAAGTACTGAAGCGGACGGAGATGCAGTCTTCCTAGAGAAAGAACTGTTCGAGCGAGGAAAGGGTCCCCAGAAGGCTCAACCATTCCCTCGCTGAAGTACTCTCTTTCTCTAAGAAGTTCAATACTGTGGCACAGCCTTTCCTTACTCTCTCTTGAGAAGGAAATACTCGAAAACCCCGAGAATCTATCTGAATCCCCAGATAGACTACGTTCTGGCTGGGGTGGGGACCATCTGAGATTTCTCGAGGTTCACGATTAATCCTAATGTCTTTGTCAATTCCAGGATTGTTGACAGGTCCTCCAGACACTGCTTTTGAGACCTGGCCCTGATGAGCCAGTCGTCCAGGTCTATAGGGAGACGTTTATCCCTTTCATGTGAAGGTGTTTTGACACATTTTTCATCAAGTCTGTGAAGACTTGGGGAGCCGTAGACAGGCCGAAACACAGGGCCCTGAACTGATAGATCCTTCCCTCGAACATGAAACGAAGGTACTTCCTCGACGAATGGTGAATCGGGACGTGGAAATATGCGTCTTGAAGATCTAGAGACGCCATCCAATCTCCTTGATGGAGAGCTGCAAGTACTGAGGCAGACGTTTCCATGCTGAACTTCTGTTGTGGTACGAATTTGTTCAGCGAACTTACATCCAGTACCGGTCTCCATCCCCCGAGGCTTTCGCTACGAGAAACAAGCGATTGTAAAACCCCGGGGAGCTTTGATCCCGTACCAGCTCTATTGCTCTTTTGTCCACATCTGCTCCACCATTTGACGAAGAGTATCCCTCAGAACAGGGTCCTTGTATCTGGCTGACAGTTCCCTCGGTGACGTTGTCAAGGGGGGCCTGTCCTTGAATGGGATATAATAACCCTTCTTGATTACTGACATCGACCAAGGATCGGATCCTATGTCTTCCCATGCTCCCGCAAAGAATTGTAACCTGGCTCCTACAGGTGTCTGGAGGAAAGATTTCTCATTTTCTTCTTAAAGGGACGGAAGGCAGATCTTCCCCTTTTTTCAGTTGATTTCCTTCTGACGATGGATCTAGCCTGAGAGCCTCCTCGAAAGGGCTGCTGTTGTTGAGCTGGCTTAGAGGCTTTCTTTTCCTCACTAGCCACAGGTCTATTCTTCCTTGAGGATTGCCTTAAAGATCTTGAGTGGCTTTCTCAGTTAGCGAATGGGCAATGTCTCTCACCAACTGCGAAGGAAATAAATGTTCAGAGAGAGGCGCATACAGCAAAGCGGATCTCTGCGAAGGCGAGACGGCCTTAGTGAGAAAGGCACTATGAACTGCTCTCTTCTTTAGTATTCCCGCACCGAAGAGGGAGCACACTTCCGCCGATCCATCTTGAACCGCCTTATCGATGCATGTAAGGATGCTATGCAAGGTTTCAGGGCTTAGTTTGTTCTTTTTTCATGGGACTTCTTAGCAATGACCCCAAGGGGACCAATCTAGGAAGTTAAATACTTCTAAGGTATGAAAAGTCCCTTGAGGAGATGGTCCATTTCCGAAAGACCCCATGTTGCTTTCGCTGAATTTAAGGCATGTCTCCTCGACGAGTCTACGAGACTGGAGAAGTCCGATTCAGCTGAAACGGGCAGAGACAATCCCATGTTTTCTCCCGTTTCGTACCATATGCCTCTCCTGCCCCTTAGTTTAACGGGAGGCATGCAAAAGATCGTCCTTCCTAACTCCTTAGTCTTGATCCAGGAGTCCAGAGATTGTAGGCCCTTTCATGGATATGGCCGGCTTCATTTTCAGGAAAGACGAAGACTTGTGTGCCTTCGTACTTGAAAATAGAGAGCGAGGAGAAGGAGGAGCGGCTGGAGTCAATGCATCTCCATATTCTTCTAAGAGAAGAGCAGAAAGAACTTTGTAATTCGAAAGCCCTTCTCTGTTAGTAACTTCGTCCTCCGAGACGTCATCTAAATTAATAGGATCGAAAGGAGAAGGCTCCCTTCCCTCCTCTGTCTCCTCTCTTGATTTCTTCCTTTCCGAAGAAGAAGCACTTCTATAAGGAGATGGGCTAGGAGTAACTCTCTCCTTACGTTTATCATTAGGCGAGTCACGTATCACTGCTTTACGCCTGTTAGACTCCTGTCGGATGTCAATCTCTTCACGAGGAGAATGCGCCTGGCGTTTAGCAGGAGTATCTCGCTGAGAATACTCCTGAGGCCTGGTAGGAGTATCCTGTTTGGAATACTCCTGGCGCCTGACAGTCGTTCCACTCTTCGAATACTCCTGCCGTCTGGAAGGCGCATCTCGCTCCAAATACTCCTGGCGCCTGTTAGGAGTATTAAGCTCAGAATACTCCTGGCGCTTGGTAGGCGCATCGCGCTTCGAATACTCCTGGCGCCTGGTAGGAGTAAAAAGTCCAGAATACTCCTGGCGCCTAGGAGGAGTATCGAGGCCAGAGTACTCAAGGCGGCTGGCAGGAGTATCTCTTCCCAAATACTCCTGACCTATGGAAGGCGCATCTAGTTCCGAATACTCCTGTGGCTTGGTAGGAGTATCGCTCATGGAATGCGCCTTTCGAATAGCAAGTATATTGCGCTTAGCGGGCGCTATACTCCTATCAGGAGTTCTCTCTTCTCCAGTTGGCTCTTGTTGCTTGGATGAAGATCTGGGCCTAGAACGATCTACAGTAAAGTCAGGCTCTTTGCGCCTACTTGGCGCCTGGCTCCTAGTTGGCGCCTGACGCTTGGCAGGAGTTACTTCCTTTCCCACGTCTCGCCTGCCTAACGCACCGCTCCCCCCAGAGATGGCCGCTTGTGCGACAACTCCCCTGGAGGGTTCGTCGCGCCCGACAGGAGATCGGTATTTGGATCTCTTAATCGGAAGCCTGTCATCCTTTTTACGAGTAGGCTCTTTAGAAAGTACTCCTACCAAAGACGCTATTTGATCCTCTGTACATTCATCAAAACAATTCTCCTGGTCGAAGGCTCATTCGAATCAGGAGAAGGAGATCTGGAAGGCGCTCGAGAGTCTTTTCCCTTCCAAGGATCTAAGCCCTTTCTAGCTTTCTTGATTACCGAAGGCGCCTCCTCTTCAGAGAAGCGTTCGGGGCTAGAATTAAGCTCAGGTTCTTTCCAATTCCTTTTTAGCGGACGTGAAAGCTTCGATTCCTTCCATCCTCTTCTCGGAGAAGGCGAACTAGATGATGAAAAGCACTCACGAAGGTACGCTTTTCCTATAGCTGTCCCTGGCAGTCTGAGATGATAAGATTCTGCCGAAGGGACGCCTGATCGTTGGGGATTCTCCACGACCCCCGTAAGGTTTCTTCGACTTTCCTTCTCCTCTGGGCCAGGGAGCTTGGAAGAGGTCTAGGCCTGGGAGCGTCGCAGAGACGACCAGACGCCCCCTCCCACTACACTGGGGACACTAACATCACTCGAGAAACCACATTCACTTCTCTTACCTTCCAATGCTTCCCATTTCTCTTGCATTTTTTGAAGGGGAAGCTCTGAGTCCGCTATTTCTGAGGCGGAATCAGAGGGATTAACTGTGAACGGGCTGAAATAGAATGGGCATAATTAAGAGAAGAAGAAGAAGAAGCTACAGAACTACTAGACATTTTCCGGCTTTTTGTAAGCCGCCTTCCTCTCTCTATCTTTCTCTAAACTTCTTCAAGTAAGAAGTCAGATTCTTCCATTCTTGCGCACTCAATCTCTCACACTCGTTACACGTATTCTCAATTGAGCATTCAACCTTTCTACAACCACTGCATGTAGTGTGAGGATCTACCGAAGCTTTCGGAATCCTCACCTTACAGCCCTCATTCACACACACTCTGAAGCTAACACTAGAATCAGACATATTCACAAAAATCCAAAGCGAAGTCCAAAAAACAGTCCACGATAGCGAATGCCAAACAACGATCCAAGTACGTCACCAAAAATCAGTCGAAAGATGATCAAAAGCGTTGTGAAAAAAGAATTCCAGTCAGGAGGAGGTAACAACAATGTTAATACTACCAGCGACAGAGAGAATCTGGTTAGAAAATGGGAATGGTTCCTAGTCCTGCCACCCAGAGCAGGGCGGTAGATCACCTGACCTACCTGTAGCGAGTGCCGCGAAATTTGAATTTCTGTCGGGGACGACGGAGTCGATAGCTATGTATATATCTGACAGGTAAGTAGAATGTATGAAAATACAATTTACTTTCAAAAATTGTGATTTGTTCCGACGCAATACAAACCATCGGTCCTTACATAAGTAAGACTCACTTATTGGTGGGAGGAATCTGAGTCTTGCGAACAGACTGGTGTTCACCCAACCTGGGTTCCCTCCCTGGTCGTAACAGCAAAGGGGGGAACCTAGCCTCTGTCCAACTGATCGGAGTGTGCACTGCAAGCGTACCTCTTATGAATAGCAAGCAAGAACTAAAGTCCTAAGTAAGAAGCCAAATATATAAAGTATTGGGTTTGTTTCTTACTGGTGTCTGTTTCCCCCCTTGCTAGGGAAGGGACGGATAAACAGTTCTATCCCTAATGAAAGGGATAGAATGGAGCTCGGTTATGTAGCTTACCTGCATCATCGTCCTGTCCAGTGTTGTGATGACCGCTACCCTCTGCCCGCAGGGAGAGGGAAGAAAAGAGGAGGAAGAGGAGCCAGTCACACTCATTCACTCTCCATTCATGCGATATCACAAGGACGAGATGCTATCTTGTCCTGTAAAGGAGCTGGGTAAGCTACACAACTTGTTGAGTAGCAAGCCACCACGGGTCCCAAGGAAAAAGTGTCCAAGGACCTATGGGCAATATCCCGAAGGTAGGAGGAGGTGAAGGTGGTCTGGTTGGACCACACCCCTGCCTTCAGCACCTATGCGACAGACAAGTTCTTGCAGAATGCAAGAGTTGGACCAATGCCTCTATCTTCGTGGGCTCTCGGACGAAAGGTACTGGTGTCGGCACTCCTGTCTGAGTCGTACACTTTCCTGATTACCTCACGAAGCCAGAAAGAAACAGTGTTCTTTAACACTTCTTTCTTGGTCACCCCGGTGCTAACGAAGAGGCGTCGACACTCAGGCCTGAGGTGTCGAGTTTTCTTCAGATAGCGCCGTAGCACCCTCACAGGACAAAGCAGCATCTCTTCCGCATCATTACTGGTGAAGTCCCCTAAGGAGGGGATCGTGGAGGACTCGAACCTGGCGTCAGGGACCGAAGGGTTCTGAGTCTTATCAAAGGAAAGACCGTGAAGTTCTCCTACTCTCTTTGCCAATGCCAGTGCCAGCAGAAAGATGGTCTTGAGGGTCAGATCCCTGTCTGACGACTCCCGGAGAGGCTCGTAGGGTCTACGAGTCAAACTCCTTAAGACAAGTCACGTCCCACCCAGGGGGCCTGAGTTCCCTGGGTGAGCAAGACCTCTCGAAGCTCCTCATTAGGAAAGAAATTTCCATGGAGGAGGAAATATCAACTCCTCGCAGCTTAAGGACTAGGGCCAGGGCAGGCTTTGTATCCTTTGACTGCGGAGACAGAGAGGAGCTTCTCTCGGCGAAGAAAGATGAGGAAATCCGCTAACTGCTGAAGAGTGGCTCTGAGCGGAGAGAGACCCCGTCTACGACACCAACCAAAGAAGACGGACCACTTTCACTGGTATACTGCTGCAGAGGACTGTCTGAAGTATCCAGCCATCTCTGTTGCTGCTCGGAGAGAAAAGCCTCTCGCTTGAAAGAGATGGTGGATAACCGCCAGCCGTGAAGATGCAGGGAATGAACTGCCTGGTGGTACCGTTCTGCATGCAGTTGACATAGCAGGTTGTGCCATGGGAGAATCTCTCGCGGTGCCTCCGAGAGAAGAGCCAGCATGTCTGGATATCAAATGGCCTGAGGCCATTTAGGTGCCACCAGAATCATCCGAAGATTGCTGTTAACCAGCATCCTGCTGATCACCTTGAGAATCAGGCAGAATGGAGAAAAGGCATGGATTACGAGGTTGTCCCACAGGTGTTGGAACGCGTCCTCTGCAGCTGCCCATGGGTCCGGCACAACTGAGAAGAAAACCTGAATAGTTAGAACCCGCGAATGTTTGCAACCCTTATAAAAATGCTAAAAACAGCCTATTTTGCTGGTTAAAACTCAAGAAAAACCAGTAAAAATTTTCATACTTGGTTTTTTTAATAGTTTTATCACAAAAAATGATATTGTTAAGATACAATAAAGTTTTGTACATACTTACCTGGCAGATATATACTTAGCTATAGACTCCGTCGTCCCCGACAGAAATTTGAATTTCGCGGCACACGCTGCAGGTAGGTCAGGTGATCTACCGCCCCTGCCGCTGGTGGCAGGAATAGAACGATTACCGTTCTAGAACCAGATTTTCTCTTCCACCTGTCTCCTGAGGGGAGGTTGGGTGGGCCATCAATCGTATATATCTGCCAGGTAAGTATGTACAAAACTTTATTGTATCTTAACAATATCATTTTTGTACATGGAATTTACCCAGCAGATATATACTTAGCTGATTGACACCCTTGGTGGTGGGAAAGAGACAACTATTTACTGAATAGACAGGTAAACAACATACGTTGTAGGTAATAAATAAATAAAACCTTGGTTCCTACTTGATCAGGCGGAAGACTCCATGGCTAATGCCTAGGAATCTGCTTTGCCTCAAGAGCCTCAGCGAGGATGTGACCTATGGCTAAGAGTTCTTGTGGGTCTGTCGATGGGGTCTTATCCAGTTTTACTCGACAGAGCCTCTTACATGACAATATGCCTATGCCTAGTGGCATAATTAAGGAGCACAACACCGATCCCGATCACCTGATCCTAACACGAGGGTTAGTGCTTAAGTTGAAAAGAGTTATCTACAAACTCCTTTCAAAAAAACCCAAAGAAAAAACACGTTAAAAAAAATTTAACTCACTAGTTAAGGATCAGTATCTGCTCCCTATCCCAGCAATGTATCCGCAGACACGTATCAACCAAGAGAGAAGGATCCCTCGAAGGTTATCTTGACATCCTTCGGATAATGGGAAGTCAACACAGAGTTGCATCTCCCGTATGTGACAGCTAATATGTCCTTAGGACATATTGTTAGGAAAGAACAAGAATTCGGAAAAGCTCGCACTTCATGCGCTTTTAATTCTCAGCTGTTTGAAGGAATCATCAATGCACTTATCAAGTGCTTAGGAGATCACAATGTCTCAAAGAAGGCCAGGGCGTTCTTTGATATAGATCTCTTCTGGGTGAAGCCTGGAGCCTGGCTAGCGCTTCGTGCCTGGCAGGCGCCTAGCGCCTGTCTAGCGCCTCGCGCCTGGCTGGAGCCTTGCGCCTGAATGGCGCCTAGAGCCTGGCTGGAGCCTCGCGCCTGGATGGCGCCTTGCGCCTGGCTGGCGCCTCGCGCCTGGCTGGTGCCTATTGGAGGCTCCTCCTTCCTGGCTAGCGCCTTGCGCCTGGCTGGAGCCTTGCGTCTGGCTGGTGCCTTGCGCCTGGAAGGCACCTGGAGCCTGGCAGAAGACTTCATGATTACTGTCTATGAGTCTGCATGCCTCAAGAGTTTCAGCGAGGTAGGGACCTATGACTGACAAACCCTTCTGGATCATGTCAATGGGGGGCTAGCCCGCTTACACGACAGAGCCTTCTTCGGATCGTCGCCAATGGGGGCTGACCCACTTACATGGCAGAGCCTTACCTGTATCATATCAAGGTGGGGACTAGCCCTCTTACATGACAGAGCTTTAGGTTTCTCTTTACTGGAAGGAGCCTTGCGCCTGGATGGATCCTCAATCCTGAATGGAGCCTAGCCTTGAAGGAGCCTGGCACCTGGATGGCACCTGGCTGGCTTCTAGAGCCTGGCTGGCTCCTAGAGCCTGGCTGGCTCCTAGAACCCTGGCTGGCTCCTAGAGCCTGGCTGGCGCCTCGCGCCTGGCTTGGCTCCTCCACACTTGCTGGAGCTTCGAGCTTGGAAGAGTCTCTAGGCTGTCTGGCGATGTCCACATCGGACACTCTTATATCTGTCCGATTTGTTCGCCTCTGGCGCATTTGCGCCAGGTTGGAGGCCCGCTCCTTCTCAGTATCCGACCATACAGAGTTCCTTGGAACTGTCCGCCTCTGGCGTTTTTCGCCTGTAATTGGCATTGGCGCTTGCTGGCGCTACATTGTCCGAGAGTCCTGAACAACCGCATAGTTTATCAGGAGACTGGAGAAGGGTGGAAGAAATTCTTCCCCTTTGAGCTTTTGGCCCCTGGCAAGGGGAGGTGATTTTAGTCAGCTACACCCACTTCTTTTGCTAACGAGATCTCTTCTTACATGTTGATGAGGTTCCTCGTTGCAGAATCTTCCCTATCCTTGCCCGAAGGAAGGGAAGGAGTCTGGAAGTCGAAGGAGACTCTGAGCTGAAATTGGGCGGAACCCTGATTTCTAGCTCTTATTGTATCCTTCTGAATACCTACTGGGAAGCATTTTGAGCCCTCATCGCACCCCGAAGACTCTGTAGGCAAACGTTTAAACCATCTCTTCTTCTGTAGATGAAAATGTAAGTACCTGTCCTGGGCAACGAAACTTCTATCTGAAAGCGTTGCGTCAGGAATAGAGGGATTTAGTTTCTTTTGCCAGACATACTATGCTGGCAAGAACCCATTGCCGAGTCTCCATTGAATCTGATGCGAGATTCCAATGCACAAAAAATTCACTTGTCTTCTTGGTCGTTTAGGGCTAAGAGAAACAAAGAATTCCTTCATAAACTTCCTCAAAGAAGTTTGATGAGGAGCAGTTCCATTTTGTCGGAACACGGAATCTGTGGCCACAAAAAGATCCCATTCGAAGTACATATCCTACTCTTGTCGTATTGCGGTATCGTATAAGATCCCGAAGATCTTAATCCTCTGTTATCTCTAATTCCCCTTGTAGAGACAGAGTATAGCCTTTTACTGCGTTCTTTGATAGCAGATATATACATAGGTGATTCTTCCCTCTGAAAGTGAAGAACCTCGCTATGTGGTTCACAGAGGTATCGGAAGAGGACAGTTTCCTCATTCCATCTAGCACGATCTGCAGCAATTCTATGTCTTAGCCATGACTATTGTCATTTACCTTGAAAAAACCTCTCATTCATGTCCACTTCTGGTCAGTCTGCACACGGACAGACTCAGAGTGGAGAGGTTTTATAGGTCTATTTATAATAGATTCTGGTAGAATATTCAGATACTCTTGGAAAAGCCTTACGAAACATGCTGTGAGAAGAACGTGACTTCTGTGAATCCAACCTCTCTAGGTCAAAATGAGGCATACATCCTCTCTTCCTTTGATGCCCATTTATCTTAATATCTGTTAAGAATTTATAACTAGGGGAAAAAAGACTAAATGTTTATTCCCCTTCTTTAAATTTAAAGATGTCTTATATTGCTACCTCTCTTGGTTCGAGGAAAAAGAAGCAGTCTAAAGGAAGCCTGTTCGTCTTTTACCTTACAAAGAGATCTATGAAGAAGACTTTCCGCAGGTTCTCACAACTCTTTTCAATAAATGTTAGACATACGTTAACAGTTATTATCTTCGATCGAGAAGGTTCTCACGGACATGCAAAATCTTGCATCGAACCTCTTAAGGATCGTTACGTTCCGTGTCTGTTCCCAAATAGGTTCTCTTTTGTTAACGCGAACAGGGGCGAAAAAAGATTCTCGATGCTCTTTGCGACATGAGAGAGTCGTGGAATTGGCCTAAGTGATTAAAATAAATCATTTCATCATTCCTTGTAAGCGACCCCTTTCCGATTAAATGGGTACGAAATCAGGAACGAATCTTGCCGTTACCGAGCCTGCTGTCCGAGAGGCTACTGGACTCTTAGGTTAATAACTCGCTAAAACGAGAAAATATCTTGGATGGTGCTTCTGGCGCAATTTGCGCCAGGCTAGCGCTACCTTCTAGTTCTTTTTAGGTTATGTGCCATAACATCTATGCTTTATGGTACCCTACATCCTTCACATGTTAATTCCGTTCTTAGTGGGAAAAAACTTTTATATACGGTAGTATAGTCCATTCAGGGAAACAACTTCTGCCACTAAGAGAATGTTTCCCATCCGACTCACCCAACTTCTCTTGAGCAATATCCGATTCTAAAAAAGGTTGTGTGCGTTTCTCGAAAGGATGAGAGAATTATATATCGCGCTCTGCCGTATTAGAATCCTTTATAATACTGTCACATTGTGGTAAACAGCATTAATCTAGGAAACCTTTGTAAGATATTTGTAAGGATACTAGGAATTCTGTAGTTAACCTCGGTATGTGCATAAGACTTGACCATACCGTCGTCTTAAAGTGATTCTCTACTACATTCATCTTCTCACTAAGCATGTACTCTAATAAGCCATGCTTTCGTAAGCATGAGAGCATTATACAATATAGAGTTCCGCTGCGTTAGAATCCTTTAAAAATGTTACCTACGGTAACAGCATTGAAATGTTGTAATATCTTTCTTATTGAAAGCTTCTTAGCAAAAGGCAGACAATATTTTATTTATGTTTGCTTAACTATCCCCTCAATCAGAGGCTAAAACCACAATTGTAGGGGAGACACACGGTTAGTCCATTCCATCCCGCAGGAGAGAGACATGTAACCGACCACTCATGACCGACACCTACATGATCACTGTAGTAGTCTAAGCAATAGCAGTATCGTTAGCCGACTGGCCTTACTCTTCCAGAGTTGCCAGCTACTCCATTTAATAAAGGAATCTTATAAAATTATTATCGAACTTCAGGAAGTTCTTATAATGCATATCTAAGCGAAACAAGACTTCGATAAATCTAGAAGCTAAGTAGGTGTGTCTTAACAATCCCTTTAAGCGTAGTCCTTCCTAGGGGAATTCCTGGAAGGATACCGGTAATTGAGTTGCTCAGCAGAGAAGTAACTACGGTATGTGCTTATGATTTGCCGTATCGTATTCTCATACAGCAGATACTTCTACTACCTTCTTTCCCTGCCGAAGCAGATAGAGAAAGGAAAAATTTTTACTATCTTCGCTCTTTTCGTTAATAAAACGATAGAAAGTATATATATCTCCTTAAGGAAGGAAGTTAATCCAGGAACTCTTTAAATCTTCGTGATTTCCTCATAAATCGTGGAAGAGACAGAATTCCTGTTCATCTGTAGGGTTTATGGAAGGAAGTAGATATTTCCTATCCGCCATCATACCCAAACGTCGATGAGATTCTTATAAGAAAACTCCCCAAAGCTCTTGCCTCTTCATAACAGAAGAGCATGAATGAAGGAAGAGTCCCTCTGAATAATGAAAAAAAAATGGGGCTTCTCTTAGTATTAGAATCCTTCTGGCAAAAGCGACGACCGCCGTGCGACATCTTGCACCTTTGCCAGGGGAAAGAAGTTGCTCAAGTTGAAAACTCAAAGAGGAGCCTCGCGACTGACCCTCTCTCTCAAAAGAAGTTAGGAAATATTCTGGCGCCTGGCTCCTTGCACCTAGCGCCTGGAATGTTCCGCGCGCTAGAAAGGAGACTCGCTCCTGAAACGTTCCGCTTGCGTGGAAGGTCCCGTGCGCCCTGATAGTTCCGAGCGCCTACTAGACCCCTTTGTTTAGAAAGAGCCTCTTGCCCGGAAACGTTTCAATGGAAGATCGTTCTGATTGCCACTCTACTATAAGGCTCCTTGCTCTAGCCGTCTGTTTTTCTAAATTGCGCCAGGCTGGCGCTTCGTCTCTTTGAAGGCGCCTTGCGCCAAGAAAAATTTTCTAGAACCCGGCTCGCGTTTGGTTGTAGGAACGCGGCTCGCGCTAGTCTGTTAGCTGGAACGCGCCTCGCTGCTGGCTATTGGAACGTAGCTCACGCTAGCTTGCTGGAACGCGGCTTCCTGGCAGCGGCTGGCTCTTGCTCAGTGTTCTCTTAGTTTTCAGAGAACGCGCTAGATCATCGAAACTCCAAACATACATTCTTCGTCTTTTCGGTTGTAAGATGAAGAGACGCACTTTTTTAAGGATGCCTTATCAATATCAATGGCTATCCTTGGCAGTCTGGGACGTTCTACAAAACCTGCCGAGGGACGCCTGACCGGTGGGGGTTCTCCCTAACCTTCCTGCGGCTGTCGACTTTCCTCCTCCACTGGGTCTGGGAAGTTTTGGAAGAGGTCTATGCCTGGAAGCGCTACGGAGCCGATCAGACGCACCCTCCACTGCACTGGGAAACACTATATTCACTTCTTACCTCTTTAGAGCTCGCCTTTTGAGCTCCATCCATTTATCTTCAAATTTGCACATATGAATTTGTAGATTCTGTGGAGTAAGAAGGTGATGAGGATGCAACAACTACTAGACTTGTCAATACTCTAACTGCTCGTTAGTACGAGAGCTCTTAAAGCTTCTAAAGGAAGCGTATCTAGTTATATGCTTTCTGACTTCCTAAAGTAGGAAGTTAGATCTTATATTTTCCTTCATCAAGTTCTAACACTTATACACGTATTAGTGAAAAAAAAAAAAAAATCAATATTTCCCTTATTGCAAAATATATGAGTGTCTACCGAAAAATTCGGTAGTTTCACGTAATATATTCTTTGAAATTTCGAAGCCAAATTCATTAAAAAATTAATAAAAGCGTATGCCAAACCAAAGACCCAGTACTTCCCTGCAAAAGACAGCCCAGAAGGTCGATGGCGATGAAAAAACAAAAATCAAGTCAGGAGGTAGCAACAACGTATGTTGACACTACCGCGACAGAGAAAATCTGATTCTAGAACGGTAATCGTTCCTATTCCTGCCACCCAGCGGCAGGGGCGGTAGATCACCTGACCTACCTGCAGCGTGTGCCGCGAAATTCGAATTTCTGTCGGGGACGACGGAGTCTATAGCTAAGTATATATCTGCTGGGTAAGTTCCATGTACAAAAGTGCATTTTACGATGAAATTGATAAAAAAAAAAAACCAAGAATTTGTGGATATTTCTCATAGAAAAATACCGCGAATGCGCGAATTTTCTGCGAATAATGCGGGGAAACATTCCCGAGGAAATCCGCAAATGTGTGAGTCCGCGAATATGGGGGGCCCACTGTACCTTCAAAGCGAGGGGAGGCCCCTAAATGAGTGATCCCCAGGTCTGCGACCACACAGGCAACCCCCGCCTCTTCCCTCTCCAACTCATCAGGAGAAGAAGAAGGGGAAGAAGAGAAAGCCTCCCTCGAAAGTGTAAAACAAGTACGGGACAGTTGCCAAGAGAGAGGTAGGAAGAGGAGAGGTTAGCTACTGTATGCATGGTAGGAGGTGTCTTACCTCCTGCCACCAATTTAGTCTTCCTAATATATTTCTTCCTCCAGGCAAACTTTCCCCACTACGACACAGACCACAAGGAACACTACGCAAACATATCATCAAGGTTACATTCACGCCCTCAGCATGATGAGCAGAAGGCATGAGGATTAATTCCCACCGAGGCATGGATCTTGCCACACCTCTTACCCTCTACCTCGGGGCTGAGGCCACAGGCTGTTGCAATTCATGGGCTTGCATCTCAATAAATTTCACAAACACTATCACAACAATAACACACAAGAAAAAGGAAAAATCCCACCGGGATCGAAAAGAAATCATCTATAATAGTCGGGTAGAAAGTGGTGAATAACACGTCTATCAACAGTGAAAGCTGAAAGCAAATTGGAATGTTTACCTCCGGTCAGGGGGGACTACCAACGACTGGACCAGCAGTTAGGTATCAAACCGCCTTGTTTAAAGATTTCAGCAGCCGTGTCCAGCCTATGCCTTAAGTAATTCCTACTGTAAAGTACCGAGGGTTTTTATATCATGTAGGGTCAAAGCTGAATTCCCCAGAGCCTTCAGTGGGGAGTGAGGCTACTGTAAGAATGGAGAGCAATTGTGCAAATAATTCCTTTTCCTGGGTAGTGGGGAACAAGATTAAGTCTTATCAGTGGCAATGTAGTACCTTTGCAATTACCTTTTGAGGATCTAGAGACTCCCCCGATGCACAAGTGAGGAGTACGGTAATGGAGTATTCCAAGGAATTGAAAATAGTTTAATTTCTTTGACCCTATAACAAAATGATTTCTTTTTCTTTTATAGCCCCCTGCTCTCTGAATCGAGGCTTAGAAGGCAAGACGAAGGATAGGGCAAAGAAAGAGAGAGAGAGAATGTCTAAAATAGGCTATCTAATCTTGTCCTTAAAGAACTCAACCACCAGCTACTTAAAACAAACTTCATTAGAAATCAGACAAGAGGAAAAATCTAATAGCAAATATTCCGAAAAAAGCCATCCTCCAAGGAGCAGCCAGCACAGCAGGGTTAGGAAAAAGGCTTGTGCATGGGTTAGGGTCACACATGAGGAGAGCACAAGCTGGCTGACCACCTTCCAGTACATATGCCTCTCAAACATAGCAAGAGGAGAATGAGTGGATGCACCAGGGAAAGGGGTGGGGCAGTCAGGGAGAGAAGAGCCAAGAGGTTCTGTGACATCAAAGGGGGAGTTTCTCCTTTCTTAACCTTCCTCTGCTTTTTCCAAACCTCTACCATTGCAAAGGAGACCAGCACTGGTAGGGATCAACCAACACAGAGGACATAGCCTAAATCTGTTACACAACCGTCATTATACTACACACTTCAGGGTTCAGTATTCTTCTCTTCCATTAAATAAACATGCAAGACAAAGCTCTTGACAGCTGCCAAAGAGAAAGTGAATGATGACAGCAGGTGAGAGGGTGGGTTCCTTCAACTCATGCACCAACTTCCAATTAACTACCTTGTGACTAACTTCTAAAAAATTATTCCAGCTCATGCTGAGGAACAGGGTACTCCAAAGTAAAAGGTGATGGTTGATATTACCTTCAGATATTTTTTACTTTAAGACATATCAGTTTTCACAATTAATGTTCATTTGTGTAGGGTAAATACCAAATGGCCACCCTCTACCATAGTGCAACCACCTTCCCAAAACTCAGAAATTATGGCCTTAATTTGTGAATTTGGTGAAAAAACTTACGATGAGAAGAAAGTAGAGGTCTTGAAGTGATGCTTTGACGGAGGCTGGCTCTTGACTAATGTCTATCCTGGGTTACAGGACGTGTTAAAGTACTTTTTCGGGAAGGCGGTCACTCTATGGTTGAGGCCGGCCATTAGGTATTTTACTCAGTTAAGTGTAATGATAGCTATAAGAAATAATAGTAGATAGTTTAGCATAAAAAAAGAAAGAGAGAGAATAGAGTACAGTGGGCACCCCGTATTCGCGTTCTCAGGATTTGCAGACTCACAGATTCGCGGATTTCTCTCTGTACCATATCTACCCATTATTCGCGGTGTTTTCCAATTAAAATAATCACCAATTAGTGTATTTTGATGTTATTTTCATGACAATACATTTTTATGATACAAAAATGATTTAGTAATAATTTTCAAATATTAATAATGATTAATACTGTATGTATTAGTAAGTTTAATAAAATTAAATGGTATAACATAGTAAAAATGATATTGTTATAATACAATAAAGTTTCATACATACTTACCTGGCAGATATATACTTAGCTAAGACTCCGTCGTCCCCGACAGAAATTCAAATTTCGCGCCACTCACTACAGGTAGGTCAGGTGATCTACCGGCCTGCCCTGGGCGGCAGGACTAGGAACCATTCCCGTTTTCTATCATATTTTCTCTCTTCCACCTGTCTCCTGCGGGGAGGCTGGGTGGGCCCTTAATCGTATATATCTGCCAGGTAAGTATGTATGAAACTTTATTGTATCATAACAATGATATTGTTATGTTACAATAAAGTTTCATACATACTTACCTGGCAGATATATACATAGCTAAGACTCCGTCGTCCCGACAGAAATTCAAATTTCGCGCCACTCGCTACAGGTAGGTCAGGTGATCTACCGGCCTGCCCTGGGCGGCAGGACTAGGAAACCATCCCCGTTTTCTATCAATATTTTCTCTCTTCCACCTGGTCTCCTGCGGGGAGGCTGGGTGGGCCTTTAATTGTATATATCTGCCAGGTAAGTATGTATGAAACTTTATTGTAACATACAATATCATTTTCATACAATCACTTACCTGTCAGATATATACATAGCTGATTGGCACCTTTCGGTGGAGGGTAAGAGACCAGCTACTATATGGAATAGACAGGTAAACAACATATTTTGTTGGTAGGTATAAATAAACTTGGTTCCTACCTGATAGGTGGTAGACTTCGTGGGTGTTTGCCCAGTAGTCTGCATCACCTCAAGAAACTTTAGCGAGATATGTTATCTATGGCCAAGAGTTCTTGTGGGTCTGCCGATGGGGTCTTATCCACTTACTCGCAGAGCTAAAAGGACTTTGTCAATGGGTGCTGATCCACTTATATGACAATACACCTTATAAAGGAGCACAACCAATCCCGACCACCTGATCCTAACCATATGTTAGAAACTAAGGATTGTTACGAGTTTTATCCCCGAACTCGTCACAACAACCGTAACTCAAAAACCACTACGCACACATACATAATTTTCAAAAAAAAATTATACCCAACTAATTGGATATGACAAGAATTCTCTTACTGAACAACATAGACGGCCGCCCGTGCGAGCCTAAGTCCTCCATTGTTCGAAGAGACTCTCGACCATATCCAAAAGAAGAACAGTAATATACATTTAAGGATTGGTGTCGGCTCCCGTACCCAGAATCGTATCTGCCGATACGATAGGACCTAGAGAAAAACACTTCTCATACGTCACACGCACGGTCTTTCAAGTAATGAGATGCAAATACTGAGTTGCATCTCCAATATGTCGTATCTATGATGTTTTTTAAGCGACATATTCTTATAAACGAGAGAGACGTCGCAACCGCTCTTACTTCATGAGCTTTTACTCTCAGTAGTTGTAACTGTTCGTCAGGACAGACCTTATGAGCGTCCGTAATGACGTTTCTCTTACAAAGAACGCCAGAGCATTCTTGGACATCAGTCTTGTGGGGTCTTTTACCGCGCACCAAAGACCTTGTCTAGAGCCTCCCAACTGACGCTTTCTTCTGAAGGTAGAACTTCAGCGCTCTAACAGGGCATAGAGACCTCTCTGCTTCTCTGCCTACGAGACTCGACATTCCTTTGACTTCGAATGACTTAGGCCAGGGATTCGTGGGATTCCTCGTTTTTTCGCTAAAACAGGGTCTTAAACGAGCAAATAGCCGAGTCCTCCCTTGAATCCTACTTTATCCTGCAGAGCTTGTAATTCACTAATTCTCTTTGCCGTAGCTAAGATAATAGGAATAGGCATTTTCTAGTTATGTCTCTAAACGATGCCAGATGAGGAGGTTCGAATCTATCCGATGACAGATATTTGAGGACTACGTCCAGGTTCCAGTTCGGAGGTACTGGTTCCTTAGACTTTGAAGTCTCAAAAGATCTTATGAGATCGTGGAGATCTTTGTTATTTGCCAGATCTAATCCTCTGTTCCTGAATACAGCCCGAGCGATACTTCTGTATCCCTTTATTGTGGATACGGCTAGATGAGATTTTACTCTCAGGAATAGCAAGAAACATCAGCAATTTCCGCTATAGAGGTAGAGGAGGAGGACAACTTCTTGATCTACACCACTTCTAAATACCTCCCACTTCGACTGGTATACTTTCGTAGTGGAGGTTCTGCGTGCTCTCGCGATCGCGCTTGCCACTTCGCGAGAAAAGCCTCTCGCTCTGACAAGTCTTTCGATAGTCGAAAGGCAGTCAGAGCGAGGAGCGGGGAGGTTTTGATGGTACCTCTTGAAGTGTGGTTGTCTGGAGAAGATCCGTCCTTCTTGGTAGGTGGATCTTGGAAAGTCCTACGATCCACTCTACCACCTCCGTGAACCATTCCTGGGCCGGCCAAAAGGGGGCTATTAACTTGTCATCCTCGTACTCCTTTGACGCCGCAAACTTTTTTCATTACTAACCCCAGGATTTTTAATTTGAATGGGGGAAAAGCATAAACGTCTACTCGAGACCAGTTTAGCAGGAAGGCGTCCACCATAATTGCTCTTGGATCTTCCACGACCGAGCAAAACACTGGGAGCCTTTTTGAAATGAATGTTGCGAAGAGATCCACATGAGGAGTTTCCCCACAGAGACCAGAGATCGAGACACACTTCCTCGTGTAGGTGTCCATTCTGTATGAAGGACCGCCTGGTTCCTCCTGCTGAGCCTGTCCGCCCTCACATTCCTTACTCCCTGTACGAACCTTGTCAGCGGGAGATGTTCCTGTGAGACGTCCAAAGTAATAGATCTCTCGTGAGCTCGTAAAGGAACGAGGATGCGTCCCTCCCTGTTTCCGAATGTAGGCAAGTGCGGTGGTGTTGTCCACGTTTACTTGCACTACCTTGTTTGACACCAGCGGTTCCAGGCTCTTCAAGGCCAGATGTACGGCGAAGAGCTCTTTGCAGTTTATGTGCCAAGACACCTGTGCTGGTTTCCCAGGTGCCTGACACTTCCTCTGAGCCCTAATGTCTCTCCCCAACCTCTCTCCGACGCGTCGGAGAACGAACACTAGGTCTGGGTTCTGTGTTGTTAGAGAGATCCCATCGTTCTCTTCCCAGAGGGAGCAACCACCACTGTAGGTGCGACTTTATCTCCACTGGAATGGGAAAAACAAAAACGTCCGACAGTTGTCCGGTTTTCCAGCTCCAAGACCTCTTGAAGAAGAATTGAAGAGGACGTACATGCAGTCTTCCTAGAGGGACGAATTGTTGTAGCGAGGAAAGCATCCCCAGAAGGCTCAACAATTCCCTCGCTGACGTTTGTGCTTCTCTAAGAAGAGAGAGACTATTCGCAAACCTTTTTTGCGATTCTCTCTTGCGAAGGAAAAACTCGAAACCCCCGAGAATCCATCCGAATCCCCAGATAGACTAGGTCTTGTCTGGGGTCAGCTGAGACTTCTCGAGGTTCACAAGCAATCCAACGCTTTTGATTAAATCGAGAGTTAACTTTAGGTCCTCCAAGCACTGTCTCTCCGATCTGGCCCTGATGAGCCAGTCGTCCAGATACATCGAGACATTCACTCCTTTGAGGTGAAGAAACCTCGCCACATTCTTCATCAGGCTTGTGAAGACCTGAGGAGCTGTGGACAGGCCGAAACAACAAGGCTCTGAACTGAAAGATCCTTCCCCCCGTCATGAAACGGAGGTACTTCTTCGATGAAGGGTGGATCGGGACTTGAAAGTAGGCGTCCTGGAGATCTAAAGACACCATCCAATCTCCCTGACGTAATGACGCCATGACTGAAGCAGAAGTCTCCATGGAGAACTTCTCCTTCTGAACAAATTTTGTTCAGAGAGCTGACGTCCAGTACTGGTCTCCAGCCTCCCGAGGCTTTCGCCACCAGAAAAAGGCGATTGTAAAACCCCGGGGAGCGTTGATCCCGTACCAATTCTATCGCTCTCTTGTCCCACATTTGCTCCACCATCGATCGAAGAGTATCCCTCAGCACAGGATCCTTGTATTTGGCTGATAGTTCCCTTGGTATTGAGGTTAAGGGAGGAGTGTTCAGGAAAGGGATACGATATCCTTCCTTAAGATCGCCAAAGATGACGCGTCTGCATTTATCAGTGTCCAGGCTTCCACAAATCCCAGGAGCCTGGCACCTACTGGTGCTTGGAGGAGAGAATCTTCATTTTCCTTTCTTAAAGGGACGAAAAAAAAGCAGATCTACCTCTCTTCTCTGGAGCCTTCCTCCTTGTGGGAAGGTCTGGAGGTCGGAACACCTCGAAAGGGCTGCACCGTTGTACTGGGGCCTTTCTTGTCCGATGCAGAAACAGGTTTCTTCTTTCTTGCTGATCTGCGTCAGCAGATCCTGAGTTGCCTTCTCTCAGTTAAAGAAGAATGCGCAATGTCCTTACTAACTGAGAAGGGAACAAAAAGTCAGATAGAGGCGGCATATAGAAGTGCTGCTCTCTGAGCATGTGAGACTGCCTTAGTTAAGAAGGCGCCATATACAGTCCTTTTCTTTAAAAGACCTGCTCCAAACAAAGAGGTTATTTCAAAAGATCCATCCTGTACCGCCTTGTCAATACAAGACAATATGCATAATAGGGCTTCAGGTTCGATTCCTTCCGAATCATGTGCTTTCTTGGACATCACCCCAAGGACCAATCTAAGAAGTTAAAAACTTCCAATACACGAAAGAGTCCCTTGAGGAGATGATCCAGTTCCGAAATACCCCATGTAATCCGTGCAGAATTGAGACTTGGACGCCTTGAAGCGTCAACCAAAGTCGAAAAATCTGTCTCGGTTGTAGAAGGGAGAGCAATACCCATATTCTCTCCCGTCTGATACCAAACGCCTCTTTTCCCAGCCAATCTTGCTGGAGGCATACAGAAGACTGTCCTTACTAAGTCTTTCTTAGACTTCATCCAAGAGTCTAAGGAATGTAAAGCTCTTTTCATCGATATGGTAGGTTTCATTTTGAGAAAAGACGAAGGCTTCTTCGTCTTAGTACTGGAAAAGAGCGAGCGCGGAGAAGGAGGAGCGGCAGGAGTCAACATCGTCTCCGTACTCCTCCAGTAGTAGGGTAGTCAACACCTTATAGTTAGAGAGACCTTCCCTTCCACTATATTCGTCATCCGAGTTTCCTCTAACTCGGGATCCACATGCTTCTCCGCTCTCCTTTCCGAAACGTTCGTCTTCTTGAGGAGACAAACTCCTAATAGGAGGGGCTAAGGGAATGATACTCCTTCCTCTTTCCCGCTCTAATAGTCTTTGAAGGCGTCATAGGCTTCGGCTTCTCTAGAATTTTAGAAGACGCTTCCCGCTTACATGACGCTTCCCGTTCGCCAGCGTCATGGGATGACGTCTTTTGCTGACGTCTCGATGACGCTTCGCGCCTGGAAGACGCTCCGCTCTCCAAAGGCGTCCTACTTGGCGTCATAATATTGGACGGAGCGTCATGTCTATGCTCCTTTTCCAATGATGCTTCGCGTCTAAAAGACGTCTTACGTCTCTCTGGCGTACGACACTCTCGTAAGCACCTGTTCTCGCTCTCGAACTAGACGTTTGTGTAAGACGTTTAGCCGTTTCCCGTCTGTATGACGCTTTCTCGTTGAACAGGTGAGAGAGGACGAGACTTCTTAATTGGAAGCGTCACGTCCTTCCGACGTGGCGCTAAAACTCCCACTAGAGATGACAGTTGCTCTTGAACTGCCATGATGATCTTTCTTGACGCTTCTCCCACGTCCAGTGCATGACGTCTTTCGTCATCACTCGGGGGAGAAGAAGGAAAGGGTACTTCCGCGTACACTTCAGATGACGGAGCGTCATCTGAGAAACGCTCTGGACTAGAATCTATGTCAGGCTTCATATGACGCTTCAGCGGTCTTGACAAGTTCGATTCCTTCCACCCTCGTTTAGGTGAGGGAGAGGGAGATGACGAGAAACAGTCGCGAATGACGCTTTTTCTAAAGCGCCCTTGAGCCGCCTGCCACGAAGCAGAGCTAGCTGAAGGGACGTCTGACCGTTGGGGATCCCCCACAACCTCCTTAAGGCTTTCGACTTTCCTTCTCCTCTGGGCTTGTGAGCTTGGAAGAGGTCTAGGCCTGGGAGCGTCGCAGGGACGATCAAACGCCCCCTCCACAACACTGGGAGAACTCACTTCACAGTAATGTTCACTTTCACTAGCCTTACCTTTGTTTGAAGTCCGCCATCTTGGACTTCATATCTCTAATTGTAGCTTTCGATTGGCGATTTCCGATGCCGAATCCGAAAAAGCACTCTGAGAATGAGATACATAGGGTAGAATCTACATCAGTAGGAATAGAATTTATCAGTGAAAGGCTCCAATAGGCCTTGAACTCACACCTTTCAATCGTCTAATTCTATCCCTCTCTAACTTCTTCAAATAAGAATCAAGTCTTCCACTCTTCTGCATTCAATCCCTCGCATTCCTTACAAGTATTAAAAGCAGAACACTGAAACCCCCTACATTTACGGCATACAGTGTGAGGATCAACGAAGCTTTCGGTATCCTCACCTGCAGCCTACATTCACACACATTCTCACACTCACATTAGAATCAGACATACTGAGAAAATCCAAAAGAGTTATTCCAAAAACAGTCCACAGTAGCGAATGCCAAAACACGATCCAAATACGTCACCAAAAAGCCGAAAAACGTTGATCAAAGGTTGAAAAATGAATCTAAGTCAGGAGGTAATAACAACAATGTTGATACCACCGGCGACAGAGAAATATGATAGAAAACGGGGATGGTTCCTAGTCCTGCCGCCCAGGGCAGGCCGGTAGATCACCTGACCTACCTGTAGCGAGTGGCGCGAAATTTGAATTTCTGTCGGGGACGACGGAGTCTTAGCTATGTATATATCTGACAGGTAAGTTGATTGTATGAAAATATCATTTTCATACAATGAACTTACCTGTCAGATATATACTTAGCTGATTGGCACCCTTTGGTGGAGGGTAAGAGACAGCTAAAATGGAATAGACAGGTAAACAACATAGTTGTAGTATAAAAGAAAAACCTTGGTTCCTACCTGATAGGTGGTAGACTTCGTGGCTGTTGCCCGGTAGTCTGCATCACCTCAAGACTTTAGCGAGATATGTGATCTATGGCTAAGAGTTCTTGTGGGTCTGTCGATGGGTATATGAACCGCTTACTCGGCAGAGCCTGAAAGGACTTTGTCAATGGTACTGGACCACTTCTATGACACACCACCTTATGAAGGAGCACACAACCAATCCCGACCACCTGATCCTAACCACCATGTTAGTATAAAGAATTGTTCTGAGTTATCCCCGAACTCATTACAAACAACCCATAACTCGAAACTAATACGCATTCATACAAAAATTCCCCCCCCAAAAATTTTTAATACTCCTCCAAAAGATATCACAAGAGTTCCTTACTGAACAACAGTGACTGGCCGCCAGTGCAGCACCGAGCCCTCTTTGTCAGCAGAAATCTAGAACATATCTAGTAGAAGGTATGTACAAAGTTAAGGATTGGTGTTTGCTCCCGTACCCAGTATCGTATCCGCCGATACAAAAGGCCCCAGAGAAAAACATTTCTCGTAGGTCACGCGAACGTCTTTAAGATAGTGAGATGCAAATACCGAATTGCACCTCCAATATGGTCGTGTCAAGGATTTTCTTTAGCAACATATTCTTTTGAAAAGAGAGAGACGTCGCCACTGCTCTAACTTCATGAGCTTTTACTCTTAAAAGTGGAAAAGAGTCGTCAGGACAGAACTTGTGAGCATCTGTAATGACGCTCCTTATGAAGAAAGCTAATGCATTCTTTGACATGATTCTTGTGGGTCCTTAATCGAACACCAAAGACCTTGCCTAGAGCCTCCCATTTGTTTCTTCCTTTGTAAGTAGAACTTCAAGGCTCTTACAGGGCAAAGAGACCTTTCTGTTTCTCTACCCCCTAGACTCGATAAGCCTTTAATCTCGAATCTCTTGGGCCAGGATTCGAGGGGTTTTCATTTTTTTCGCTAGAAAAAGTGTTCTAAACGAAGCAGAAGGCCGAGTCTCTGTTGAAGCCTACTTCATCTTCAAGGGCGTGAAGTTCACCAATTCTTTTGGCTGTCGCCAAAGATAGGAGAAACAAGCATTTCCTCGTTAAATCCCTAAACGAAGCTAAATGAGGAGGCTCGAATCTGTCAGACGAAAAGGAACTTGAAAACTACATCCAGGTTCCAGCTGGGAGGAGTTAGTTCCTTAGATTTTTGTTGTTTCAAACGATCTAATCAAGTCGTGCAGATCTTTATTATCAGCAAGCTCTAGGTCTCTGTTTCTGAAGACTGCCGAAAGCATGCTCCTGATCCTTTTATAGTCGATACAGATAAGTGAGAGTCCTCTCTCAGGAACAAAAGGAAATCAGCGATTTCGGTTATAGAGGTACTGGAGGAGGACAACTTCTTAGACTTACACCACCTTCTAAAAACCTCCACTTAGACTGATAGACTCGTCTAGTGGAAGCTCTGCGGGCTCTAGCGATAGCGCTTGCAGCTTCGCGGAGAAAACCCCCCTCGCTCTGACAAGTCTTTCGATAGTCGAAAGGCAGTCAGAGCGAGAGCGGGGAGGTTTTGATGAAACCTCTCGAAGTGTGGCTGTCTGAGAAGATCCATCCTTCTTGTAAGGGATCTTGGAAGTCTACTGTCCACTCCAGCACCTCTGCAAACCAATCCTGTGCTGGCCAAAACGGGGCTATCAGGGTCATTCTTGTTCCGTTGGACGCTACAAACTTTCTCAACACTTGCCCCAGGATTTTGAAAGGGGGAAAAGCGTACACGTCTACATGAGACCAGTCTAGCAGGAAGGCGTCGACCACAAGAGCTCTTGGGTCTTCCACCACTGAGCAAAAGACTTCCAGCCTTTTGGAAAGGAATGTGGCGAACAGATCTACATGAGGAGTGCCCAAAGGTCCCAAGACTCTGACACACCTCTGAATGAAGGGTCCACTCTGTGTGAAGGACCTGGCTTCTCCTTGCTCAGTCTGTCCGCCCTGACGTTTCTCGTACCCTGAATAAATCTTGTCAGGAGGGAGATGTTCCTCTGGGATGTCCAAAGTAGCAGATCTCTTGCTATTTCGTAAAGGAACAAGGAGTGTGTTCCTCCTTGTTTCCGAATGTAGGAAAGTGCGGTAGTGTTGTCCACATTCACTTGGACCACACTGTTTGCCACAAAAGGTTCGAAGAACTTTAGAGCCAAGTGTACTGCCAGAAGTTCTTTGCAATTTATGTGCCAGGACACCTGTGCTGCCTTCCAGGTGCCTGACACTTCTCTCGGTCCTAGTGTTGCTCCCCAACCCTTCTCCGATGCGTCGAATATAACACTCGGCTTGGGTTCGGAACTTCCAGAGAAATTCCCTTTTTCTCTTTTAGAGGGGACAACCACCATTGTAGGTGTGGTTTCATTTCCACTGGAAGGAGAAAACTGTCGGAGAGAAGATGAAGTCTTCCTAGAGGAAAGAACTGTTCGAGCGAGGAAAGGGTCCCTAGAAGGCTTAACCATTCCCTCGCCGAAGTTCGTTCTTTCCCTAAGAAGAGAGAGACTTTTCTCCAAGCCTCTCACGATTCTCTCTTGCGAAGGAAATACTCGAAAACCCCGAGAATCCATCTGAATCCCAGATAGACTAAGTTCTGTCTGGGGATCAGCTGTGACTTCTCGAGGTTCACGAGTAGTCCCAACGACTTTATCAGGTCTAGGGTCAAAGAAAGGTCTCCAAACACTGTCTCTCTGTTCTGGCCCTGATGAGCCAATCGTCCAGATATAGAGAGATGTTGACGCCTTTGAGTGAAGAAACCTCGCCACATTCTTCATCAGGTTTGTGAAGACCTGAGGAGCTGTGGACAGGCCGAAACACAAGGCCCTGAACTGAAAGATCCTTCCCCCCGTCATGAAACGGAGGTACTTCTTCGAAGAAGGGTGAATCGGGACATGAAAATAAGCGTCCTGGAGATATCCACGACACCATCCAATCTCCTTGTCGTAAAGCTGCAAGGACTGAGGCCGAAGTCTCCATAGAGAACTTCTCCTTTAGAACAAACTTGTTCAGAGCGCTGACATCTAGTACCGGTCTCCAGCCCCCGAGGCTTTCGCAACCAGAAAAAAGACGATTGTAAAACCCCGGAGAGTTTGCTCCAGTACTAATTCTATAGCTCGTTTGTCCCACATTTGATCCACCATCAGACGAAGAGTATCCCTCAGTACAGGGTCCTGTACCTGGCTGACAGTTCCCGCGGATGGTCGTTAGGGGAGGACTGTCCTGGAAGGGGATAAGATATCCTTCCTGATTATAGACATCGAAGAGGCGTCCGAGTTTATGAATGTCCAGGCATCTGCAAATTCGAGAAGCCTGGCACCCACTGGTGTTTGGAGGTTGGCTGTCTCACTTCCCTTTCTTAAAGGGACGGGAAGAAGTTCTACCTCTCCTCTCAGGACCTCTCCTTTTAGAGGGAGCTCTGGAGGGAGGGCCTCCTCGAAAGGGCTGAACAGTAGAAGTAGGTCCTTTCTTGTCAACCGCAACTAGGGGTCTCTTCTTCCTTGCAGTCTGAAGGAGAAGATCCTGTGTCGCCTTCTCAGTCAGTGAGTGAGAAATGTCCTTCACTAACTGAGAAGGAAACAAGAAGTCTGACATGGGAGCGAAAACCAGGGCTGCTCTCTGTGAGGGAGAAACCGCCTTGGTTAAGAAGGCACTAAAAATACTCCTCTTCTTAAGGAGTACCGCTCCAAAGAGGGAGGAGACTTCTCCCGATCCGTCTTGTACTGCCTTGTCAATACATGACAGTATACTAAGAATGACTTCGGGGTCTAGACCTTCCGAGTCATGAGCCTTCTTAGACATCACCCCAAGGGACCAGTCTAGGAAATTAAACACTTCCAAAATATGGAAGAGGCCCTTGAGGAGATGATCAGTCTCAGAAATCGCCCAAGTCACACGAGCTCCATTCAAAGCGTGTCTACGCGATGAATCAGCCAAGGTCGAAAATTCCGCTTCAGCCGATGCTGGGAGAGAAAGGCCCATGTTCTCCCCAGTTCGGTACCACACACCTCTTTTACCAGAAAGTATGGCTGGAGGCATACAGAAGGTGGTTCTGACCAGATCCTTCTTCGACAACATCCACTTGTCAAGAGACTGTAGAGCTCTTTTCATAGAGATAGTCGGTCTCATCTTCAAAACCGACGAAGACTTCGGTACGATCGCACTCGAAAACAGTGATCGAGGCGAAGGAGGAGCAGCAGGAGTCAACGAATCTCCATACTCTTGCAAAAGAAGGTCTGTCAAAACTCTATAATTAGAGAAGCCTTCTCTACCGATAGCCTCGTCTTCCGAATCTACGTCCACACCGTGCGGAGAATCGGCTTGAAATACGAGAGGATCTTCACCAAGTTCTCTCTCTACTGGCGACAAAGTCCTACTAGGAGAGGGACTCATAGAGTGAACAGATTCTCTCTCAAGTCTACTAGTTGTCTCGTGTCTGCTTGACTTCTCACGCCTGGCAAGCTCTTCGCGCTTGGCTGGCGCTTCGCGCTTGGCTGGAGCTTGTTGCTTGGCTGGCGTCTCGCGCCTGGCTGACGCCTCGCGCTTGTCTGGTGCCTCGCGCTTGGCTGACTCCTCGCGCCTCGCGCTTGGCTGACTCCTCGCGCCTGGCTGGCGCCTCGCGCTTGGCTGACTCCTCGCGCCTGGCTGGCGCCTCGCGCTGCTCTGGCCTTCGCGCCTGTGGCTGGCGCCTCGCGCCTTCGGCTGGCGCCTCGCGCCTGGCTGGCGCTTCGCGTGCCTGAGAGTATCCTTGTCTAGAGCAACTCGCTCGGATAGCTCCTGACGCCTGAAAGAATCTTCGCGCCTGGAAGACGTCTCGCGCTTGTAAGGCTCTTCATGCCTGAAGGACGCTTCACGTCTGGCAGGCGAAAGAAGACGAGACTTCTTAATAGGAAGTCTAGCGTCCTTCTTGCGAGGGGGATCCCTCGAAAGAACTCCAACCAAAGAGGCTAACTGTTCTTGCACAGCTAACAATATCCTCTTGGAAGCCACACCAGCGTCCTCTTCAATAGAAGAAGCAGGAGACCTCGAAGGTGTGCGATCCTCAACTACCGATCGAGGAGGCGTCGAGACCATCTTAGCCTTCTTGATAGAAGAGGGGGCTTCCTCTGAGAAGCGCTCCGGGCTCGAGTCAAGCGCGCGTTCTTTCCAGTGCCTTTTCAGTGGCCTAGAAAGATCCGAGTCCTTCCACCCTCGTTTAGGTGAAGGAGAACCGGACGACGAGAAACAATCTCGTAGGACGCTACTATTAAAGCGGTCCTGAGCAGACTGTAGCGAAACAGAACCTGCTGAAGGGACGCCTGACCGTTGGGGATTCCCCACAACCTCCGTACGACTTTCGACTTTCCTTCTCCTCTGGGTATGTGAGTTTGGAAGAGGTCTAGGCCTGGGAGCATCGCAGGGACGGTCAGACGCCCCCTCCACAACACTGGGAACACTCACTTCACTAAGCAAATCACTATCACTTCCCTTACCTTGCATGGCCGCCATTTTGTCTTCATCGTACGAAGAGTAGCCTTCATATTGGCAATTTCAGAAGCCGAATCTGAATGCAAAGCCTGTGAGGGTTCAGATACAGAGGGAGAATCAAAATCATTAATTAAAGGAGAGTTAGACTCAGAAAAAGGCTCAATAGGCCTTGTACACACACCCTTCTGTGCAGCCCGTCTAATTCTATCCCTCTCTAACTTCTTCAAGTAAGAAGTTAGAGTCTTCCATTCATTAGCATTCAACTTTTCACACTCAATACAGATGTTAGCTAAAGAACAGTCAAACCCCCTACACTTATGACATACAGTGTGAGGATCAACCGAAGCCTTCGGTATCCTCACCTTGCAGCCTACATTCACACACACTCTCACACTAACATTGAATCAGACATTCTATCAGAAAAATCAAAAGCAAGGTCCAAATCCAGTCCACGGTAGCGAATGCCAAAACAACGATCCAGTACGTCACCAAGAAATCCAATAAAGATGATCAAAAAGTCTTGAAAAGCGAATTCCAGTCAGGAGGTAGTAACAACAATGTTGATACCACCGGCGACAGAGAAAATATGATAGAAAATGGGAATGGTTTCCTAGTCCTGCCGCCCAGGGCAGGCCGGTAGATCACCTGACCTACCTGTAGCGAGTGGCGCGAAATTTGAATTTCTGTCGGGGACGACGGAGTCTTAGCTAAGTATACGTATATCTGACAGGTAAGTTCACTGTATGAAAATATTAATTATCTCTCTCTCTCTTACAGAGATGTATGTCTTTTGCATAAATAAATAAATTATTTACTATTTTCAAATATTAATGTAAACAGCAATAATATAAATTCATTAAAGAAAATACTATAGCCAATTAGTAAGATTTTAGTTTATAAATTTAAAAAAATTATGTAAGAATAAAGGAAATCCCAGTCTTCTCTCTCTAACTCCAGGTACCAAAACTGTCAAATATATCAAGTAATATGACAGAAGGGGGAGGAGCTGTTGCGTTGTTGCCACCAAGTGTTCATGTAATTTCTCTCTCTCTCTCTCTCTCTCTCTCTCTCCTCGTCTCTCTCTCTCTCTCTCTCTCTCTCCTCTCTCTCGTCTCTCCTCTCTCTCTTACTGAGACAAGAATTTTTATAGTATATATGTACTATATGTTTATTAATATTTTCAAATAATATAATAATAACCATAATACAAATAACTGTTATTAGAAAATTCATATTATGTGATAGTATTTTAAAGAAATACAAGATTCTATCCATTTCACTCTTTTAAACAAGGATAACTCTCTCTCTCTCTCTCTCTCTCTCTCTCTCTCTCTCTCTCTCTCTCTCTCTCTCTCATTCATTTACTGAATGAAAGAATTTTTATGGTACTGGTATGTAATATGTGTATTGATATTTTCAGTTGTTAATAATAATAATAATTACAAAATTTGTGTGTGGTAGTATTTTAAAGAGAAAAATAACCTTTCCATTTCACTTACGTAATGATGACTCCTCTCTCTTACTGAGATGAGAGAATTTTTATGGTAGATGTGTGTGTTTATTAATATTTTCAAATAATAATAATAATAATAATAATAATAAAATAATAATAAAAGGCGCCTAGAAAAGCAAATCATGGTGATGAGATCTGACTTGAGTAAACTGAATGAGATGGCAGAAAAATGGCTAAGAAGCAAGAAAAAACAAGGGAGGAACTAAACAAGAAATACAAAGTACAAGAGGGGAGGGGATAAACAACACAATAGAAAGATGTAAAACAGAGCTTAAGGCCAAAGCACATAAGATCCAATGGTACATGAACAGGAATAAGGGATACCAACAGAACAAACTATAGTATTCAGAACCAACCAGAAAAGACTATACAGCCAACTAAGAGGGGAAGACAACCACCAAGAAATTCCTGAAGCCGAACCAAGTAAGAGACCCTGGGAAAACATATGGAGCAATCCGGTATCACACAACAAACATTGAACATGGCTCCAGGAAGTCAAGGAAGAAGAAACAGGGAGAATAAAACAAAGATTCACAGAGATCACAACAGACACAGTCAAGACACCAACTAAAGAAAATGCCAACTGGAAAGCCCCAGGTCCCAATGAAGTCCATGGATACTGGCTCAAAAACTTCAAGGCCCTACACCCACGAATAGCAGAACAACTCCAGCATTGTATCTCAAATCACCATGCACCCAAATGGATGACCACAGTAAGAACATCCTTAGTGCAAAAAGACAAGAGTAAGGGAAATATAGCCAGTAACTACAGGCCTATCACCTGCCTACCAATAATGTGGAAGTTACTAACAGTTATCATCAATGAAAGGCTATACAACTGCCTAGAGGAGACAAACCATCCCCTACCAACAGAAAGGGTGCAGAAGGAAGTGTAGGGGCACAAAAGACCAGCTCCTGATATACAAAAATGGTAATGAAGAACAGTAGGAGAAGGAAAGAAAACCTCCTAAGCATGGCATGGATAGACTATAAGAAAGCCTTTGACATGATACCACACACATGGCTAATAGAATGCCTGAAAATATATGGGGCAGAGGAAAACACCATCAGCTTCCTCAAAAATACAATGCACAACTGGAATACAATACTTACAAGCTCTGGAATAAGACTAGCAGAGGTTAATATCAGGAGAGGGATCTTCCAGGGTGACTCACTGTCCCCACTACTCTTCGTAGTAGCCATGATTCCCATGACAAAAGTACTACAGAAGATGGATGCCAGGTACCAACTCAAGAAAAGAGGCACCAGAATCAACCATCTGATGTTCATGGACGACATCAAGCTGTATGGTAAGAGCATCAAGGAAATGGATACCCTAATCCAGACTGTAAGGAGTGTATCTGGGGACATCAGGTTGGAATGGAAAAATGCGCCTTAGTCAACATACAAAAAGGCAAAGTAATGAGAACTGAAGGGATAAAGCTACCAGATGGGAGCAACATCAAACACACAGATGAGACTGGATACAAATACCTGGGAATAATGGAAGGAGGGGATATAAAACACCAAGAGATGAAGGACACGATCAGGAAAGAATATATGCAGAGACTCAAGGCGATACTCAAATCAAAACTCAACGCTGGAAATATGATAAAAGCCATAAACACATGGGCAGTACCAGTAATCAGATACAGCGCAGGAATAGTGGAATGGACGAAGGCAGAACTCCGCAGCATAAATCAGAAAACCAGGAAACATATGACAATACACAAAGCACTACACCCAAGAGCAAATACGGACAGACTACGTATACATAACACGAAAGGAAGGAGGGAGAGGACTACTAAGTATAGAGGACTGCGTCAACATCGAGAACAGAGCACTGGGGCAATATCTGAAAACCAGTGAAGACGAGTGGCTAAAGAGTGCATGGGAAGAAGGACTAATAAAAGTAGACGAAGACCCACAAATATAAAGAGACAAGAGAATGATAAACAGAACAGTGGAATGGCACAACAAACCAATGCACGGGCAATACATGAGACAGACTAAAGAACTAGCCGGCGATGACACATGGCAATGGCTACAGTGGGGAGAGCTAACGAAAGAAACTGAAGGAATGATGACAGCGGCACAAGATCAGGCCCTAAGAACCAGATATGTTCAAAGAACGATAGACGGAAATAACATCTCTCCCATATGTAGGAAGTGCAATACGAAAAATGAAACCATAAACCACATAGCAAGCGAACGCCCAGCACTTGCACAGAACCAGTACAAAAAGAGGCATGATTCAGTGGCAAAAGCCCTCCACTGGAACCTGTGCAAGAAACATCAGCTACCTTGCAGTAATAAGTGGTACGAGCACCAACCTGAGGGAGTGATAGAAAATGATCAGGCAAAGATCCTCTGGGACTATGGTATCAGAACAGATAGGGTGATACATGCAAATAGACCAGACGTGACGTTGATTGACAAAGTCAAGAAGAAAGTATCACTCATTGATGTCGCAATACCATGGGACACCAGAGTTGAAGAGAAAGAGAGGGAAAAAATGGATAAGTATCAAGACCTGAAAATAGAAATAAGAAGGATATGGGATATGCCAGTGGAAATTGTACCCATAATCATAGGAACACTAGGCACGATCCCAAGATCCCTGAAAAAAAAATTAGAAAAACTAGAGGCTGAAGTAGCTCCAGGACTCATGCAGAAGAGTGTGATCCTAGAAATGGCGCACATAGTAAGAAAAGTGATGGACTCCTAAGGAGGCAGGATGCAACCGGAACCCGATACTATAAATACCACCCAGTCGAATTAGAGGACTGTGATAGAGCACACAAAAAAAAAATAAATAAATAAAAAAAAAAGATAATAATAACAATGTAACCTAATGTCAAATGAAAGTACTTCCCTTTGTCTTTCTCTGTGAAGCTCGAGCTCAGGAAGCTGTCACATATGTCAAGAAATATGACAGAGGAGGGGAACATTGCCATATAATGTCAACAAATTTAATGGTTTTTTGCAATTTCTCTCTCTCTCTCTCTCTCTCTCTCTCTCTCTCTCTCTCTCTCTCTCTCTCTCTCTCTCTCTCTCTGAGATGAGATCAGTTTCATGGTACATGTATGTAATTAGTTAATTATTAATATTTTCCAATAATAATACTATAATATGTATAATAATAATACTATAACTGTAATTACAATATTCATATGTGAAGTACAATAATCTTTCAATTTCACTCTTTTAAATACTGTAAGGACAACTCTCTCTCTCTCTCTCATAGTGGTAACTCTCTCTCTCTCTTGGCTGCAAGTGTTAGAAGTATTTACGTACGTATACACCTTGAATTGTACTAATGTTTAAGATTACTTTGAAATTATATTAATACAATCTAAGATTAATACAGTAATATGATAATTTAAGAACATTTTATGTAGGATGTTACATAAGGTATTCATTTGGTGTTTCTATTTCTTCCTTCTTTTATCTCTCACTCTCTCAGCAAAAGAATTAAAAGACAAACAAACATATACTTGTTCAGCCCTCTCTTTCTCTCTTTGGAAAAGATATATGTATATTTATGGGAGGGGAAGAAGTATTGCCTATAGAAGTTCATTTCAATCTTACTTACTGCCATCACAACTGAAACTCCACAGTGCTTATTTGATTGTTATTATACACATTTTGGTCTCAATTCACTCTACACTGCACTTTAAACAAGTTGCTGTTCCTGGTTCCTAAGCGCGCGCGCCACAAACACAGTTGCGAACAACAGAAGACGAAACTGCAAAGTTTTATTTCCTAAATTGTTTACTTTACTCGTTATTTAGTTCAACTTTACTTTGTTATTTAAAAATTTTAATTTAATTCATGTATATTATCCTTTTTTTGCAACCAAATTAACCTGGAAAATTACAGATATTTCTAAAGTAGATACAATCCAATGTTTCTAACCTTTTCGTACATCTGGCTTCCGAAAACCATAGAGGAACGACTACGGATAAGTTGATTATATGTTTTTTTTTTGCTTTTTTGTTTTTGCTAGCACTTTTCATTGATTTAAGTCTATATTAGTATTTCGAATTTCTTTAATAACTGTATGCAAGAAATAAATGTATAAATGTAACCTTTAATGTTTGCATGCTAAGAATGACAAAATCATTGTTGCCACATTAGTGGAGGCTTCACACATACGCCGATTCATTATTATAAACTGTTTCCATGAATTCTAGTTGTCATAGTAATGCAATAATAATAAAATTGCTTTAATATTTATGTATATATACTTCCAATACATAGCCTAATTTCACCAATTTCCACGTTTTGTGAAGTCTTAAACCCAGTTTGGAGGGTGAACACATACCGAATGGCAACAGAGAGAGAGAGAGAGAGAGAGATAGAGATGAGAGAGAGAGAGAGAGAGAGAGAGAGAGAGGCGAAGGAAGGAGAGAGAGAGAGAGAGAGAGAGAGAGAGGAAGAGAAGAAAGAGAGAGAGAGAGAGAGAGAGAGAGAGAGAAGGAAACGGGTGGCGGTGGTGGGGGGGGAGAGGGTAGGAGGAGCTTTTTACGCGTGTTCATATCCATTTCTGCATAATGGAGTTTTTGTCTCTTGGTACAAGGACAAGTGTCGTTATTCTTTACGATTAGTGATTCACGATACCCTTATAAATTACGGCACTGGGTGTAATGCACTATAGCAAAATCTTGTTCTGATACGAGTGTTCGTTACAGGAATAGATATTGCCCAAAAACGTGCTTGCACTGTCGCTGAAACCCATAGTAGGTATGCTGCTTAGTTGTCAATCATCAAGTTTTTTGTAATCAAGTATTTTTTATATGCTAGCTATTATTGAATAAGTTTGTATTCTTCTCAATCAAAACATATGCCCCTCAATGCTAACTTTCCTCTTTTAACGACTTTCTGGTCATTGCAAATTTGGCCCCATAATTTCTTATGGTGCGAAAACAGAGGCGCATCGACCGAAAACGATTGCGTCACACTACGACGATAATCTGGCAGTAAAACATCTTCATATATCCAAAAAGTAAATAATAAAGATATATAAGCGCATTACGATTATAACAATTACATGAGTAGCTGATAATCTGCATGAATAATTGGTAAACTGTTCTGCAAGAAAGTTGAGTAAAGCAATTATTTACAATAGGTACGAAAGCCAAGATGTCATGACGTCATAATACAGGACTTAAACGAACGTTCTAATTCCAAAAAATAATTACTTAAATTTGAGTCAGAATCGAATTACTTTTTCAATAACGAATATTTTCAAATTAATCATCATGAATACGTAAAATATTGATGTTTTACTATTTATTTAAAAAATCATCCAAGTGCACGCTTCGTCGTCGTCTTCTACCAAAACAGTTGTTTACTAACAAACGTCGTTGTTGTGATGAAAGTGCCCTAACGTCTGTGGGTACAAGTGGTTTGCGGATTTATCACTGGAAATGGGAAGTTTATTGACACAAGCGACTCCGTAACATCGAGATGGCGTCAATCTTCTAAATAGATATTTCGAGTTGTAAGTAAAAATGTTGAAAGCGTTTTGGTGAGATTATGACTGCCATGTACACCCTTTTCACTACCCTCTGTTAAAAATCTTAAAATTTGGCCTTAATTTCTAACTTTGGAGAAAATACTTACTTCAAAAGGAGAGTAGAGGTCTTTAGCTCCGTTTCTCACCAACAACAAGTCGTGACTGATGCCCATCTCCGGTGTCAGGACGCGTTATAATGTACTTTTTTTGGGGGGTTGTTCACGTTGATATTACATGGTCCATCCCTGTACCATGCGGTTTTTTACCCTAGTAGCCTAGGTACAGCCTGTTTCAACATTCATTTCTGGGACAGGTGCTTCTAAACAGTAGGTAGCCTAGTAGGTAATCTAGCTACACACAACATTCATACGAGTGGAGAGGCTACTACCTACTACTACCTAGGTAGTAGCTAGGTAGGTACCTACCTACCAAGTAGGTATTCATGTAACCTATTTAAAAAATATTTACCGCCTGTGGGAGCAACCATGACATCATAGGAATTTGGCTAAACCCTGTCAGCCACATTCAACCCTAAGTAATCCTGATGGTGAGTGAGCATCAATACCGCGAAAGACTTAATCACCAGATAAACACAATACCAAGGTAGGTTGACTACCTAGCTTGAGGACATCACAGATGACCCGACCGAAATTGCCTTATTACTAGGTAGTAACACAGAATTAGCAGAACCAAACCATCATTCCCTTCTACCAGTAACTACACTGCATTAAAACATCCGTGGTTAACAATATTAATTAGCTATTGACGTTACTGTCGCTCATGAAAAGAAAAACAACAAACACGAGATCACAGACAAGTCACCTTTTTGTCAATTTTAACCTCGAACATTTCATTGTCTTTTATGGGCTCCAAGCTAAATATGAGACCCCTGTTGAACTCCTGCGTGGGGTTGGCCCGAGCTGCCGTTTTGTTTCCATTGCAAAAGTGGACACAACCCCCGCAGCGAGGGTGGAACATGGCGCAGAAAATAATGAAGATATTGTTGATGTCCCCTGTGTGTACACTTTGCTGGGAGCAGACTGTCTTGGAAATTGATGAACTGTTCGAAACCGTACCGAAACGCGTTCTCCCAACAAAGTATCGGCACTTGTAGTCAGAATGAGCTACTTTCTGCTGAGCATATGCCTACCTTTGTGAGATATACATTCAATTTTAGTTATCATAAACACTTTCTTCAATCATTAGACAATGTTTCTTCCTCTTCATAATACACCCGACCTACAAAAACCTCAGTTCGAGCCGTTGTACAATGGAACATCTAAATGTTCGAGACAGTTCATTTGTGAATCTGCAAAACAATATCTATTTTGACAAGATTTCTGTTTGTTTGCAAACAAAATTAAGAGAAGTTTATTCGCTGAAAGGTTAATCTAACTATTCCTTAAAACTCATATGATTCTGAGAATTGAAAATAAGTCAACATCATTTCCATGAGCAATTAAACTACATGATATAAATCCAATTGTGCAATAACAATTAATTTATAATAGCGTATACTTAATATAAAATTTTTTGAAGAATGTGTATATGAAAAGGTCTTATATCACCTTCATAATGTTCATAATAAACAAATTGTCCATAACAGCTGACTTTGGCCCGCCTTTTTCAAATGTCAATGTTGACACCCGTCCAAAACAAAGATTATTTTATGGCAGACGACCCCTCGTGTGCACCTTATAAAGAATAACAACAATTCTTTCAGTTGTCTTGTTAAATAAGAATGCAGAAAACGTTATTCCAAACTAATTCCATGGAAAATAGGATCAAATTCACCTTCAACGCATCTGACAAGCTTCATTCATTATGTGACTACGTGCAGGAATTGCTTTGCTCGATACAGACTATGACGGCGCAATGCATTATGGCACCATTTTGTCCTTGGACTTCCCCCCCGGAAGCGAACGTTTCGTGAGCTTCAAATACGCTGTTTCATCTCAGGCTCATGAATGGTACTTTTAGGTGAGTGCTTCACAAACTTCCAACAAACGTTTTTTTCACATACTTAGGAGTCAATGATAATGTAACTCGATATACAGTAAATTATGTGTTTTCTCATTGACTTTAGACCTGTCACATGCAGAAATATAGTGATGCACAAAAAATCGTAATATTATAGTATACAAAAACATGTAAAAACCTCATTTTCACCTTTCGAGGGAAATTAAAGGTTTTTCCATTTCTTAAAAAGACTTCCTTTATTAAATGTTGTTTTAAACATTTGTCCTCATTTGGTGAGCAAACGACAGCATATAGAATACTGAAATATGCTTATATAAGCCCAAAATGATACAGCAATTATCTGTGATCGAGAAATTTGAACTGTGTGGGAAATGGTTACCAAATGCCGCACCAGATGTCTCTGCAGCAGCGCAAACAAATTGGCGGGCCGCACGAACTGAATCTGTTTGACAAGAATTAGATTTACATGCAAGTGCATGCCAACTGATATACCTAGATACCACTACGACGACTTGAGAAAGCCAGGGCCGATAGGTAAGTGACAGCAGATTATGCCATTATCTTTCACTATCATTTTATAGTATAACAATATAAGAGAAAAGTACTAGCCGTTAGTCTACGTAGTGAATAATTCTGCATGTTCTTTGTGGAATTGAAATACCTACGACTCTAGGAAGAGTTGCCTTTGTTCTAAGGGTTTTAATGTGAGCAAACCTATAGGCTGGACTAAAATTGGCGAGAATGTAGGCTGTACAAGGTGACAAGGTCTCAGCCAAAAATTAAGTAAACCTATACCTACCTACTACTAGGCTAGTACTAGCTAGGTACCTACCTAATTTATGGCGTCATACGGCCGTCCCCGGCTAAGTAATTAGCCTAAGTCAAGGGATGTGAGGGAGAAGCCCCCACCTTTAAAGGGGTATGGGGGCAAGCAAACCCCCCATCTAGGTAATGCTTGATTCACGCAGGGTTAGGTTAGGCTATTGCTGCCAAAACCCCCGATTCCCATAGGGCCCCCAAACATGTTGGGTGGTTGTAGAATAAAGGTGGTTACTTCCTATTTTACTGACAAAGGTTTTTTCCCTTTTTTTATTTCTGGCATAGATAAACCAAATAAAAGGTTGGTAACTTGGTGATTCTTACTAGGCTATCAAAGCTGTGCAAGCTTATAAAAAAGTAGACTCCCAAAGTTAAGACAGAGTGCCAGAAATTGGAAGCTCAGGTACCGGAGGACAATTTTAAACTAACTATATCTCCTAATTTCGAGGACATTTGAGGTGCTGGAGGGTCTGCCCCACTTGAATTTATTAAAACAACATTAAAATAACATCAAGAAGCTGTCTTATTAAATGACACAAGGGTAAAAATGTGGGATCCTCTTCAATTTCTTTATCTAGAACTATAGTCTAACTTAGTATTTGGCTTATTTAACCTAACCTTCGTAAATTTACAATAAATCAGCTTTTTAATGATAACATGGGCTATATTGGTTAGATTAAGTAATATTAGGTTAGGTTGTATTTATGTACATTAATGGTCAGTGGATCCCGCATTCTTAACGCTTACCAATAGTGTATAGAATGCGTAGATACTAGGCTAGTCATTAAGTGAGGCAATATCAAATAGCAAAAATAATTTTGTTTAAAGTTGCCTCAAGTCCAAGTAATGCTTAATTGACAGAGGTTAGGTTAAGTGTTATAGGCATTATTTGGACACTAAATTTTGTGTACTAGCCTAACCTATATTGTTTAACCTAACCTCCACTTTAAACAACATTATTTTCATTATTAGACATTTCCTCCCTTAGTGTCTTATCTATGCATTCTATACACTATTCTCCTTAATTCTAGGCATCTAATTTTTTATAAGCTCATGTGGCTCTAATAGTAAGAATTACCCAAAAGTTTTTTTTTTGGGGGGGGGATTATTTTTATGGAAAAAAAGAGGACTTCTAGCATTGAAAGAAAAGTAATGGGTGATGTTAGTGCAATTAGTGTTTGAGGAACAGATATTCATGGTAAATATTGAGAAACTCATTGTAGGTTTCAATGCTGCGATAATATTACCTTTACATTTTTATGAAATATGATAAAGCACTGTATTTGTAAAACCAATGTTAAAAATAAATAAATAATTCAGTCCTGTAATTATATGGTAGCAGCAAATCAGCTTTTTGCTTACAAACTCACCTGGGCTATTCCCTTTCGCATGGTTCAGGATAAAATGAATGAGGTATAGCTTCATATTTTCCTCAGGGTCTGCAAGTTCATTATCTTATTACAGTATAATGGACTATATAGTGAGTTACCAGAACAGTTAATTTATATATCATGTGAAATTTCATAGCCCTACCCTATATTGTACTGGTATATTCATGTATATTATTTTTTGTTAATCAGTTGTTACTAATAAGGTGCAATTAACTTGAATTAAAGAATTGCAAAATCAGTTCAAAAACACTGTAGGCAACAGTAACACATACAATACCTAATGTGTGAGAGAGGGAAAACTACATAAAAATCACTTTTTCAGGATGCGACTTAAATTGTTTGTGGAGGCTGAGGCATGGCTGAATTGTGTCATGGCATCTGGTTGAAAAGGTGGAACTGTATCAGACAGTTTTTGGCAGCTATTACCGCTTCAGTGAAAATTATGAGGAAGAAATCAATGACTCCACAGAGGAAGGGAGATGAAAGTGTGTGCGTCCAAATTATGTTTTTTTTTTTATATGTATCTACATATTGGCATGTTTTATAAGGTTTATTTCATGTATATTTTCTGTGTTTGTACATGCATATATCTGTTACCAAAAGAAATATAGAAATAAAACCAAAACAAATGGTTCATGCGCTTGGTGGGATGTGATATATTTGAATCTCTCATCTTTTGTTTATATCATTCCAAGTGGTTGCAATCTTCAGTATGGTACAGACTATTTTATGTGTATGTGTGTTTTATAAAAATAGCTGTCCATTAGCACAAGTCTCATGTGTGTGTATATATGTACATACATACTTTATATATACTTTTTTTACTGTAATATGTTTATGGAATGAGGTTGTTATTACTGAGGTAAGACTCAATCGAGTGCATGTGTAGGTTATTTATATACAAAAAAACAGAGGCCACATTATTTGTCTATTTACTTGTACAGTGTTAGTCCTCACTGGAACATGTCAGTGCAAAATAAATGATATGCAAGATTAAAAACTTTTATTCTCCTGAGGTTATTTACTGTAA
>NC_087215.1:32798110-32823110 GCF_015104395.2 Macrobrachium nipponense
TTGTTATTATTACGGGAGGGTTATTATTACGGGAGGGTTACTTAAGTATAATTATCATTACTTGAGGTATTTTACGAGAGATTTGAGATATTTCATGGGAGATAATTTTATAATTATTACAGATAATTATGTTATGGAGAATTATTACAATGAATTATGGGAGAAGTTTTGTGGTTAATTATTTGTTGAATTTTTATAACTTTGGAGAATATTTCAGTAATTCGTGAGTGATGAGTCTGGCTGAATTTTGCCGAATCTTTGGTGAAAGGACAAGCATTAACATTGGTAATGTTTTTTATACTAATACTAGTGATTTTGATGATAGCAATTTTTTGTGATACTGCTGATAATTATACTTCTGATACTGATTTTTTTTTATACTAATACGTGGGTGCTTTAATGCTATCAAGGGTGGTGAAATCTTTTTTGAATTTGGGAGGAACTAACAACACATTATATTTGTTTTTCTTTTTTATGAGTTCAGCAGATAATTGTTTGACATACGTGAGTCACGGGGGATAGTTAACAATGCCGTTGATTTATCTTTTCTCCTTTTTTTTGGAAGTTAGCCATCGCTGACACAAGTTTTTTTTATCATGGTGAATTTGAATTTATTTTTTCTCTTCAGTTTGTGTGAATATTTTTTAATGTCTCAGTTCATGACTTAGAGTCATTGTTTGTGAATGTGTTTGTGTTTTCAGCTGTTTGATGCTGCAGAGAGATATATGGGAGAATTTTTGCATTTTTTTTAATGCATACGTAATGGCACTACATTTTTTTTCTCTGGATATTTATGTTCCAGAAATTGTGAGTTTCTTGCACAATACCTTTGTTGTATTTGTGACAATTTTGCCAGAGATAGGAAACTTGGCTAAGTTTTCTAATGGCCTATGTCGTAGTGCATATGGAGAAGTCTTGGCTTAGACACTTTGAATTTGGAGTTTTATTATAATGAGTTGTGGCACATTGGTGATTTTTTCTAGAATTTCCTAGACAATTTTATTTGCAGAGTTTTTGCCCTTTTTCAGCAGTTATGCTAAGGAGAGAGTTTATAGTTTTTTACATAACATTGAGTTATTCCCTGGAGAATTGGAGGTATATTATTTTGGAGTTATAATTTGAGATATAATATATTGGAGATATATTTTTGGCCATTTGATGTTTGCCTATGGTGGTGAGAACTATGTTTAGTTCAATTATTTTGCAGCCATTTTTGTTGCAAATGGAGACACACTTTTTTGGAGATATTTGGGGCAATATTTGTGAGTGGGTCAGCTGGATGCTTTGAGTGCACATTTTTTTGGAGATGGGATTTCCTTTTTTGATTATCCTGCTTGGAGATTTAATATTTTTTGGAGCCTTGTTTTATTCCACATGGAGCTATTGGTGAAATAGAGGTAAATATTTTTTTATTTGCCGAAATAGAGGTGAAATTTTTTTTTTTCCTGGAGTGGGTGGTTTTTTATTAACACGTGGTTATTGGGGAAATAAGAGGGAATATGGTGGGGGTGGTTACTAATTAAATGGAGGAAATATTTCTATCACCGGAGTGGTTTTATTATTAATATGCTGTCTCATATTTATGTATGGAGGTGGAATTGATCTTTGGCGGGTGACCTTTTTTGTGGTTATGATTTTTGAGTTTAATTTCTCTGGGATTTTTTTTTCGAGCCAAGAGAAGAGTTCTGTGGTTCTGTCTTTTTGGTTTCGTGACTATTTGGAGGGAAGTGGCATTACTGCATTACGAGTCCTATGGAGATGTTTTGCATTTTTTATGTCCACAAGTGTGTTATTTTTGGAGGCATATAATTGCTGAAATTTGAGTTTATCGTAGTTTTTTTTTTATCACGAATAGGTGATAATTTTTTTTATAATTGGGCAGTGTCATGCGAGAGACACGTTTTCGAGACAGTCTTTGAACAGCTTAGTCATATCTTGGAGTTAATTTAGTGAAATGTGCTTACTTCGTGTCAGTTAGACCAGTTTTCTTGAGAATCATGAGTTTCCGAACTTGTGAGACTGATTAGACATTTTTTTTTGTGCTGCATTCGAGCATACACGTCCTCAGGTGGATTTTCTGCTGACAACCGCTGCGGTGAGTCCTGTGTGCTGATTCCTTTCCTCTGATGGTGATTGCTCAGAGTTTTGCAATATCTGGAAATGTTGGCCATAGCATTTCACGAAAGCGCATGTGTAAGAGTTTGCTTTCTGGCCGTGTTCGGTCGAGAAAAGTTGCGATGTCAAAAATTCCGTAACTGTGGCATTTCTTAGGGAAAATGCGGGATTATGTATATTATGCATATATTATGTGTTTTGTGATGGGGAAGTTTACTTGTGATTATCTTTTATTTTTTTTTATTTTTCTTCCTTTTCCTACGAGAGATGTAATTGGGGGTTAGTTTTAAATAGTATTTCTTTTTGGACGGAAGATGTAATTTATCGGGGTTGAGATTTATATAAATGGGCGTTTGACATTGTCTCATTGTAGTTAATTATGTGAGCAGTAAAGGTGTTTTTTGCTATTAAACATTGGAGATTTTTACTGATTTTGTGAGTTGCTGTAATATCAGAGCTTAAGAGAACATTTTTTTATTTTTTGGGTCTGGGCTTGTTACGTGATTTTTTTCCCTTGGGCTCATTACTGTTTATTCTTTTTTTTTTTACTTATGAGAACATTCGAGTTTGAAATGTGAGTGCAGAAGTCCGTGGAGTTGCTGTGAGTTTTGGATGGTGTGTGCTAATGTGTGAGTTTGGAGAATTGAGTTAGAGAACTTTATGTTTTTTTTTCCTTTGCGAGTTGTGATAATGACTTATGATTTAGTGGTCATATTAAGTGGAGTTAATTGGGAGACGTTCAGTTAGTATTTCTGAATTTTTGAGGTCATTGTTTGATGGAAGTAGTATGTCTGCGGTTAATTCTTTTTTGATTGACCGATGACTTGACTGACATAAAAACACACCAAAAAAGTCGTTCCCCGATGCTAGCAAAACGTCCACCAGCCGTGCAGAGATTGCTGTCTTTTATCCAGGGTGATTACGAGAGTTTCCACAAGTCTACAAGTTCTACAGCGCTTTTGGGTCTACAAAGCCGTTAGAAGTCTTCTACAGTTAGGGAGGCATTCCGTCTTCCTACAGCTATCTACAGAATTCTGGAAGTTGTAGACAAAGAGGGATATTCAAGAATCCAAAATGAGAGAAAATTCTAGTGTTATTTGAGATGAAGCGTGATAAGACTTTACTTTATGATGCCAGAGACGTGCAGTTATTATTATTTTTTGTTTTAAGCCGGCCAATGTTTTTTATGTTATATGAGCTGTTTTGTTTGACCATTTGCTAGGCAGGTGTTAGCAATTTTTGGTGGCCGAGCTTCTGTGAGTCCTAAGGGGTTATAATTAATAATATATTTAATATGTTCGTTGTGACATTTCTTGGAATGTGAAGACTGTTCACTTTTAACTTCCCATAGAGACAAGAGTCCGAAGCAATGGCCTGATAAAGCTGATAAATCATTAAAGGGATGGCATGATACAAAAAGTACATAGTTAAGCAGGTCAACGTTCGTGAGTTCATGGGGATTTGTTCAAAGTGTCTTTGAGAAACTGGTTGTAGCCAGTAACGTGGGGCGTTAATGAAGTGTGTATTCATATGCACGTGTGCGCCTCTTCCTTTGATAATAGTATCATTGGCCAAGTCTATGGGGGAGACTTTCAGAGACGTCTGTGGGAGAAAGGCAAGATGCCGGGAGAACTCTGCGAAAGTTTATCTGTATTAAGTGTGTAATCTTCTGTTCTGCAATGGGTAAGTGTACCTTACTTTAGCCAAAGGGGAGGCTTGTCTGTTTGACATTTGTAAGAATGTTTAATCTTTAACTTTGTCTTTAAACTTGTGTGCTAACGAGTGTGTTTCTCCTGTCTTTGTAACAGACGATTCAGGCAAGGGGGGACCGAGGGTCCCGTATGGGAGAAGAGACAATTGGTGTGACTAATTACTGATGTAGACATTTCAAATGCTGGGAGGGTAACTGAGTTAGTTAGTCTGTGAGACTTGGATTATTATCTTTCCATTGTTAAATAAACATTTATTTTTTATATAACTTTGACTCTTATTTTGATTACCTGTCAGAATGGAGAGAGAGGGGTTGTCGAGAGAGAGAGAGAGAGCAGTCGCTGAGAGAGAGAGAGAGAGAGAGAGAGTTTATGAGCGTTAGAGTCGAGAGAAAGAGATTGAGTGTATCAGTTTGCCTAGCGCTCAGGGTTCCATGTTTACCAAATAATAACGAGCTTTTTATCTGTACATATATATATATATATATATTATATATAGATATATATATAATATATATATATATATATATATATTAATATATACGTGTGTGTGTGTGTAATTATTGTTACTGTTGCTTATAGATGTATTCTTTATTTTTCGAAGACCTCTGTTATGGAACTACGAGAATCTAAAAAAACAAATTCAATACACTTCGTGGCAATATGCTTCAATGTCACATAAGCTTTAGAACTTTTATTGAATATTTCATTGTCACTTTGTTAATAGGAATATCAAACAGACTAGAGACACAGCATCCGTTGGTCTTAGGCCCATCTTCATGCCAAACCAGACACTCTCCCATCAATGAACTCTAACATATGCTTCACTTCTATAAAAAAAAAGTGAAAAATGATGGCAGGAAGTTGCTCTTTTGGCTGAGTTGCTTTTGCACTGTTCTCCACGCAGTAACCTTTCCCCAGAAGACCATCAACGAAGATACAGGTAATGGTCGTCAAATGGTAGGGTTACATATGCTTCATGTGCAGCAGGCATAATCACACATTAACACTACATAATCATGTTCAATTTTTTTTACCACATCGACAACTTATTTTCTCTACCATTCATCCTTACCAGCCTCCACATAGCCTCTAATAGTTCTATCATGAGTATTTTTTAGGTTCTTGTATGCCACATACATATTCCTTTATTTTCAAACTTCGCACATAACTGTTTGAGTTTGATAGCAAACACTTGATCCTCACACCCTTTCACTTACGTGAATCTACACTGTTTTTTTCTTAAAAATTCGTCTGACATCTGTCTTTCCTTTTTAATTAAAAATGAACTAGACACCCTCTTGGTTATGTTATGCCACTGTAACACTTACAGTCCCGTCCATAATCCTTATTCTTCCCAGGGGGTGCTGAAATCAATTTAAGGGGGTGCTGGGGAAGGTCACATTTGTGGCAGTAAAATATCAGTGTTTCTGTAGTGAAGGAATACGTTTGGACAAATGTAGTTTTAACGCATTTTTAAGATTTAATAAACTTTAACCTGACTTTCAGATGTGTTGCAGCATGGTGATAAAAAAACACTTAATTTGTACGAGCGTTCTACACTTTCATATTAAGTCAGTATCACAAGCTTTGTGATGGACCTACAGTGTACACGTTTTTGTTTTGGAAAATGAACTAAATATATGATCAAGGTGTACTGCACTTGCCTTTACTTTATCTTTGTAGTAACTAGGTTTTAATCAATGGTAGGGGATGCTGCACTGCTTAGGCCTGACCAAAAGGGGTGATGAGATGGCGGTGGCTGAGGTCGAAAAAGGTAAAGAAACGCTGCTCTAAACGTACCTCACACACCTTGGCATGGCCAACTGAAGTTACTGGTGTAGTGAGTTGAAAGTGAGACTCTTTTTATTTTGTTAATTTTCTGTTTTAAAAATTTGGTTTTGTTGTACGTGAGGTGTGTCAGTATTTCATTCCACTGCTAACTGTCAATTGGTTCTTCCCAACAGGTGTAGAGGCTTACCATTCGGGTGAGCTTCCTATTCAAGAGCTGGAACTTGGAAACTCGGACAACGAATACTTTGTTTAACTTCATATGTCACAAACCTGAATCACTTAATTTTAAATGTTCTGGATGAAATTTTTTGAGCAAGTAATGGTTATTTAAATATTGTGCACCAGTGTTCCTTTTTGTTAATCATTGAACCTTATTGAGTTTTGTTTCATTTGTTTAATAAAGAACTATTTTATACAGAGGGATTTCACTTGTACAATAATACTCTCCTTGTTTTAAAATAAGTCCTTTTTAATTTTTTTGTTGTGAGAAATTAAATTACTTTTCCACTCTGATTTTCATGGCTTAACATGCGGTAACGGACCATATTTTACCAAAACTATAATTTAGCATCATACCGAAAAACTTAGGGGACTCTTGGGCCAGTTTAATCCTGAAATCTAACCCAATATATTGGGGCTCTTCAAGCTGGTGCCCAGAAAACTGAAAACTGTGACAAGTATGCTGTGAACAGACGAACCTGCAGGAACTAGGCAATAGTACTATACGGCATCTTGTTACTTCATTTGGTGCCCAGACCCGGGACCCCTTAAGTGTTCGAATCTCATATGCACTAAGGTGGACGAGTCCAGAAAAAAATGGAGTCCCAAGAGTCCACGGACCCTGTTGCAAATATGAGCCAGGAGGAATTGCTAACAAAGCTATCAGAACGTGATGAGACCATTGTACTCCTCCAAGAAAGGCTCCTCCAATTAGAAGAGGAACTTCAAGCTCTGAAGTGGGAGCATTCCCTGAAGAGTAGTGCTGCCTGTGTCACCCATATGGCACAGTGCACGACAAGTACTACCTTGACATGGAGTCGACCTGTGTCTATGGTGGCCACGGACACCTCCAGTACCTGGTTCTTAGGTGAGGGATTGATGTCCCATCAGGATAGTCCTGCTTGTGTCTCTGATCCCCCTGGAATGGATGGTAAAGTTCCACAGCCGACAACGATTCCCTCTACCTATGCACCAGTAGATGTTTCTTCTAGTGTCCATCCTAAGACAATGAGTAGGAAACAAGTCCCTCTGCAAGATGCTTCAGCAGAACCTTCTCAGTCCTCCTCCTCTTCATCTGAATCTGAGGTATCGAATACTGTACCAGTAAATACCATGAAGATTGGTCAGCTTGTTCAGGCGTTGGACAGGAAGGGATGTCCCAGACCAGCACTTTACAACTGGGATTCTGGACACTCTTTCTCCCGTTTCCTCCCCTCCTTTGAAATGTATTGTTCAGCCCGGTACTCCCAGGGCAGTACACACTTATGGACAGCTGAGCTTGGCAGGTATTTGGAGGGGGAAATTCGTTCAGTGTTCGATGCAGTAGGAAGAACAGAGGTAGACTACCATGAGATGAAGAAGGAGCTCAAGGCCTGGGACAGCAGGGCGAAAGAGCAGATCGGAACCAGATGGAAGGCTCAGTTCAAGGAGGCCCGACTGATGGAAGGTGAGTCCCTGTCAATATTTGCTACTTGCCTTGAGCATTTGTACCAGGTTGCTCACCCTAACCAGCCATTAGATGGGGCAGAGCTTAAGAGACAGCTGCTTAAGTCCATACCTGTAAATGCTAAGGAGCAGCTACTGAGGGACCTGGCAGTCATCAAGACCACCTCTGGCCGGATGAACACATGTGTTAGACCTCTTGGAAGTTCAGGACCGTACCAGGAAGGAGTGCTGAACGAGGCCTGAAGAATTCGTCCATTCTAAGGTGGGTCAGTCCTGGTAAGGTGCTAGCCCTGTTTGTGTTGCTTTGACAGCCCAACGATTCCCTCGTTCTCCCAGTGCACCATGACAACCTAAACTTTCTCAGAGCCCATATAGGTCCCCACCTGCTGGAGAATTCCGGCAATGTCAGCAGTGTGCCTGGTGTAAACGACCTGGACACCATTTTAAAAACTGTCGTTGTCGGCTCAATCTTTGTCTTAGGTGTGGGTCAGACAGCCATCTATTGGCTCTCTGTCCAAAAGTGCCTCCTGTAACAAGGACACCAGAAAGAAAGCATCTAAAGTCTGAAAAAAACCCTACTAAGACTTGTGTGATATCTCCTGCTCCCACAGCCATACAGCATCATGTATCACCTGCTGCTCGGTCGTCATCCCAGAAAACATCTCATCGGAGGGAGAAGACAACTAAAACAGTGAGACAAAAAGACTGGAAACAACGCTTGGTTTTGTTAACAGCAGCTACAGGGTCTGACAACAGTGAGAGAGAGCAGGAATATCAGAACCCAGCTGCTCATTCAAGAAGAAGAAAGTCCCGGAGGAACAAGAAGGGAAGCTATGAGACACAGACTGATAGTGAAAATGAGGGGTTAAACCTCAGACTTCTAATGTAGATGTTGGGGTTACATTAGAGGATTTCTTGGGTGGTGAAGATTGTGTTAGCCCACCGATAACTTCAGTAGCCAGTAGTGCTGAAACAACCCCACACTTGCTCCAAGCAGTCACATCGAAGCAAACAGACTTTCCTGTAGTACAGGAACCTGGAGTGGTTTTCCATACCCTTTGGAGGGTGAACCTAGCTCAGCTTGACCCTGCCAATCTAATGGTTGTCCCTGTTGCTGTTGCTGACAACCGGATTTTGGATGCTTTGTTGGATTCAGGGACAGAGGTCAACCTTGTGTCTGAAACTGTGTTAGCAGACTTAGACCTGGAAGTCTTACCTACCACAGTGGGACTCAAAGGTCTAGGTAACTCAGGACAAAGGACATTGGGTACTGTTGAGCGTACCCTCAAGGTGCATGGGATGAGGTTTTTGCCAACAGTAGTTTTTGTCGTTCCCTGAGGCTCAATGACCGAGCACATTGTTCTCGGTTTTCCATTCCTGAGAAGAAATCGGGTGCTTGTAGATTGTGCTAGAAATCTCATCAGTGTCACTGATCCATCCACTGATTCGTTATGGGAGTATTACTTGCCCCAGAGAGGAGAACCCTGTAGGCAAGTATTATATAATATTCCAATCCGGGCAGCAGCGCCAGTAAAGTTGGCAGAAGATGAGACTGTCATGGTGCTGACTACCCTGGTTTTTCCTGAAGGACTTGATGCGAGATTCAAGTGCCCTTCATGTTCTGATAGAGACCCTGTTTTCTTTTATGATGGCAACATCATAAAGGATGGTTTGACTAGGAAGGCTACAGGAATACCAAGTGTCCTATATCTTGAGGATGATGTGGCATTAGTTCTGGTGAAAGGACTGGGAAGTATAAAAGTTCCTGGATAAAGACTGGTGATACCCTGGGTAGAGTTTTCACTGTCATGGAGATAGACTTCTCGTCATCTTGTATGCCAGTCCAGATAGGTGACCCCGCCAGTGATAGTGATGAAGGTATGCTTGAGGCTATCCGTGGTATCCCTGTTGCTGCAGACCTGGATCCCTTGCAGAAAGAGCAGTTCCTGGAAGTACTTCAGCATCACCTGCCAGTCATCAGCACTGGAGACGATGATGTGGGGGAGTGTGCAGCCACTTCTATCCGTGTACAGCTTTACAATGAAACTCCAATCTTCCAGCGACTCCGAAGGTTCTCTCAGCCCATAACAGATGCTATTGAACGACAGTGCAAGGAACTGTGTGCCCTGGGGATAATTGAACCCAGTATGTCCCCATGGTCTTCTGTGGTTCCAGTCCTCAAGAAAGATGGTAGTATTAGGCTCTGTGTGGATTACCATCAGCTAAATAAAGTGACGGTACCTGAAAACTTCCCAATGCCTAATATGGAAGACTGTTTTTAGCCTTCATGGGGTGAAGTATTTTACCACCATTGACTTAGTACGAGGCTATTATCAGCTCCCAATGTCAGAGGATAGTAAGGAATATACTGCATTCTCTGCTGCCTATGGTCACTGGCAGTTCAAGCGGCTGTCCTTTGGATTAAAAAATGCTCCAGCTGTTTTCCAGCGTGAAATGCAGCGTATCCTACAAGAATTCCCAAAAGCCAAAGTAATTGTTTATATCGATGATATCCTTATTTTGGGAACCTCCTTCAAGGAGCACCTTGAACTAGTTGATCATGTCCTGACAACCTTACAGAATCATGGACTGAAGATTAACCTCCAGAAATGTTCATAGGTTCAGTCTGAAGTACAGTATCTGGGACACCTAGTGGGCCGTTCTGGTATGAAGAAACTGCCTGATTATATCAAGAAGGTGGAAGCCTTCCCTAACCCATTACGGTGCGGGAATTGCGAAGCTTCCTGGGCCTAGTGAACTTCCAGAGGAAGTTCATTATGTGTTCTGTGGTTGCTAAACCATTATCTTGCCTTACTGGAGGCCGTAAGAGACTTGGGTCCAGGAAGTTGACTTGGACACCTGAGATGGATTGTGCCTTTAATCACCTGAAGGAGCTAATTAAGCAAGAAATTACCCTGTCATACCCTGACTACTCTCCTGAAGCTAAGCCCCTTGAACTATACGTGGATGCGTCTGGTGAGGGGGCTGGAGCCCGTTTGTGTCAGGAGCAGAATGGATCACGGATTACAATCGCCTATGACTCAATGTCCTTCCTTAATTGTGAGACCCGTTACTCCACTATTGAACTTGAGCTAGCTGCTCTTAGATGGGGTGTCAAGACATTCAGGTCATTTTTATATGGCCAGTTCTTTGTAATTTATTCAGATCATCGTCCACCTGTTTATCTCCAGGACATGAAGATGGTAGATAGTCGATTAGCTAGGACACTGGATGAACTGTCAGAGTTCAATTTCATTGTTAAGTATTGTCCTGGTGAACTGAACACTGCAGCTGACTATTTATCCCAACTTCCTGGTACCACAAGTTCTCATGACCGTAGCCCAAATATGACACTACTTCTTGCTGGCCTGAAAGTATACACCAATGTCAGTGGTGGTCCAGATTCTATGACCGAATCTCTTGAAATTGCATTGGAACTGTTGCATGAGGAACAAGGCTTGCCGGATAATTCCTTGCTGAAGGGAGAAAAGTTTCTTGAAGCGTTGGTGCAACAATTCCTGAAAGACGCAGATCATCTATGTTTCAAACTCAACAAGGCCAGTAGAAACCGGATCAAGGCCATGAAGTATCTAGGCACTGTTCCTGCTCTAGAATTATTATTAGCATTTTCCAAAATATTCAGCCTGGAAATTTGGGTTCATTTTGGACTGAGTCATCCTGTGGTATATTGCAATCCCTCGATCAAGGATCCCCTTAGGATTCATCTTCAGTGTCTGGCTGGAATTAACCCAGTCATTGAACGAAAGAACTTTGTCCGCCCTACTACTGTAATTGAAGGATGTAAGGTGAGAAGTTCAAAACCTGAAGATGGACCAGAAGTTTTCACTGCTGAAGAGGTTGAAGTGTATCCTGAGTACCCTGAAGTGCTGTATGCCAGTGAAACTGTTCCTTTGGTGCCTTACTGTCAACATAATACCTGTCATCCTGCAGTAGGTATTGTGACCCTGGGAAGTATTCATTATTGTGCTGTTGTAGACACAGGAGCTCAAGTATGCCTGGTGAATGAGTCTGTACTTACTGAGGCTAATATTTCATATGACACTTCAACTATTGATGTAGTTGAGGGGATTGCAATATACCACAGGATGACTCAGTCCAACTAGCTTTGGAAGGATCAAGCAAGCAAAGGTTACCGCTTTTCCCCTTTGCTGTTGTCTCAGGTAGGGATATGGATATTTGTGTTATCCTTGGCAAGAATTTGCTGACCAAAGCTAACTCGAAATTAGATGCTCTAAATGGACAACTGTGTTCTGATACTGCAGTTGTCATCCAGTTGAACACTCACATGCAATCTGTCACATCAACCAGTTCTGTCATGATGGTGACAAACTCGACACTGTATGGTAGAAATCATCCTGACTTTTATGGTGACGCCCTTATTTCCCATGATGAGTTGAGAGAAATATAGAGTGAACACCGGCAACTCCAGGGCATTAAAAGGATGGTGCACTCCAGAGTACCTGCCTCTCAACTGCCTCACTCCTGTAAGAGATTGAAGAGCAAGTGGTCGGAATTTAGGGTATATCAAGATCTCCTGTTCAAGGAATTGAGTGATGGTCACTTGGTTCCAGTTATATCGTTTAAGGTTCTAATAGACTTGGAAGCCGAGACATATTTACAGAATGCTCACTTGGGAATAGGCAAAATGACGTCCATGCTAAGGGGGTTAGTTTGGCACCACGCCCTGACAAAAGTCATTAGGGATTTGTGCCGCACTTGTAAGGAGTGCCAGATGTGTAAGGTGTCAAGGGAAGTAGTATTTCCTCCAACCCTTCGCATATCCACCTCGGCTCCATTCGAGTTGGTTGCTATGGACCTCATCAGCCTTCCAACTTCATCTACTGGTTACATTGGTTGCCTCATGATAGTCGACCATTACTCCAAGTGGGTTACTGCAATCCCCATTCGGAATAAGCAAACTCGAACAATCTGCCAGGCTATTGAAGAACGTGTTTTCCCGTCTATTCCTAGAGTGCCAGTCCGATTTCTGACAGACAATGGTCCAAAATTCATTTCCCATGAATTCAGTGCTCTGATGGAGAGGTATAATATTATTCATATTAAAATAACACCCAAACAAACCTTCGAGTAATGGAGCCGTTGAATGTGTAAATTGCACCATTGGTGAATTATTACGCGTCCTAGTTGATGATGCTCGTAAGTGGGATAAGCACTTGCCAAGAGCTCTCCTCAGTTACAACCACTCTTTGCATTCTGAGTTAGGTTGTACACCTGCTGAAAAGATTCTAAAAAAATCCCATGACATGGGTAGTCTCCCTCTCTTGTCTGCTGAAACCAGGAATCCTTGGGCTGAAGGTCACCCACGTTACCAGCCTTTCAGGAAGGGTACCTTAGTCCTGAAGAAAGTTATTCTTATGGGTCATCTCACGACCAATAAACCGTGTCCAAGGTTTGATGGCCTCTATGAAGTGATTCAGTTCCAAAAAAATAGGGTAACCTATAAATTGAAGCACCTAGACAGTGGAGAGATAGTCAAGGCACACCATATTCAGCTGAAGGCTTGGTTGGAGCCACCATTCTATGTAAAGAGGCATTTCCAGTGGTACCCAAAATCATTCCGTTTTGCTGGAGAGTCCCAGCATATTCCAGGCTGTGATGGATACTCTTCAGTTTCTGTTCCTAGCATTCTATTAATTAATAATAATTATGACGATTCCAGCTCTTGTTCGGAGGATGATTCTTCAGAAGTGGTTGCTGCAGTTCTTGCAAATCGGCTAAATAAAGCATCTACCATGACATACCAAAGAAAAATGCCTAAATCTATTTTAAAACCTCCCAGGCCATATGAAAGGAGACTAGCTCTACATAGTTGGCAAGATACTCCTGAAATCCCGGATCTGACCATTCCTTTATCTCGTACCAGCTTATCGACTATGACAGCTGACATACCTGATTCGTATGTAACTGTATTTTTTACAGTACTTGAATTGTGGGAAGCAGAACCTGCAACTCTTGACATGACTGGTATCCTCACTCCGGAGCCAGTGGCAACCTCTTGTTTAGTCAAGCAGGGAAGTATTGCTCTTGCTGTGGATGATCTGATCTCGATGCCTTTAATGTCTGAGTCAACTGTTGGAACCTTAGTAGACCCTAGTATCCAGGTCTCACCATTGTTAGAAGGGTCACCTCAGCTAGTTTTGACTTCGTCATTTAGGGATGGAGAGTTAGATCAACCATTGGACACTTTGGATGTTTCTGATGTTTTGCTATCTAGTCAAGAAGAACATAAAGGTTCTACTACTCCTTGTGCTGACTTGGCTCAGTACCTAGAACCACACCTTCCAGTTTGTGATAGCTTTGTAGCTGATTTTTCTGGTTTTGAAACCCCAGAGGAAGGTATGACCCGGAAGCTATAAGTAGGTACTTAAGCAAACATTAAAACCAGAACAACCGAAGCCTAGGTCATCTCGGATAGCTAGAAGACGCTAGAGTCTTTCTCCTATTTTGCAGGAGCTCAGTGAGGCACGCTCTACCATTCAATAGAAAAGAGCAGAATCTCATGCTAGAGCTTTAACATTCAGAAGAAGAGTGGAAGGAAGTCCACCTGCAACGCGGTCTAGGGGCTCAGCTCCCAATTACCCCATGTTATGCCTGAAAGTTTGGAAAGGAAAAGTAATTAAACTAAGTTAATTGTCCCTTTCATAAATTTGAATTTGAGAGTGAAGTCCTTTGGAAAAAAATAGACCAATTTTTGCTCATTACTTGTAAGTTTGATACAGTATTAGGTGCTCCCCTATTATGTACTGTACAGTGTATATAAAGAAATTATCATAATTTGCATATGTTCTGTGGGCTAAGATGCCTGTATGAATGCCTTGTTTATAATGTATATTTTTTTCTGTGAACTCGGGATATAGTTGACTGTGAAATTTGAGTGTACCGTATAATTCTGTTACCAGAATATTTATGTTTTCAAAAGGAAAAAAGCCTCTACACCTGACCCTGGGGAATGTTAAGAATAAATAAATACAGTTAGAGTGGAACTGGTGAGGGGGAATGTAGTGAGTTGAAAGTGAGACTCAAAGGTTATCTGAATTTTTATTTTGTTAATTTTCTTTAAAAAAAAATGGTTTTGTTGTACGTGAGATGTGTCAGTATTTCATTCCACTGCTAACTGTCAATTGGTTCTTCCCCACAGGTGTAGAAGCTTACCATTCGGGTGAGCTTCCTATTCAAGAGCTGGAACTTTGAAACTCGGACAACGAATATTTTGTTTAACTTCATATGTCACAAACCTGAATCACTTAATTTTAAATGTTCTGGATGAAATTATTTGATCAAGTAATGGTTGTTTAAATATTGTGCACTAGTGTTACTTTTTGTTAATTATTGAACCTTATTGAGTTTTATTTTATTTGTTTAATAAAGAACTATTTTATACAGAAGGATTTCACTTGTACAATAATACTCTCCTTGTTTTAAAATAAGTCCTTTTTTATTTTTTTGTTGAGAGAAATTAAATTACTTTTCCACTCTGATTTTCATGGCTTAACACGCGGTAACGGACCCTATTTTACCAAAACTACCATTTAGCATCATACCAAAAATCTTAGGGGACTCTTGGGCCAGTTTAATCCTGAAATCTAACCCAATATATTGGGGCTCTTCAAGCTGGTGCCCAGAAAACTGAAAACTGTGACAAGTATGCTGTGACCAGATGAACCTGCAGGAACTAGGCAATAGTACTATACAGCATCTTGTTACTTCATTTGGTGCCCAGACCCGGGACCTTTTAAGTGTTCGAATCTAATATGCACTAAGGTGGATGAATCCAGAAAAAATTGGAGTCCCAAGAGTCCACGGACCCTGTTGCAAATATGAGCCAGGAGGAATTGCTAACAAAGCTATCAGAATGTGATGAGACCATTGTACTCCTCCAAGAAAGGCTCCTCCAATTAGAAGAGGAACTCCAAGCTCTGAAGTGGGAGCGTTCCCTGAAGAGTAGTGCTGCCTGTGTCACCCATATGGCACAGTGCATGACAAGTACTACCTTGACATGGAGTCGACCTGTGTCTATGGTGGCCACGGACACCTCCACTACCTGGTTCTTAGGTGAGGGATTGATGTCCCATCAGGATAGTCCTGCTTGTGTCTCTGACCCCCCTGGAATGGATGGTAAAGTTCCACAGCCGACAACGATTCCCTCTACCTATGCACCAGTAGATGTTTCTTCTAGTGTCCGTCCTAAGACAATGAGTAGGAAACAAGTCCCTCTGCAAGATGCTTCACCAGAACCTTCTCAGTCCTCCTCCTCTTCATCTGAATCTGAGGTATCGAATACTGTACCAGTAAATACCATGAAGATTGGTCAGCTTGTTCAGGCGTTGGACAGGAAGGGATGTCCAGACCAGCACTTTACAACTGGGATTCTGGACACTCTCCCGTTCCTCCCCTCCTTTGAAATGTATTGTTCAGCCCGGTACTCCCAGGGCAGTACACACTTATGGACAGCTGAGCTTGGCAGGTATTTGGAGGGGGAAATTCGTTCAGTGTTCGATGCAGTAGGAGGAACAGAGGTAGACTACCATGAGATGAAGAAGGAGCTCAAGGCCTGGGACAGCAGGGCGAAAGAGCAGATCGGAATTGGATGGAAGGCTCAGTTCAAGGAGGCCCGACTGATGGAAGGTGAGTCCCTGTCAATATTTGCTACTTGCCTTGAGCATTTGTACCAGGTTGCTCACCCTAACCAGCCATTAGATGGGGCAGAGCTTAAGAGACAGCTGCTTAAGTCCATACCTGTAAATGCTAAGGAGCAGCTACTGAGGGACCTGGCAGTCATCAAGACCACCTCTGGTCGGAAGAACACATGGAAGGATGTGTTAGACCTCTTGGAAGTTCAGGACCGTACCAGGAAGGAGTGCCGAACAAGGCCTGAAGAATTCGTCCATTCTAAGGTGGGTCAGTCCTGGTAAGGTGCTAGCCCTGTATGTGTTGCTTTGACAGCCCAACGATTCCCTCGTTCTCCCAGTGCACCATGACAACCTAGACTTTCTCGAGCCCATATAGGTCCCCACCTGCTGGAGAATTCTGGCAATGTCAGCAGTGTGGCTGGTGTAAGCGACCTGGACACCATTTTGAAAACTGTCGTCGTTGGCTCAATCTTTGTCTTAGGTGTGGGTCAGGCAGCCATCTGTTGGCTCTCTGTCCAAAAGTGCCTCCTGTAACAAGGACACCAGAAAGAAAGCATCTAAAGTCTGAAAAAAACCCTACTATAAGACTTGTGTGATATCTCCTGCTCCCACAGCTAGGCAGCATCATGTATCGTCTGCTGCTCGGTCTTCATCCCAGAAAACATCTCATCGGAGGGAGAAGACAACCAAAACAGTGAGACCAAAAGACCGGAAACAACGCTTGGTTTAGTTAACAGCAGCTACAGGGTCTGACAGCAGTGAGAGTGAGCAGGAATATCAGAACCCAGCTGCTCATTCAAGAAGAAGAAAGTCCCGGAGGAACAAGAAGGGAAGTTATGAGACACGGACTGTCTATAGCACCAGTTCAAGGTCCTCAAGAGCTGATAGTGAAAATGAGGGGTTAAACCTCAGACCTCTAATGTAGATGTTGGGGTTACATTAGAGGATTTCTTGGGTGGTGAAGACTGTGTTAGCCCACCGATAACTTCAGTAGCCGGTAGTGCTGAAACAACCCCACACTTGCTCCAAGCAGTCACATCAAAGCAAACAGACTTTCCTGTATTACAGGAACCTGGAGTGGTTTTCCGTACCCTTCGGAGGGTGAATCCTAGCTCAGCTTGACCCTGCCAATCTAATGGTTGTCCCTGTTGCTGTTGCTGACAACCGGATTTTGGATGCTTTGTTGGATTCAGGGGCAGAGGTCAACCTTGTATCTGAAACTGTGGTAGCAGACTTAGACCGTGAAGTCTTACCTACCACAGTGGGACTCAAAGGTCTAGGTAACTCAGGACAAAGGACGTTGCGTACTGTTGAGCTTACCCTCAAGGTGCATGGGATGAGGTTTTTGCCAACAGTATTTTTCGTCGTTCCCCGAGGCTCAATGACCGAGCACATTGTTCTCGGTTTTCCATTCCTGAGAAGAAATCGGGTGCTTGTAGATTGTGCCAGAAATCTCATCAGTGTCACTGATCCATCCACTGACTCGTTATGAGAGTATGACTTGCCCCAGAGAGAAGAACCCTACAGGCAAGTATTATATAGTATTCCAATCTGGGCAGCAGTGCCAGTAAAGTTGGCAGAAGATGAGACTGTCATGGTGCTGACTACCCTGGTTTTTCCTGAAGGACTTGATGCGAGATTCAAGTGCCCTTCATGTTCTGATAGAGAACCTGTTTTCTTTTATGATGGCAACATCATACAGGATGGTTTGACTAGGAAGGCTACAGGAATACCAGGTGTCCTATATCTTGAGGATGATGTGACATTAGTTCTGGTGAAAGGACTGGGAAGTAAAAGTTCCTGGATAAAGACTGGTGATACCCTGGGTAGAGTTTTCACTGTCGTAGAGATAGACTTCTCGTCATCTTGTATGCCAGTGCAGATAGGTGACCCCGCCGTGATGGTGATGAAGGTATGCTTGAGGCTATCCGTGGTATCCCTGTTGCTGCAACTTGGATCCCTTGCAGAAAGAGCAGTTCCAGGAAGTACTTCAGCATCACCCGCCAGTCATCAGCACTGGAGACGATGATGTGGGGGAGTGTACAGCCACTCCTATCCGTGTACAACTTTACAATGAAACTCCAATCTTCCAGCGACTCCAAAGGTTCTCTCAGCCCATAACAGATGCTATTGAATGACAGTGCAAGGAACTGTGTGGCCTGGGGATAATTGAACCCAGTATGTCCCCATGGTCTTCTCCTGTGGTTCCAGTCCTCAAGAAAGATGGTAGTATTAGGCTCTGTGTGGATTACCGTTAGCTTAATAAAGTGACGGTACCTGAAAACTTCCCAATGCCTAATATGGAAGACTGTTTTTAGCCTTCATGGGGTAAAGTATTTTACCACCATTGACTTAGTACGAGGCTATTATCAGCTCACAATGTCAGAGGATAGCAAGGAATACACTGCATTCGCTACTGCCTATGGTCACTGGCAGTTCAAGCGGCTGTCCTTTGGATTAAAAAATGCTCCAGCTGTTTTCCAGCGTGAAATGCAGCGTATCCTACAAGAATTCCCAAAAGCCAAAGTAATTGTTTATATCGATGATGTCCTTATTTTGGGAACCTCCTTCAAGGAGCACCTTGAACTAGTTGATCATGTCCTGACAACCTTACAGAATTATGGGCTGAAGATTAACCTTCAGAAATGTTCATGGGTTCAGTCTGAAGTACAGTATCTGGGACACCTAGTGGGCCGTTCTGGTATGTAGAAACTGCCTGATTATATCAAGAAGGTGGAAGCCTTCCCTAAGCCCATTACGGTGCGGGAATTGCGAAGCTTCCTGGGCCTAGTGAACTTCCAGAGGAAGTATGCACCCATGTGTTCTGTGGTTGCTAAACCATTATCTTGCCTTACTGGAGGCCGTAAGAGACTTGGGTCCAGGAAGTTGACTTGGACACCTGAGATGGATTGTGCCTTTAATCACCTGAAGGAGCTAATTAGGCAAGAAATTACCCTGTCATACCCTGACTACTCTCCTGAAGCTAAGCCCCTTGAACTATACGTGGATGCGTCTGGTGAGGGGGCTGGAGCCTGTTTGTGTCAGGAGCAGAATGGATCACGGGTTACAAAGTATATCTTAGTTTTACCAGACCACTGAGCTGATTAACAGCTCTCCTAGGGCTGGCCCGAAGGATTAGATATTTTTACGTGGCTAGGAAACAATTGGTTACCTAACAACGGGACCTACAGCTTATTGTGGGATCCGAACCACACTAAATCGAGAAATGAACTTCTATCACCAGAAATAAATTTCTCTGATTCCGCGTTGACCGAGCCGGGAATCGAACCTGGGACCGCCGGATTGGCAGCCCAGCTCGAAAACCACTCGTCCAGCGTGGAACTATCACGGGTTACAATCGCCTATGACTCAATGTCCTTCCTTAATTGTGAGACCTGTTACTCCACTATTGAACTTGAGCTAGCTGCTCTTAGGTGGGGTGTCAAGACATTCAGGTCATTTTTATATGGCCAGTTCTTTGTAATTTATTCAGATCATCGTCCATTTGTTTATCTCCAGGACATGAAGATGGTAGATAGTCGATTAGCTAGGACACTGGATGAACTGTCAGAGTTCAATTTCATTGTTAAGTATTGTCCTGGTGAACTGAACACTGCAGCTGACTATTTATCCCAACTTCCTGGTACCACAAGTTCTCATGACCGTAGCCCAAATATGACACTACTTCCTGCTGGCCTGAAAGTATACACCAAAGTCAGTGGTGGTCCAGATTCTATGACCGAATCTCTTGAAATTGCACTGGAACTGTTGCATGAGGAACAAGGCTTGCCGGATAACTCCTTGCTGAAGGGAGAAAAGCTTTGTGAAGCGTTGGTGCAACAATTCCTGAAAGACGCAGATCGTCTAGGTTTCAAACTCAACAAGGCCAGTAGAAACCAGATCCAGGCACTGTTCCTCCTCTAGAATTATTATTAGCATTTTCCAAAATATTCAGCCTAGAGATTTGGGTTCATTTTGGACTGAGTCATCCTGTGGTATATTGCGATCCCTCGGTCAAGGATCCCCTTAGGATTCATCTTCAGTGTCTGGATTGGAATACATTTTAACCCAGTCATTGAACGAAAGAACTTTGTCCGCCCTACTACTGTAATTGAAGGATGTAAGGTGAGAAGTTCAAAACCTGAAGATGGACCAGAAGTTTTTACTGCTGAAGAGGTTGAAGTGTATCCTGAGTACCCTGAAGTGCTGCATGCCAGTGAAACTGTTCCTTTGGTGTCTTACTGTCAACATAATATCTGTCATCCTGCAGTAGGTATTGTGACCCTGGGAAGTATTCATTATTGTGCTGTTGTAGACACAGGAGCTCAAGTATGCCTGGTGAATGAGTCTGTACTTACCGAGGCTAATATTTCATATGACACTTCAACTATTGATGTAGTTGAGGGGATTGTAATATACCACAGGATGACTCAGTCCAACTAGCTTTGGAAGGATCAAGCAGGCAAAGGTTACTGCTTTTCCCCTTTGCTGTTGTCTCAGGTAGGGATATGGATATTTGTGTTATCCTTGGCAAGAATTTGCTGACCAAAGCTAACTCGAAATTAGATGCTCTAAATGGACAACTGTGTTCTGATACTGCAGTTGTCATCCAGTTGAACACTCACATGCAATCTGTCACATCAACCAGTTCTGTCATGATGGTGACAAACTCGACACTGTAATGGTAGAAATCATCCTGACTTTTATGGTGACGCCCTTATTTCCCATGATGAGTTGAGAGAAATACAGAGTGAACACCGGCAACTCCAGGCCATTAAAAGGATGGTGCACTCCAGAGTACCTGCCTCTCAACTGCCTCGCTCCTGTAAGAGATTGAAGAGCAAGTGGTCGCAATTTAGGGTATATCAAGATCTCCTGTTCAAGAAATTGAGTGATGGTCACTTGGTTCCAGTTATATCGTTTAAGGTTCTAATAGACTTGGTAGCCGAGACACATTTACAGAATGCTCACTTGGGAATAGGCAAAATGACGTCCATGCTAAGGGGGTTAGTTTGGCACCACGCCCTGACAAAAGTCATTAGGGATTTGTGCCGCACTTGTAAGGAGTGCCAGATGTGTAAGGTGTCAAGGGAAGTAGTATTTCCTCCAACCCTTCGCATCTCCACCTCGGCTCCATTCGAGTTGGTGGCTATGGACCTCATCAGCTTCCAACTTCATCTACTGGTTACATTGGTTGCCTCATGATAGTCGACCATTACTCCAAGTGGGTTACTGCAATCCCCATTCGGAATAAGCAAACTCGAACAATCTGCCAGGCTATTGAAGAACGTGTTTTCCTGTCTATTTCTAGAGTGCCAGTCCGATTTCTGACAGACAATGGTCCAAAATTCATTTCCCATGAATTCAGTGCTCTGATGGAGAGGTATAATATTATTCATATTAAAATAACACCCCACAAACCTTCGAGTAATGGAGCCGTTGAACGTGTAAATTGCACCATTGGTGAATTATTACGCGTCCTAGTTGATGATGCTCGTAAGTGGGATAAGCACTTGCCAAGAGCTCTCCTCAGTTACAACCACTCTGCATTCTGAGTTAGGTTGTACACCTGCTGAAAAGATTCTAAAAACAGCCCATGACATGGATAGTCTCTCTCTCTTGTCTGCTGAAACCAGGAATCCTTGGGCTGAAGGTCACCCACGTTACCAGCCTTTCAGGAAGGGTACCTTAGTCCTGAGGAAAGTTGTTCTTATGGGTCATCTCACGACCAATAAACTGTGTCCAAGGTTTGATGGTCTCTATGAAGTGATTCAGTTCCAAAAAAAATAGGGTAACCTATAAATTGAAGCACCTAGACAGTGGAGAGATAGTCAAGGCACACCATATTCAGCTGAAGGCTTGGTTGGAGCCACCATTCTATGTAAAGAGGCATTTCCAGTGGTACCCAAAATCATTCCGTTTTGCTGGAGAGTCCCAGCATATTCCAGGCTGTGATGGATACTCTTCAGTTTCTGTTCCTAGCGCTATTAATAATAATTATGACGATTCCAGCTCTTGTTCGGAGGATGATTCTTCAGAAGTGGTTGCTGCAGTTCTTGCAAATCGGCTAAATAAAGCATCTACCATTACATACCAAAGAAAAATGCCTAAATCTATTTTAAAACCTCCCAGGCCATATGAAAGGAGACTAGCTCTACATAGTTGGCAAGATACTCCTGAAATCCCGGATCTGACCATTCCTTTATCTCCTACCAGCTTATCGACTATGACAGCTGACATACCTGATTCGTATGTAACTGTATTTCCTACAGTACTTGAATTGTGGGAAGCAGAACCTGCAACTCTTGACATGACTGGTATCCTCACTCCTGAGCCAGTAGCAACCTCTTGTTTAGTCAAGCAGGGAAGTATTGCTCTTGCTGTGGATGATCTGATCTCGATGCCTTTAATGTCTGAGTCAACTGTTGGAACCTTAGTAGACCCTAGTATCCAGGTCTCACCATTGTTAGAAGGGTCACCTCAGCTAGTTTTGGACTTCGTCATTTAGGGATGAGAGTTAGATCAACCATTGGACACTTTGGATGTTTCTGATGTTTTGCTATCTAGTCAAGAAGAACATAAAGGTTCTACTACTCCTTGTGCTGACTTGGCTCAGTACCTAGAACCACACCTTCCAGTTTGTGATAGCTTTGTAGCTGATTTTTCTGGTTTTGAAACCCCAGAGGAAGGTATGACCCGGAAGCTATAAGTAGGTACTTAAGCAAACATTAAAACCAGAACAACCGAAGCCTAGGTCATCTCGGATAGCTAGAAGACGCTAGAGTCTTTCTCCTATTTTGCAGGAGCTCAGTGAGGCACGCTCTACCATTCAATAGAAAAGAGCAGAATCTCATGCTAGAGCTTTAACATTCAGAAGAAGAAGAGTGGAAGGAAGTCCACCTGCAACGCGGTCTAGGGGCTCAGCTCCCAATTACCCCATGTTATGCCTGAAAGTTTGGAAAGGAAAAGTAATTAAACTAAGTTAATTGTCCCTTTCATAAATTTGAATTTGAGAGTGAAGTCCTTTGGAAAAAAATAGACCAATTTTTGCTCATTACTTGTAAGTTTGATACAGTATTAGGTGCTCCCCTATTATGTACTGTACAGTGTATATAAAGAAATTATCATAATTTGCATATGTTCTGTGGGCTAAGATGCCTGTATGAATGCCTTGTTTATAATGTATATTTTTTTCTGTGAACTCGGGATATAGTTGACTGTGAAATTTGAGTGTACCGTATAATTCTGTTACCAGAATATTTATGTTTTCAAAAGGAAAAAAGCCTCTACACCTGACCCTGGGGAATGTTAAGAATAAATAAATACAGTTAGAGTGGAACTGGTGAGGGGGAATGTAGTGAGTTGAAAGTGAGACTCAAAGGTTATCTGAATTTTTATTTTGTTAATTTTCTTTTAAAAAAAATGGTTTTGTTGTACGTGAGATGTGTCAGTATTTCATTCCACTGCTAACTGTCAATTGGTTCTTCCCCACAGGTGTAGAAGCTTACCATTCGGGTGAGCTTCCTATTCAAGAGCTGGAACTTTGAAACTCGGACAACGAATATTTTGTTTAACTTCATATGTCACAAACCTGAATCACTTAATTTTAAATGTTCTGGATGAAATTATTTGATCAAGTAATGGTTGTTTAAATATTGTGCACCAGTGTTCCTTTTTGTTAATTATTGAACCTTATTGAGTTTTGTTTCATTTGTTTAATAAAGAACTATTTTATACAGAAGGATTTCACTTGTACAATAATACTCTCCTTGTTTTAAAATAAGTCCTTTTTTTATTTTTTGTTAAGAGAAATTAAATTACTTTTCCACTCTGATTTTCATGGCTTAACACGCGGTAACGGACCATATTTTATCAAAACTACCATTTAGCATCATACCGAAAATCTTAGGGGACTCTTTGGCCAGTTTAATCCTGAAATCTAACCCAATATATTGGGGCTCTTCAAACTGGTGCCCAGAAAACTGAAAACTGTGACAAGTATGCTGTGACCAGATGAACCTGCAGGAACTAGGCAATAGTACTATACGGCATCTTGTTACTTCACTGGGAACTTGGCCAGTCGTCCAAGTACCACATGCAAGGGCCATGTCTGTGTTTGGGATTTCTACACAGAAAAAGGAACGCACGTGATAATATTTGAAAATATGAGATGATAATAATAGGAATGCAAAAATAACAACTGTTATGATTCAGGACACTGGCTGGATGAACTGTCAGTGGAGAAAACTGGTCAAATCATGTTGAATTAGCATTATATTAATAAAAACAATGAGTTTCCAGTTGATGAAGATGCACAGGTGAATTGATGATAATGACAATGGCCTCAGAAGGTGGGTTGCTTATTCGGAGAAGTAAACTTTATGGCTTTTGACATAAAATATGTTTTATGTGTATATCGTGGAATGAGTAATTTTTATGAAAATCTATAAATAATTCATGAGTTGTATGATTCTCATGGATATTTGTAACTACATAAAAATTCAGAACGCCAACTACAATATTCTGAGAAGTCGTTTGAGATACGACCGTAGACTATTAAAACTATTAATAAAAAGGCACAGCTACGCATAGTAAGTAAAAGCCCTCGTTAGGTCATTTCACAAACATTATTTCACTTAGCTGGGCAAAATGTGCCTTTCACAGGAGTATTCAGAATTATTTATTAAACGCAATTATTTTCTTAGTCTCGTAAGCTGCATTGAAATCACGATTTGACGATGAACGTAGTGTTTCATCGAAAAGTGCCTCCTTATTAATAACAATAGTAAAAAAAATCCAGATCATTTACGGTACAGTAAGACTTTTGGGTGCAAGCGTTATCTCGTTAAAGGAACATTCTGTTAGCTATAAACCAGTTACATTTACCGCATGGAAATTATTTTATGAAAGTATATTTGATTACCTGGAAGAAGTTGCAAGTCAAACTTGCATAACCGCACAAGTTACGGCTATGATAGTAGTTCAGACATGAAAGGAAAGAATAAAGGGCTTCAGGTTCTGATCGGGAAGAGAAATCTACGGCCA
>NC_087215.1:32828110-32833110 GCF_015104395.2 Macrobrachium nipponense
TGCCTACGAGTGGAGAAGTCCTTTACCTAGCTCTGCTACCTACTAGGGTAGATCATCACAGCAGGCCAAGCAGGCCACCTACCATCAATGCAAGCCACCCTCCGAAAAAGTACATTATAACGCGTCCTGACACCCGAGATGGGCATCAGTCGCGACTTGTTGTTGGTGAGAAACGGAGCTAAAGACCTCTACTCTCCTTTCGAAGTAAGTATTTTCTCCAAAGTTAGAAATTAAGGCCAAATTTTAAGATTTAAACAGAGGGTACTGAAAACGGTCTCAAACGTAGTGCAAATCTCACCAAAAACGCGTTCAACATTTTTACTTACAACTCGAGGTATTTAGAAGATTGACGCCATCTCGATGTTTTACGGAGTAGCTTGTGTCCATAAACTAACCATTTCCTGTGATAAATCCGCACACCACTTGTACCCACAGACGCTGGAGCACTTTTATCACAACAATCGAAACACGATTTCTCATCAACAACAAGCCAGGCGTAAACAGCTGTTGGGGTAGAAGATGACGAGAAGCGTGCTCTTGGCTAATTTTTAAATAAGTAGTAAAACATCAATATTTTACATATTTATGATGATTAATTTGAAAATATTCGTTATTGAAAAAGTAACTCGACTCTGACTCAAATTTAAGTAATTATTTTTCTGAATTAGAACGTTCTTTCAAGTTCTGTATTATGACGTCACGACATCTTGACTTTCGTACCTATTGTAAATAATTGCTATACTCAACTGTCATTGCAGAACAGTTTACCAGTTATTCATGCAGATTGTTATCAGCTATACATGTAATTGTTATAATCGTAATGCGCATATATATCTTTATTATTTACTTTTTGGATATATGAAGATGTTTTACTGCTGGATTATCGCCGTAGTGTGACGCAATCGTTTTCGGTCCATGGGCCTCTTGTCTGTTTTCGCACCATAAGAAATTATGGGGCCGAATTTGCAATGACCAGAAAGTCGTTAAAAGAGGAAAGTTAGCATTGAGGGGCATATGTTTTGACTGAGAAAAATAAAAATTTATTCAATAGCTAGCTTGTAAAAATACTTGGTTATAAAAACTTGATTGACAACTAAGCAGCATGTCTACTATGGGTTTCAGAGACAGTGCAAGCAGGTTTTTGGGCAATACCTATTTCTGTAACGAACACTCTTAACAGAACGAGATTTTGCTATAGTGCATTACACCCAGTGCCGTAATTTATAAGGGTATCGTGAATCACTAATCGTAAAGAATAACGACACTTGTCCTTGTACCAAGAGACAAAAACTCCATTATGCAGAAATGGATACGAACACGCGTATAAAGCTCCACCTACCCTCTCCCCAACCCCCCCCCCCTCCACCGCCATCCCTTTTCTTCTTCTTCCGTTCCTCCGCCTTCCTTTCTCTCTCTCTCTCTCGGTCTCTCTCTCTCTCTCTCTCTGTTGCCATTCGGTATGTGTTGACCCTCCAAACTGGGTATAAGACTACACACAAAACGTTGAAATTGGTGAAATTAGGCTATGTATTGGAAGTATATATACATAAATATTAAAGCAATTTTATCATTATTGCATTACTATGACAACTAGAATTCATGGAAACAGTTTATAACCTGTTAAGCGTCACCCACGTAATAATACGTTTACCGCGATCTACTCGGTAGCGCCTTCAACGGGATATTACGTTCAAGACTTTAACTGTGCTTGTCAAGCCGTCAGCCCCGTAATAATACGTTTACTCGCATAGAGAGTGTAGGAACATCATTTGGTAACACTCTCAGCACATGGGAAACTTATTTCCAGCCTGGCAACTCTTTCCTGGTGGTCGCTTATGCTAGAAAACTGCCTGTCCCTGTTGGTTTTCTTTCAATACGCTTCGGGCGTTTATCGAGACAAATTGGATTTGCGTCTTTCACAATGAATGTCCCAAAGAGGAGGCATATTTTCTTTAGGTGAGATCAATCAAATACTAGATGAGGAGTGTGATATTGATAACCTATTGATGATGAGAGCTCTAGTTCTGAATCCTCCAGTGATGATACAAACTTTTCTTCCAATTGCGGGAGTGAAGATGACTTTTCTTTGCCGAGTGACTGGACTCCGAGAGAGAGAGAGAGAGAGAGAGAGAGAGGAGAGAGAGAGAGAGAGAGAGAGAGAGAGAATTTCCTACAGTTAATTACAGTATGAATAACAAGCATAAAAATCAATATTAACTTTGAAAAACTATCATCAGTGCTATGATCGCTGATTACAAAAAAAAGCGTGACGGTACGTTAGCAGCGAGCTCATCAGGGCGGACGCTTAACAGGATAATGGAACGGCGTATGTGTGAAGCCTCCACTAATGTGGCAACGATGATTTTGCCATTCTTAGCATGCAAAACATTAAAGCATGCAAACATTAAAAAGGTTACATTTATTTCTGGCATACGATTATTTAAGAAATTCAAAATACTAATAAAGACTGAAATCAATGAAAAGTGCTAGCAAAAACAAAAAAGCAAAAAAAAAAAAAAAACCGTAGTCGGTTCCTCCTATGCACTTTTCGGGGTATTCGTTCCTCTATGGTTTTCGGCAGCCAGATGTACGAAAAACGTTAGAAACATTTGATTTTATCTACGTTAGAAATATCTGTAATTTTTCGGGGTAATTTGGTTGCAAAAAGGGATAATATACATGAATTAAATCAAAATTTTAAATAACAATGTAAATTTAAACTAAATAACGAGTAAAGTAAACAGTTTAGGGCATAAAACTTTGCAGTTTCGTCGTCTGTCGTCGTCTGCTGTTTGTAATTGTGTTTATGGCGCGCGCGCTTAGAAACCAGGAACAGCAACGGGTTTTAAAGTGCAATGTGGAGTGAACTGAGACCAAAATGTGTATAATAACAATCAAATAAGCACTGTGGAGTTTCAGTTGTGATGGCAGTAAGGATAAAAACCGCCGATTACAAGGTAAGAATGAATTCAGTTCCAACCATAACCCCGGGAATAACAAGTTTCATACTTTCACTAATATAGGCAACAAAATGTTGTTTTATTGTGCTGATTACAACTGCAATCTTGAGTAAGATCAATAAACGTTACATACATACGCTAACATTGTTCAAATGAGTGCTGGGAAGGCTGGGGAAAGATGGTGTCAGTCACTGATGAGAACCGTCCATGAAAAACGTAGCCGCCCATATTGGATTTAAAAACTGCCTTGAAAACATATTTTACGAAGAGCTCACATGCTTATTTTGAGTTCGTTATGGGGCTTTCATTATATCACAATATGTTGACGAAACTTCAGTCTTTTAAATGGTATGCTTAGAGTTGCAATTGTATTCATGTTTCACCAATTAAATATCGAGTGAATAAGACCCGTCTACCGTGATGAGGGTTGGCCTGTTGTGATGTTTCCCCCTATGTGATGCCCTCCAGATACGAAGCAGTTTGATTCTCGATTCCATTGTTTGTTCCGATACGTAATACAAACCTTTCGGTCCTTTAACAATAGGAACATACTTTCGGCGTAGCTGGAATTACGGCCGTTGAATCTTGAACAAGGTGGTTAGGCAGTAGGGTAAAAAACCGCATGGTACAGGGGTGGACCATGTACGATCAACGTGTACAACCCCAAAAAAAGTACATTATAACGCGTCCTGACATCGGAGATGGGCATCAGTCGCGACTTCTTGTTGGTGAGAAACAGAGGTAAAGACCTCTACTCTCCTTTCGAAGTAAGTATTTAGCTAATCTAAAGTTAGAAATTAGGCTAAGGCCAAATTTTAAGATTTAAACAGAGGGTAGTGAAATGGTGGTACAAGGCAGTCCAAATCTCACCAAAACACATTCAACAAATTTACTTACAACTCGAAATATTTAGAAGATTGACGCCATCTTGATGTTTACGGAGTCGCTTGTGTCAATAAACTTCCCATTTCTTGTGATAAATCCGCACACCACTTGCACCCACAGACGCTGGGGCACTTTCATCACAACAATCGGAACACAGTCCCTAACCGGCTTGTTTGTTAGTAAACAACTGTTTTGGTAGAAGACGACGACGAAGCGTGCACTTGGATAATTTTTTAAATAAATAGTAAAACATCAATATTTTACATATTTATGATGATTAATTTGAAAATATTCGTTATTGAAAAAGTAACTCGATTCTGACTCAAATTTAAGTAATTATTTTTTGGAATTTTTTGGAACGTTTGTTTAAGTCCTGTATTATGACGTCACGACATCTTGGCTTTCGTACCTATTGTAAATAATTACTTTACTCAACTTTCTTGCAGAACAGTTTACCAGTTGTTCATGCAGATTATCAGCTATTCATGTAATTGTTATAATTGTATTTGCATATATACTATCTTTATTATTTACTTTTTGGAGATATGAAGATGTTTTACTGCCGGATTATTGCCGTAGTGTGACACAATCGTTTTTGGTCCCTGGGCCTCTGTTTTTGCACCATAAGAAATTATGGGGCCAAATTTGCAATGACCAGAAAGTCGTTAAAAGAGGAAAGTTAGCATTGAGGGGCAAATGTTTTGATTGAGAAAAATACAAATTTATTCAATAGCTAGCTTGTAAAAAATACTTTATTACAAAAAACTTGATTGACAACTAAGCAGCATACCTACTATGGGTTTCAGCGACAGTGCAAGCACGTTTTTGGGCAATACCTATTTCTGTAAGGAACACTCGTATCAGTACAAGATTTTGCTATAGTGCATTACACCCAGTGCCGTAATTTATAAGGGTATCGTGAATCACTAATCGTAAAGAATAACGACACTTGTCCTTGTACCAAGAGACAAAAACTCCATTGGGCAGAAATGGATACGAACTCGCTTAAAAAGCTCCACCTACCCTACGGTTATTAAAGAAATTCAAAATACTAATATAGACTGAAATCAATGAAAAGTGCTAGCAAAAACAAGAAAGCAAAAAAAAAAATATATAATCCAATTATCCGTGGTCATTCCTCTATGGTTTTCGGCA
>NC_087215.1:32838110-32897601 GCF_015104395.2 Macrobrachium nipponense
ATCTTAGCTGTACAAGAACAGTTATCCGCCTTGGTAGGAGTTCTTTTGAAGGATCCTCCTCGTAGGAAAGACGTGAGGCTTCCTGTCAAGAAGTCTCGTCTTCCTTCTCCCGCCAGGAGTGAGGCTCCTGTGGGACGTTAGGCGTCTTATAGGCGTGAGATGTCTTCTGATAGAGAGTCGTACGCCGAATATGAAGCGCCAGACAAGCACGAGGCGCCAGCCAAGCGCGAGTTTTCTTACAGACGAGAAGCGTCTTATAGGATTGAAGCGCCAGATAAGCGCGAGCAGCTTAACAGGCGCGAGGATTTAGCCAGACGTGACACATCTGCCAAGCGAGCAGCGTCAGCCAAGCGCGAGGATTCAGCCAGGCGCGAGGCGCCAGACAAGCGTCATCCAAGCAAGGATGAAGCGCCAGAGAGGCGCGAGGCGTCAGCCAGGCGCGAGGATTCAGCCAGGCCCGAGGCGCCAGACAAGAGTAATCCGAACAGGGATGTAGCGCCAGAGAGGCGCGAGGCGCCAGCCAAGCGCGAGGAGCCAACCAGGCGCGAGACGTCTGCTTTGATTCATAGGGGCTCCGTATGCGCTCTTAGCCCCCCTCTCCAATTAGGAGTTTGTCTCCCGCAGAGAGAGAAATTGGGCAGGAAGACCCAGACCTGAAGTTGAATTCTCCTGATCCTTTCTTGGAAGAGGACTCAGAATACGAGGCTCACGGCAGAGAAGGGCTGTCTAACTACAAAGTTTTGACAGCTCTCTTTCTTCAGGAATACGGAGATGCCTTGACCCCTGCCGCTCCTCCTTCTCCACGCTCCCTTTTTTCGTGCTCCAAGACGCCAAAGTCGTCGTCTTTTCTGAAGATGAGGCCGACGATTTCTATGAAGAGAGCTCTTCAGTCTCTGGATAGCTGGATGCTAACCAAAAAGGAGTTGGTTAGAACTGTGTTCTGCATGCCTCCCGCTAGACTTACGGGCAAGAGAGGTATTTGGTACCAGACTGGGGAGAATATGGGTCTCTCTCTCCCAGCTTCGGCTGAAGCTGACTTTTCCAGTTTGGTAGATGCATCCAGGAGACATAGCCTTCATAATGCACGAATAACTTGGGGTCTTTCGGAGCTGAATCATCTCCTCAAGGGACTCTTCCATGTTTTGGAAGTCTTCAACTTCCTGGATTGGTCCCTTGGGGTGATGGCCAAGAAGGCCCATGCCTCGGAAGGCCTCGATCCGGACGTACTACTCTCGATCTTGTCGTGCATTGACAAGGCGGTACAGGACGGCTCAGGGGAAGTCTCTTCTTTATTTGGAGCCGGTCTCTTGAAGAAGAGGTAGCGCTTTTCTGACAAAAGCAGTATCTCATTCTCAAAGGGCAGCATTGTTATTCGCTCCCAGGTCTGACTTTTTGTTCCCTTCGCAGTTGGTGAGGGACATTTCCCGTTCACTGACAGAGAAAGCAACACAGGATCTTCTTCAATCGTCCAGGAAAAAGAGACCAGTGGCGGTGGGAGAGAAGAAAGGTGTTAATACGCCTCTGCAGCCCTTTCGAGGAGGTCCTCCCTCTAGAGCTCCCTCAAAAAGGAAAGCGACTGAGAGGAGAGGTAGAGCTTCTTTCCGTCCCTTTAAAAGGGGAAAGTGAAGCTGCGTTCCTCCAAACACCAGTAGGTGCCAGGCTCCGGGGATTTGCGGAAGCCTGGACACTCATCGATACAGACGCTTGGTCAATGTCTGTTCTACAGAAAGGATACCTCATTCCTTTCCTGGACAATCCTCCCCTGACTTCAACTCCGCGGGAATTGTCCGCCAATTACAAGGACCCTGTGCTGAAAGATACTCTTCAACGAATGGTGGATCAAATGTGGGACAAGAGAGCAATAGAGCTAGTGCTGGATCAAAGCTCCCCAGGGTTTTACAATCGCCTTTTCTGGGTTGCGAAAGCCTCGGGGGGCTGGAGACCAGTTCTAGATGTCAGCGCTCTGAACAAATTTGTTCAGAAACAGAAGTTCTCCATGGAGACTTCTGCGTCAGTCCTTGCGGCTCTTCGCCAAGGGGATTGGATGGTTTCTCTGGATCTCCAAGATGCCTATTTTCACGTCCCGATTCATCCTTCGTCGAAGAAGTACCTCCGTTTCATGACGGGGGGAAGGATCTTCCAATTCAGAGCCTTGTGTTTCGGCCTTTCCACTGCTCCTCAGGTCTTCACAAGCCTGATGAAAAATGTGGCGAGATGGCTTCACCTGAAAGGTATCAGTATCTCTCTGTACCTAGACGACTGGCTCATCAGAGCAAAATCAGAGAGACAGTGTTTGGAGGACCTTGCTTTGACACTAAACCTGATCAAGACCTTAGGATTGCTCGTGAACCTCGAGAAGTCCCAACTGATCCCCAGCCAGAACTTGGTCTATCTGGGGATTCGGATGGATTCTCGGGGTTTTCGAGTATTTCCTTCTCAAGAGAGACTAACGAGAGGCTTAGAGAAAGTCTCTCTCTTCTTAGGGAAAGAACGTACTTCGGCGAGGGAATGGTTGAGCCTATTAGGGACCCTTTCCTCGCTCGAACAGTTCTTTCCTCTAGGAAGACTTCATCTCCGTCCTCTCAGTTCTTCCTCAGAGATCGTGGTTAACATGAAGACAGGACTTCTTTCGGACAGTTTTCTTTTCCCATTCCAGTATTGATGAAACACCACTTAGAATGGTGGTTGCCCCCACTGAAGGAGAACAAGGGTACTTCCCTAGAGACTCAGAACCCGAACCTTGTATTGTTTTCCGACGCGTCGGAAAAAGGTTGGGGAGCAACCTTGGGAAAGAGAGAGGTGTCAGGCACCTGGAATGCTCTTCAAGTGTCCTGGCACATAAATTGCAAAGAACTGTTTGCCGTACACCTGGCCCTAAAGAGCTTCGAGCCTTTAGTGACGAACAAGGTAGTCCAAGTGAATGCGGACAACACAACCGCCCTTGCCTACATTCGAAAGCAAGGAGGGACAAACTCGTATGCCCTATACGAACTCGCAAGAGACCTTCTTTTGTGGACATCCCAGAGGAACATCTCCCTCTTGACGAGGTTTGTTCAGGGAGTAAGGAACATGAGAGCAGACAGGCTGAGCAGGAGGAACCAGGTCCTTCACATCGAATGGACCCTCCACTCAGAAGTTTGTCGGAGTCTCTGGTCTCTTTGGGGGACTCCTCATGTCGACCTCTTTGCCACGTTCCTCTCAAAAAGACTGGAAGTCTTTTGCTCAGTAGTAGAAGACCCCAGAGCTCTAACAGTAGACGCCTTCCTTCTAGATTGGTCTCATGTAAACGTTTACGCATTTCCCCCATTCAAGATTCTGGGGCAAGTGCTCAGGAAGTTTGTGACATCAAAGGGGACGAAAATGACCCTGATAGCCCCCTTTTGGCCAGCTCAAGAGTGGTTCATGGAGGTGCTGGAGTGGATGGTAGACTTCCCCAGATCCCTCCCACAAAGGATGGATCTTCTCAGACAACCACACTTCGAGAGGTTTCATCAAAACCTTCCCGCTCTCGCTCTGACTGCCTTTCGACTATCGAAAGACTTGTCAGAGCGAGAGGCTTTTCTCGCAAGGCGACAAGCTCGATCGCTAGAGCCCGGAGAACTTCCACTATCCGAGTTTACCAGTCTAAGTGGGAAGTATTTAGAAGGTGGTGCAAGTCGAAGAAGTTGTCCTCCTCCAGTACCTCTGTAACAGAAATCGCCGACTTTCTGTTATTTTTGAGAGAGGAATCTCGTCTCTCCGTAGCCACTATAAAGGGCTATAGGAGTATGCTTTTGGCCGTCTTTAGAAATAGAGGCCTAGATCTGGCAAATAATAGAGATCTACACGATCTGATTAGATCTTTTGAGACCATTAAGTCTAAGATTACATCTCCCCCTAACTGGAACCTCGACGTGGTCCTGAAGTTCTTGTCCTCGGGAAGATTTGAACCTCTGCATTTGGCCTCGTTTCGTGACCTAACGAGAAAATGTTTGTTTCTTTTGTCACTGGCGACAGCTAAGAGAGTTAGTGAACTGCACGCCCTTAGTGATAAAGTGGGATTCAAACTAGACTCAGCCATCTGTTCATTCAAAGCTTTATTTTTGGCGACGAATGAAAATCCTTCGAATCCCTGGCCGAGAAACTTCGAAGTTAAAGGCTTATCGGGTCTCGCCGGCAGGGAAACTGAGAGGTCTCTTTGCCCAGTAAGGGCTCTAAAGTTTTACATGCAGAGAAAGAAACAGTTGGGAGGTTCTAGACAAAGTCTCTGGTGCTCGGTGAAGGATCGTTCAAGACCTATGTCCAAAAATGCTTTAGCCTTTTTTGTTAGGAACGTCATTACCGACTCTCATAAGGCTTGCACGGATGACTCTTTGAAACTCCTGAGAGTGAGAGCTCATGAGGTGAGAGCAGTAGCTACGTCTCTCTCTTTTCAGAGAAATATGTCACTAAAGAATATCTTGGAAGCGACATATTGGAGGTGTAATTCAGTGTTTGCTTCTCACTATTTAATGGACGTTCGTGTGACCTACGAGAAATGTTTTTCTTTAGGTCCTTTCGTGTCTGCGGGCACAATCCTGGGTACAGGAGCTAACACCAATCCTTTAAATGATGCATAAGTCTAATAGATATGTTCTAGACTTTCTGCTGAGCAGGTGCAGGTACCGCACGGGCGGCCAGTCACTTTCGTTCAGTAAGGAACTCTTGTGATATCTTTTATTAGATGAGTATCATAAATTTTTTTGTTGAAAATTAATGTGTGCGTGTGTAATTTGGTTTGGAGTTATGGTTGTTGTGAAGAGTTTGGGGATAACTCGGAGCAAAATTTTTAATACTAACATGGGTGGTTTAGGATCAGGTGGTTGGGAGATTGGTTGTGTGGCTCCCTTCATAAGGTTGTTGTTTGTCATATAAGTGGCTCAGCACCCATTGACAAAGTCCCTTTCAGGCTCTGCCTGCCGGGTAAGTGGAAAAGGACCCCTTCGGCATACCCTAACAAGAACTCTTGGCCATAGATTCACATAGTCTCGCTAAAGAAGTTTTTCTTGAGGTGGATGCAGACTCCTGGGCTACCAGCCACAAAGGTCTACCACCTATCAGGTAGGGAACAACCAAGGTTTTTTTATACCCTACAACATATGTTGTTTTGTTACCTGTCTATTCCATAGTAGCTGTCTCTTACCCTCCACCGAAGGGTGCCAATCAGCCCTATGTATATATCCTGACAGGTTAAGTTGATTGTATGAAAATGATTTATTGTTATGCTACAATAAAGTTTCAATACATACTTTACCTGGCAGATATCTACCGATTAGGGCCCCCCACCCAGCCTCCCCACGCAAGGAGACAGGTGGAAGAGAAAAAATATGATTGAAAAACGGGTGAATGGTTCCTAGTCCTGCCACCCATGGGCATGGCCGGTAGATCACCTGAACCTACCTGTAGCGATGTGTCTCGAATCTAGAAATTATTCGCTAAGGAAAATTTTGGACCTCAGCCCATTTCGCAGGAATTTTCCAACGAAAATAATCAACTAATTAGTGTATTTTGTTGCTGTTTCTTTTCATGGACTAAATACATTTTTTTGCTTTTTTTTTTTTTTTTATGATACCAAAAAATGATTTACTAATTTTCAAATATTAATTTTGAATTAAATTACATGTACATTAGTAAGTTTGAATTAAATTTAAATGAGTATCACATTAATAAAACATAATAAGTTCTCTCTCTCTCTTCTCTCCTCTCCTCCTCTAACTACAAACAGATGTATGTTTTTTGTAAATGATAAGTTAAATGATTTACTATTTTCAAATATTAATATTAATTTATATATCAATAATTATCAATTCATTAAAGAAAAAAATACCATAGTGCAATTAGTAAGATTTTTATTTTAGCTTAATAAATTTAAAAGGATTATGGAAGAATGAAGGTAAATCCCAGGTCTTCTTTTTTCTAACTCCAGGGTACTAAAACTGTCGATAACGTATCAAAGTTTTAAGTGACAGGTGAGGGGGTAAGGGAGCTGTTTTGTTGCTGCCATCCAAGTGCTCATGCAATTTCCCCCCCCCCCCCTCCCCCCCCCCCCCTACTCTCTCTCTCTCTTCATCCAATCATCCTCCTCATTCTCCTCATTCTCTATCTTCTTCTCTCATCTCTCGTCCTCTCTCTCCTCATTTTACTGAGACTCGAAGATTTTTTATTAGTACTTGTAACTATTTGGTTTTTAACTACTTTCAAATAATAATAATAACTGTAGTTTACAAAATTCATATTTATGTGATTGTATTTTTAAACAGAATACAATACTAATCTATCCATGTGACTTTTAATTGAAGGTTAACTCACTCTGTCTCTTTTTATGCCACAACAAGATAATGTGTCATAGTGGTAAACCTCCCTCCCTCTTCTTTGCCAGGGGGGGACTGGAAGCGTTTATAAGTATTTTTTGCGAAGAACATGAGAGTGGGATTAAACTCTCTCGTCATCTCTCTCCTCTCCTCTCATTCTCATTCTCTCTCATCCTCATCTCCTCCTCTCTCCTCTTCGCTCATCTCTCTCTTTTACCGAGATGAAAGAAGTTTTTATGGTACTAAGTTATGTAAAATGTTTTTATTGATTAATTTAAGTTATTTCTTAATAATAATAATTGAATAATAATGAATAATAATAATACTCAATATTAATAACTAATAAAACTGTAATTACAAAATTCATGAAATGGGTGTTATTTTAAAGCGATGAAAATTAACCTTTTCCATTTCAGCTTGATAAGGATAACTCCTCTTTCTTACTGGAGGATTGAGAGAATTTTTATGGTAGAATATGCACGTGTTTATTTTATTTTCAAATAATTAACTAATAATAATAATAATAAATAATAATAGAAGTAGTAAATAATACTATAAATAATTTCCAAACGAAAATTCTTCCCTTCCGTCTTTTTTTCTGTATCAATTTTCCCTACCGCTTCTCATAACTTCCAGTGACGCTCGGAGCTGGGGGGAAAGGGTGCAAATCAATGGCCATACAATGGTCAACGAATTTAATGGTTTTATGTAATTCTCTCTCTCTCTCGGTCGTCTCTCACTTCTCATCTTCCTCCCTCTTCTCTCGCTACCTCAAGTCTCTCTTATCTCTCTCTCTCTCTCGCCTCTCTCTCTCACTGAGATGAGATCATTTTCATGGACATGCATGTAATAGGTTTTATCATTAATATTTTTTCCAATAAATAATGACTATAAGCTGGTAAGTAAGTACGTTATGTAAATAAATATTTAAGGGGTTTAAGGGGACCGTCCTCTATGATGTCTATTTTTTTTATATTATTACGCAAAATAACATATTTTTCATATATGTTTTTAGCTATATATAATACCTTCCATTCATAACCTATTCAAAAATTTTTCAAGTCATTTGATCCAAAAGAAACTTTTTCCAAGTTTTATTAGCAAAAATCATGATTTAAAAAAAAAATTTAACAATTGGTAGAGTTTTTCTCCCGCTAAACTTATTGACATCAGTTTATTGTAAAATTGAAAATCAATAACCATAAAAACTTTCTTTATATACGGAACAATTTCTCGTGTGACAGAATTTTGATTTTTTTTAATTTTTTTTTTTTTATTTTTTGAATTTTTTTTTTCTTTTTTCTTAGTCTAGACACTAAAAAAAGCAAAAATTCCTTAAAAAAAAAAAAAAAAAAGAAAAAAAAATAAAAATTCTTGTCACCACAGAATTATGGGATTTTTTATTTCCTCTTTCCAATGATATCTTTCTCTCTTAAAATTGGATAATAAATAACCGAGTAATGGTTACCGAACATGGCGCATAAGTCTGTTTTAGAGGTTATGATCTCCCAAAGATTTGCTATGTAAATTTTTTTGCGCTTTTTTTCTTAATAAAAAAAGAGTCAAAACAACTTAATTATTAAACTTACATTTTATTTGTACTTTTATTGTTGAGGTTTTCTAACCATCAAAGGAGATCGTGGTCCTACCCCTAAAAGTGGTGTTAGTACCCTCAGCGTGCACCCAGATAATGATGGTTGACGGGCGAGACAATGAGACAATGAGGGCAGCTGGAAAACATTAATATTAAATAAACATTACCTTCAATATAAGTTTATCTAAGCCCTAAACATCCCCAAAAAACCGCACCAAAATTTAACCACATTGGCCCCTCCCGGTTTTTACCATCCTATTCTGTCCTCCCGCCAGTTGGCAACAACTGTCGTTGACAGATACGAAAAACCTTCCCTCAAATCAGTTTGTTAACAGAGCCGGGCCCGTGTTTTGTTTACATCACGGCCGCTCTTTAAATAAATTTTCCTTTAACCTTAAACATTTTTGTGCCTTTAAAGCTTTCATTATTTGTTAAATGGAGACTTTATATGAAATTGACCACTCACGCATTACAATCACGAAATAGTGAATTAACTTTGATTTCTGTAGTGGTTACCTTATCTTTAAATTACGAACTTTTGCGCGACCCCCGGAACTAACTGACCTCTGTCCAATTCTACAATGGTATTACCTATAAATTACGATTGCTTTTTCCTTCTGCCCAGCAACATCAGGGAAGGAGGAACTGCCCGGTTTCGGTTGGGGGAACCAAGGTGCTGAGGTAGGGCAGGGAGTATGAACCAACATGACATTTTGTAGCTCTTGTCGTGGACGAGGTTTTGTGACTTGGACTTCTCGTTGTGACGTATTAAGTAACCCTGGTCTGACGAGGATCTGACCTGCCTTATATGAAATCGCCAAACAATCTTGCAGCGTAAAACAAGATTTCGGTTAAGGAGAAAAAGAAATCGAATTGCTAAAGAACTGTATCTAACGAATTTCCTTTTGACTTGGGCTTGGCCTCATGATTCTGGCTCTTTCGGTTTCGGTATCGTACGACCTCCTCCGACTCCGAATTGAATTGAATGGCTTTGCCCCCTGTACAACCGGTAAGTTAGTGAAGATTATTTCTGATGTAGATTCGAAGGATTTTTGGCAATGGAAACTGACCTGGGCAAACAGGAATTTTAAGAAATTACAGCTTAGTCTAGATAGAAGATATTTCTGCTAAGTTTAAAAACAATCCTTGTCAGAGAATTTTTCAAGAAGCCTTTACTAGAATGTCTCAACCATCACTTTTATATTCCATTTTCAGCTCCCTCCGTCAGGTACCTGTCTACAGCACCATGGGTTAAACGGTGCGACAGATACCCACCGGCTTTGTGAACCCCGTCGTGGGCGAAGGCCTAGGGGGGATCCGGTCCGGGGCAGGTGCCTGAACGAATTCTTTAACCCAACGTGTCCCCTGTTAGTCCCCGTTAAACAGATGCCAAAGGGCGCTTATTTAGGAGAAAGGGGGGTGAGGGATATTAGTTGTCAGACCTAAGATAGCTAGTCGTCCCAGGATTTTACTTCAGATGGAAGTTTTGCTAAGTTATAGGATCTGACTGACGATGATGATGAGCGGATTATCGTGTGATATTGATGTTTCCTCGAATGGATGATCCATGATGTAGAACTTCAAAAAGAAACTTTTTTGATTTAAATTTTGAGTTTTCTTCCTCAGGCGTGGCTAAAGAGGCAGAATCAGTCCGCCGCCTCGTTGTATTACAGAATGGGCTTTTTGTTCACTTGACTGGTCCCTTCCCGGCTCACGGGAATTTTGTTAACGTTTTTCCCTTTGCCCAGTGAGGTTTCGCGAGAGGTGAGGGCGGACGTTGCCCGCTAAATACTTTCGAAGGTGATCGGGGAAGGGGACGAGGAAGCTCCTTCTTCTTCTTACTACACCGCCAGAAGGAGGATTTTACCAGGTGGTGCGGATGCTTCTTCATTCTCTCGAGCCCCCCAAGCCAAATCCTGATTTTAGTCGGACACCGACTTTCTCAAGAATTCAACCCCTCCTTCTGAAGGCTTTTCGGTCTCTGTCTCAATTGAAGATTTTTATTATTGCTATGGAGGCTGTTATGAGCTCCTTACAAGAATGCTCAATTCCTTCAATATGGTGGGGTCCTCGGAGGGGGCTTTTAAATGTATATCAAGGACTCCGTGGGTTTGTTGTCCTCCTCCTGATGCTCCTCTTTTTTGAGAAATTCTGCTCATCCATTTTGTCAATTCTCTTCTGTACATCAGAACGAGCTTGCTGCTTCAATGCAGGCCTTTCTTCTTGTTTCTCTATATGGGGGCGTAACCTGGCCATTTGTCGACAGTTCAACCCTCCTCTGTTATCGGAGGATTCAGAGAACCCGTCTTTGTTTTGTCCTCTTCTCCTTTTGGCGATTTTCTTTCGATATTTTCTGTGCTTTCTGAGGTTTTTGAAGGAACCTCCAAGGTGATGCCTCTTTCCCAAGCCTCACTGGGCCTTATCGAAGAGCTTTTTCCTCTGGTCCTTCCTCCCGTTTCCTTCAAGGAGTAAGCGTAAGTTTAGGACCACAGATTCTGTACCTTCTGCTCCAAGCCCAACACCTCCTTCTGGCTCTTTTTTCCTCAAGAGTACATCTCAGCTTGCTGGTGCCTCTTCTTCATCCTCTGGTGCTCACAGCCCACTTTGAAACGTCGGGAGAGGTTTCCTTGGCGTTGGCTTCTAAGGGTGCCAGAGAAAGAGCTCAACCCTCCAGGAGGAACCTTCTTCTTCTTCTTGGTGCCTTCTTCTTCCTTGTCTTTGCTGTAAGAATTTTTCGGTGAAATAGGAGTGCATCACCACCTTCGCCTGGGAAGACCGCAGTAATGGAGCTTCTCTCTCCCGCCATTAGGTCAGCTTGGCAGGGGATCGGTGGGGGATGCTTGGGTGGTGGGGGAGGTCCTGAACAGGAAGGTTTACAGAGAATCCCTTTTGTTTTCCAAGACCTCCACTTTACCAACAATCGTCCCTCAGGTTCGAGTTCACAGCAGTTATTCCCCTCACTCAATCAGGGGTCAAGCCTTGGAGAAGGGAGCTTTCCGGCCCTCTTTGGAGAAGGATGCCATAGGGAGCGAGCTCCTCCTTCTCCCGGGTTTTGTACTCTCGGATGTTTTGTAGTTCTAAACGGCCTCGGGTGCCTGGCGCCCCATCATAGATCTTTCGATTTTGAAACAAGTTTCATTTCTAAAGTCCAAGTTTCAGGATGGAGACAGGTCCCAAGACTGTTCTTTTTCATCCGTCAGGGAGGGGGGACTGGATTGATTTCCTCTTCAACAAAAAAATAACAAAGGTCGATCTGCAGGATGCCTTTGTTATCTGCAATCCCCATCCATCCAACGAAGCAAGACCTTACCTACGGTTTTTTCATTGGACTCTCGGGAGTTTTCCAGTTCAATGACCCTTTGTTTCAGCCTCAAACCACTGCCTCCACAGGTTTCTTTTCCCTCGGGTGATGGCTTCCTGTTTACTCGCTATTCTGCATCAGTTTAAAACGGTAAGGATGCTTCGGTATCTGGACGAAAATTGGCTAGTCCAGGGACCGAATCCTCTAGAGAAATGTCTCCGGTTCGAGGGTGGGATGTTTCTGTCATCTTTGTTTCGTCAGTTGGGCATTCGTGTAACCTTTCGACAAGTCCAAGTCTTAATCCCTTGCCAGATCAAGTGACCTTATCTGGGTCTTGTTTTTGAATTCCCAGATTTTGAGGGTTTTCCTCCCGCTCAGAAACGGATAGAACAAGCCCCTTCTGAGGTCTGATTGCGAGAATTTTTGTCCTCCGTAATCCGACAGCCAGTTTCTCTTTGGAAGGTCTCTCCTGGGCCATTTGTCCAATCCGCAATCCATCCAACTGGTTCCCATAGGTCGTTCTCAAAAGAATGAGGTCCCTTCAGGTTCTGGGCACATTGGAAGTTCTCCAGGCATGGGATTTTCGTGTCCGAGGACACGATAGTCCCTCCTTCGTTCTCCAACAATGTCAGAAGGATCTCCGTTGGTTGGATTGCAAAGTTTCACCGCCTAACCAGTCAGGGACATCTTCTTTTCTTTCGGTTTTCCTCCGGACCATAATGTTTTGGTCAGACTCCTCAGATCAAGGTTTGGGGCGCCAACCTGGGCTCCGAAGCCGGCTTCCGGGCCTTTGGTTTAGAGGTAGGAGGGGAACTGAGGGGCAGGGTTAACCTATGGCCTTCTTTCATTTCAGGAACAAGCTTGTTGGAGTTCGGTTGTCCGCGCTCTTTGTCGACAACGACCACAGCAGTCTCGTACTTGGAAAAGAAACCAAGGTCTGGCGCACAGTCAGGATCTTCTCACTCAAGAAGCCCGATCAATCCTTGTGTTGGGCAGAAAGACATGGGGATTAACGTTGGTGGTCCCTCAGTTTAATCCCTGGGCCATCACAACGTCTTAGCAGGACCGCATTGTCGAGACCGAACGAAGTTCAAGGGTCGGGAGTGGGACACTTTTGCCAGGAAGTCTTGCGACATCCTCAGGAAGTAAAATGGCCTGTCCCCACAGTCGATCATGTTTTGCCACCCCCAACCACTGAATTTTTCCGGTGCCGTATATTTCTTCGCCCCTTACCGAAGACCTCCTCAGAGTGGCCGGGTACAGACTCTTTTCTTTTGCAGGACTGGAGGGACTTCAAGGCCTTATGCTTTTCCTCCGTTTCTCCTCTGGTGAGGTCGTATTCCTCAACAAAAGTGGGGGAAGGGCAACCAAGCGTCTGGATCTTCGACCTTGATCGCCCCCCTTCTGGCCACAGAAGGCGTGGTTTTCCGACCTTCTTGGAAGCACTGGTGGAAACCCCCCACCCCATTTCCGCCTGCCAGAGGAGACCTAGATCTTCTCAAACAATGCCCCATTTTCATCGGTTCCCATCAAGGAGGCTCCACATTGCTTCATCTTCATGCCTGGAGACTGTCCCAGGATGGGTTTCTCCAAGCCACGAAGGGTTCTCCTCCAGGAGTGGCGGGCTACAGTTGGGCTCTTGCCAGGCGGCAATCAACCAGAGTAAAATTATCAGGCTCAAATGGGTGCCGGTTTACCAGACGTTTGGTGTAAGATTCTCAAGGGACATTCAATTTCCTAGAACCTTCCTTACCGAAAGTAGCGGAGTTTTTTTAGTTTCATTTACATCATGGACATGGGCCCTGTCCACCTTCGTGCATTAAGGGTTTTATAGGTCTTATGGGCTTTTCCTATGATTTTAAGGCAAGGCTTCCTGAGATCGTCTTCATCTTTATGTCATTAAAGAGATTTTACTTAACTTAGATCTTTTTCCCGCCTTATCCTCGACCCAGGCCGCAGTGTTCCACCTCCGACCATGGGACGTTAACAAAGTTCCTTCAAGCCTTAAGGTTTCCATCCGTTTGAGCCTCTGCAATTGCTGGCCAAATTTAGGGACCTCCTCCTTCTAAGACACTCCTTCCTTGGTCTCACTGGCTACAGCCAAGAGGGTGGGTGAACTGCAAGCACTCTCTTTTCTGGTTGCCAGATCTTGGACAAGACATGAATTTTGTACATACCTTTCCTGAATTTGTCGCAAACAGACTGAATCGTCTGATAATCCCTCATTCCTTCCCAAGGTTTTTCTTTCGTACTTGAAGTTCGCTGGTCGACTTTGTTGGTAATTTAAATGAGGAATTAGTTCTTTTGCCCTGGTTAGGGCTCTCTCATGGTTATTTACGCCGCGCACGAAGGAACATTCAGGGTCGTCCCACTTCGTCATCTGTTTTGGTTTCACCCCAACCCCGGAAAATGTCAAGAGACCCTATTTCAAAGAATGGTGTATCCTTTTTTCTTTAGAGATCATGGATTGTTAAAACTGGTGGTTCCAGGCTGCTGGGGAAGACCTAGAAACGCCGAGAGCAACACAGTATTTGAAGCAGTTGCTACATCAGTAGCTTTTATGAAAGAAACGTTCTCAAGTCGCCAAGGTGCTTGAGGCGGCGACTTTGGCGTTCTAATTTCTGTTTTTTGCCTCTTTTTACTTGAGGGATAGTTTTCTCTAGTTTCTAGGCGACCTTCGTTCTTTTGGGGGCCCGTTGGTGATGGCAGGACAGGTCCGTTCAGACCGAGGAATTAGGTAGTCTTCCTGTTTTACGTTTTGGGTTGCTACCCTTGTAATATTATTCCATTTAATTTTTTTGGGTTTTTGGAGAGAGTTGTATTTTTTTTTTATATTTGGGTCGTTTTGTATTATAACCCATGGCATTTTTTGTGACGTAGTTTATAATGGTAATTAGGCAGTTTGGTAATTTGGTAGGTTTTTTGATGACAAGGACTTGACTGCTTGGCAACTCATGCTGCTTCCATTTTCAGTGTGAAATGGTTCCATCCCACTGGGTTTGGTCGGCACTAGGCTGACTACGCTTCTCCCAGAGTCGATGCTGACCTAGGACTAGCCACTGGTTCGCATTGTCCTGGACGACTCCTGCTTTCTTCCACTGTCCCTTTGGCCAGGGAATTATCGTCGATGGGAATCGTCTGCTGTCCATCTGGTGACTCGCTCAACCATCTACGTTTTTTGTCTCACCTGTCTTCATCTGGAGTTCAGGACACTCGTGTGAGATCAGGCGACATTTTAGTAGCCCTGAGTTTCTTGTTGACGAAGTCGGTTGCGTTGATACACCCCCAGATGATCGTGTAAACACCGGAGAGGGGTTTTTTTGTTTTTTTTGGGGGGACCCCTGTCCAGGCATTGCTCGTCCCTTCGGACTGAATCGCCTTTTTGCTCCGGCGCTCCTTTCCTCTTTGGCACCAGAAAAAAAAAAAAAAAAGCCTCGAGTTAGGTGAGTTTGCTCGTGATGCCGATTCGTTGTCTGGCGACTTCGGGTTTGGCGTTGATACACCCCCTCCCCCAAGGTTTGCTTAGCTTTGAATCGCCCAGTACAGTCCAGAACCCTCCATCCTTTTAGGGAAAGAATAGTGCTTGATAAGTCTTCAGGGTGGCAGCCAATTGCTGTCCGCAATTCGTCTGACTGGTCACCTTGGTCGGGCACCCTTGACTTTAGTACAGACGGACTGACTATGACCCTTAACTCCTTCGTCCTGTGCTACCGCAACGTTTGGTGGCATTTTTTTATGGGTGGATGTACTTTGAGTTGTTAGTATCTTTGACCTTGGGTTGAGTTTTGACTGCCTATGATATTATTTCTTTGTTTTGTTTTCTTCCTGTATTCTTGTCCGAAGGGGAAATTGTATTCAGATTCCCTCCTCCTTTTCAATGTGGTTCAATCTGGGCTAGATAAATTTATATTAAGGTATATGTTTATTAATATGGAATTTTTATTTCTAAAATTAATAATTAATAATAACTTACCTGTATAATTTAATCTAGTCCCACCCCCTATCCCTACCCCACGATCTGCCTATCACAAACTGATTTGAGGGAAGGTTTTTTCGTACTGTTTCAACGACAGTGTTGACCAACCTGGCGGACAGAATAGGAGGTAACAGGGGTTTGCCAATTGGTGGTAAATTTTGGTGCGGTTTTTTGGTGATTTAGGGCTAGATTAAACTTTATGCAGGTAAGTTATTATTAATCTTAACTTTTAGAAATAAAAATTCCATTTTCCGTCGTTTTTTGTTTTTCTTTCAGCACACTCCTAGGCCCTTTCGCTAATTTTGCTAGCCATAGGTTGCTGATAGCCCTTTCTTGATCTTAGGTAACTTCGGCATTGCTTAATAATTCAACTAAGAAGTTTATAAAAACCAACGTAAATAGCCTCGTAAACCAACGCAAGTGTCTAACGTGCGTGTAACTACTTTGACGTCTGTTGGCGTAAACTGAGTCCTTCTCCCGAAGTCTCGCCTATAAAAATAACCGCTCTGAGCAGTCGCTTCTCACCCAGTGTCAACAGTACCTTTCATTGCTAACCAGATGTTATGAGAATTTTCGGAAAAAAATCTTTAAAAATCGCTGTATCTATTGTCAAAAATAACCCACGGCAAAAACGATTCTGTCCAAACTCAAGTTCGATACCAGACTACGCAGTTTACGATGAAAAAAAAAAAAACGGTCATCATTTAAAAAACCGCTATATCTTTCATTATTTGTGTAAAATAATGGCCTGAAACTTCTGAAAGCATGCACGGCCATGTTTTTCTTCTGCATAGATACCAAGTAATAACTTTGATTTTTTATTTTTTCAACGCTTGACATTGTCATCCGCCGATATCGGACGGTCCCCCCTTAAGGCTACTAATTTTGTTTAGGATTACTTTGAAACTTATTATTAATTATACAAGTTTATCTCTTGAAGAATTAATACAGTAAATATGATAATAATTTAAGGTACTATTTGATGCCAGGCTGTTACATAAGGTCTACATTTGGTTTTGTTTCTTTCTTTCTTCCTTCTTTTTTATCTCTCTCGCTCTCCGAGCAAAAGAATTAACTAGACAGACCAAACATAATTTGCACAGTCCTCTCTTTTTCTCTTCTCTGGAGAAATATATGTTTTTTATTGTCGTGTCTTACCGAACAATTATAAGAGCCGTGAGTTTTCCACTAGCGGCAGGATACTAAAGATTCAAATTTAGCGCGTCGGCGTCGCCAAACACTGGTGGTGATGAACTCATCTCCCTCCACTGTCGCGGGGAGAACCCAGGTAACAACTGGCCCAGGTGAATCCAATTTCTTTTCCTGCCAGGCCGTCCGGTAGAACATCGGTGGTCGGTTGCGGTTTGGGATGACTTTGCTTCGCTTTTTTTCTTGTTGGATTTGATCCTTTCGGAATTGGTGAAGTACATCTTTTTTGGGCGTTTTTTGTTGTTAAGTTTTGGGGGGGGGGGGGGGCTTTTTATTTAGGCGTTGCCAATGTCGGGATTCTAGTCCGGTGCGGGAGTTTAGGGTTTTTGCATCTCATGGAATGTCAAAACTAGATTATCCAAGCTTAGAGTATGATTCTCACACTAAATGTTTGTTAAGTGTATGGGGACAGGTTTGTTTTGCAGCAGATCGAACATTGTAAATACGAGTGTAGTGGATTGGACTGATTCTCAATGGAAGTTTTTTCTTTTAGTTCATACTCGGCAGAAATTAGCTAAAGACAAATTAATTGAAAGCAAGCGGCTTAGGGAAAGTAGACTTAGCTCTGCTTACGTCTTGGCGATGCATCTGTTACCTTCTTTTTGTTTCTCCTCAAATTGGTTTAATTTGTCTCCGTTTAACTAACTCAACCTTCCCTACTTCCTCCTACTAATCCCGCCGTTCTCCGGCCTTCCCGTGTAGTTTTCTTCCGACACCATTGCCAGTCTGGAATCGCGGTTAGATCAGAAATTTTCGGTACTAGCCGAATACGGTTTTTGCAACTTGGTAATTCCCAGTTAAGACCGATTTTTGGGGGAGAAAAGTCGCCTCCAGGTAGAGTGTAGTTTGAGGGTGCGTCTGTCTGTCCTGACACGTCCTCCATAGACAAAGGTCTACTGTCCAGCTCCCCCGCACCGGGGAGAAGACATACCGGAAGTCCAAGGGAGTCGATCTGGGATTTTGCCCACCCAGAACAGGTCGCCTCTCTTGTTGAGCCTGTTGCGCCTCAACAGGGCTTCGGTTAAGCGTTGGAAATAAGGGTGTTGCGGTACAGGACGCCTTTCAAATGATTCAAGCTATTCGTCTCCGTCCGCACGGAAACGGCTCTCTTGGCGAGATTCTCCAGTTTCCGCGTCCCTTAAAAGAGGCGTTCAAGGCCCGCCGATTCTTTCGCCTCCTCCAGTTCAAGCGGTATAAAGGAGCCTTGAGAGTAGGGTTGCGACCTCGGCCGTTAGCGGCTCGTTCGTCCCTCCTCAATCTGTGCCGTTTTTTGCGGCGTTCCATCTACTAGTAGAGATTGTGGGTTTTAGGCGGCTGTAGCTAGCAGTTCTAAGGGTTTTTGTTTCTTTAGGCGGCTTTTTCCAAAGGGTTCTGTTCGCCTTGATCGCCTGTTTTCCCGGCCTCGAATTTTCGGCGGCTCCGAGCGAGGGGCGCAAGTAGTTTTTTTTTTTCCGCCTCCTGCTGGAACATTTAGGCTCTTGCCAAGCCATTACGTTCACTGTTTTTTGATTCGTTCTCTGGCGCCTTTGCCCGCAAGCAGTTAGAGATTTGTGTGGGTAACCAACCTGGATGAATGAAGTCCCAAGGGTGGTTTGCGAAAACCTTCAAGATCCGGTTGTAGTTCATCCGTCTACTTCTTCTGGCGGTAATCGGAGAATGAATAAGAAGTAAGAGGAGGTAGGTATTCACGATCACCGTCCTCGTTGTTTATTCACGTCATACCTTAGATTTCTTCTGGTATCTTATCCAGATTATTTTTTGAGAAAGCGGCTCCGCGCTCCCCCACTTTCGACTTTTTTTGATGCGGATGGAAAACACTTCAGAACCCCTTCCTCCCGCTTGTTCTTGTTTCTTCTAAAGCGGTTAGACATTCGTTGAAAATATACGGAGTAAATGGATGTCTATGGAAAAGAGGCGTTAGGCGAAGGCTTCTTTTTGCTTACCCTCCCTCTAAGTTTGCTTCGTAAGAGGTATCTGGTTTTTATGTAACTGGGGAAGCTCCTTCTCTGGGAGTTTTCTGCCTCCTCTCTCAGGGAGCACTTCTCCAGTTTAATCGACTCCTCTAAAGAATCTGGTGCTTTCCGTCCTGCAAGCGAAAGTTTTTCTTTACAAGCGCCTGAGTTGGAACCACGTTGTAAAGAATCAATTTAAACTTTTTGGAACAGTCTTTATAGCTTCCCTTGATTGGACTATTGGCGCTTTTTTAGCGGCCAAGATCCGCAAGACTGTCCTTCTCTTTCCCAGGAGTTAGTCGGAGGATTGGATTGGTGTTCTGTCCTGTGCGGACAAATCCATTATTGGGATGGATGTTGCTGGAGTTAGCCCTTTCCGCTCATCGCCTTTTTGGTACCCACTTAAGAAAAGGCAACTTTGGTGCTCCTTTTGCTTCTAAAAGGGTTACGTTCCCAACAGAAGTCTGCTTCTCTTGTTTTGCTCCTTTTGTGAAAGATCAACCTCTTTCCAGACAGATGATTTAGTGGTTGTACAATTTCGTCTGCGCTAGAATAAGAAAATTCTACTTCGGATTTTACTGGCACAGTCTAACTAAAGAGACCTAAATCCTCCTGTGGAGACTGTTCCTTCGTTTTTTCTCCTTCTGGCCCAAGCGCCTTTTCGGGGGAAAAGGGAGAAAACCCAAGCGCTTTCTTTTCGGCCGAAATCGAATTTTGCGACCATCAGTCTTAAGGCCTACTCGGCCCAAGGTTAAGACAAACCTTCCAAATGAAAGCTCGGTTCTTCAATGCCACCAAGTGGGAGCCAGGCTGGCTACTGTTTTGGGAGGAATGGGAAAACAACGAGGAGCAGGAAGCCTGGGTAGTGGCAGTACTCAAAGTTTCGGGTGCTTATCGTATTTCCTCTCGTTTCAACCACCTCCCCTCGTCTCGCAACCTGTGTCCAATTGCCATTCCAGGCATACTCTCCGGGCTCAAGACAAATTTCTGGCGCTGTCCGCAGAAGTGGAATAGCGCTTGTTGCTCAAAGAAGCTATAGAACAGATAGAAGGGGATTTCTCCTCCAGGCTTTGAACAATCGCCTTTTTGTAGTTTCCCAAGTCATCAGGGGGGCTTGGAGGCCGGTTTATTTTGGATGTGAGCGCCCTGAACTTGCATGTCCAGAAAACAAAAATTTCATATGGAGACCACTCGTCGGTTCTGGAGTCCATCAGACAGGGGATTGGATGGTCTCTCTGGACATGCAAGACGCTTATTTTCACATTCCGATACATCGCGAATCTCGGAAGTACCTGAGGTTCATGTTCGAAGGCAAGGTGTTTCAGTTTCGGCGCTTTGCTTTGCTTCGGACTAGCGACCGCTCCTCAAGTTTCACCAGGGTTCTATCCCCGATAGGAAGCTGGCTACACATTATTAGGAGTAAGAATCTCCCTCTATCTGGACGATTGGCTTCTCCGGTCGGAATCAGAGAGTCGGTGCATGAAGACCTTGGAACAACTCTGGATCTTGCAGAAAGTTAGGAATTCTGGTCAACAAACAGAAGTCCCAGTTGGTTCCATCTCAGAGCATCCTTTATTTGGGATGATTCTGAATGCTTCAAGTTTTTCGGGCTTTTCTGTCCCGAAAGAGGGTTCAAGGCTGTCTGGAGACAGTTCAGGAGTTCTTGGACAAAAAGGTAAGTTCTGCCAATCAGTGGATGAGGCTCTGGGCAAATTGACGTCAGTGGAGAAATTTGTGACGTTGGGAAGACTGCACATGAGACCTCTGCAGTTTTTCCTGAGAGCCTCTTGGTGCAGGAAGACACAACCAGACTCGATTACCTTTCCTGTCACAGATCAAATAAAAGAGGACCTAAGGTGGTGGCTCTCTCGAGCAAGGTTGAAGAAGGGTTAGATTTACGAACCCATCCTCCCGAACCTACAGTTCTTTTCCGACGCATCGGACACAGGTTGGGAGCCCTACTGGGAAATCAACGGACTTCAGGAGCTTGGTCGGAGAAGGAGAAGAAGTTCCACATAAATGTAAAGGAAACTGTTAGCAATTTTCTTAGGGCTCAGACAGTTTCGGAGCTTAGTAGAAGGCCGAGTAGTGGCAGTGCATTCCGACAACTCCACGGCTCTCTCGTACGTGCGGAAACGGGGGGACTCAGTCTTTCTCTCTGTACGAAGTAGCCAAGGATCTCCTCCTGTGGTCAAATGAAGCGAAGGTTCAGCTAGTCCCGAGATTCGTTCGGGAAAGATGAACGTCCTGGCGGACGAGTTAAGTCGTCAACAGCAAGTGTTACCTCTGGAGTGGACTTTGGACAACAAGATTTGTCAGAACTTTGGCGCCTTTGGGGACTACCGTCAATAGACCTGTTCCGCGACATCGAGGAACAACCGTCTTCCTCTCTTTGTTCTCCAGTCCCAGATCCTCTAGCTTGGTCGGTGGACGCAATGCTGTTGGATTGGTCGGGTCTGGAAGCTTATGCATTCCCTCCGTTCGGTCTAATAAGAGAGGTGCTGAACAAGTTCATGTCGCACAGCAATGTAACGCTAACGTTAATCGCTCCCTTTTGGCCCAGGAAAGAGTGGTTCCCGGACCTTCTCCAGTTGTTAGTAGACTTCCCCAGACTTCTTCCTCCAGAGAAGTGGCTTCTCAAACAACCTCACTTCAAGAGGTTCCACCAAAACTTGTCCGCTCTAGCTCTGACAGGGTTCAGACTGTCCGGAATCTTGTCAGAGCGAAAGGATTTTCAAGAAGAGCTGCAGAAGCTATCGCTCGTTGTAGGAGAGAGCTCTCTAACAAACTCTATCAAGGGAAGTGGAGAATCTTCAGAGAGTGGTGTAGAAGTGCTAAAGTCTCTACTTCTGCGACCTCTTTAACAGAAATAGCAGATTTTTCTTCTATTTCTTAGGAACTCTAAGAAACTGGCTCCTTCGACGATCAGAGGATATAGAGCCATGCTCTCTTCGGTTTTTCGACATCGAGGTTTGGATATTTCCTCCAATTCAGATCTGTCGGACCTCATTAGGTCTTTCGAAACCACTAAGCTCCCGCAAGATACAGTGGCTTGGAACTTAGATGTGGTGCTTAAGTTCCTCATGGGGCCACAGTTTGAGCCTTTGAAGTCGGCTTCACTCAGGAACTTGACTAAGAAGGCACTCTTTCTTATTGCACTAGCTTCTGCTAAGCGTGTCAGCGAATTGCACGCTATAGACAAAAGTCGGTTCTCTCAAGGCAATGCTGTATTTTCGGTATCTTTGACCTTTCTAGCCAAAAATGAGAATCCTTCTAATCCTTGGCCGAGGATTTTGTGGTAAGGAACTTATCTGATTTGGTTGGACATGAGGAGGAAGAAAGGCTCTTATGTCCAGTCCAGGGCTATTAAGCAGTATCTGTTTGCCACTAAGGGTATCAGAGGACAATCTTCTAAGCTCTGGACCTCGGGTCAAAATCCCTCTCGTCCTCTTTCTAAGAATGCTATATCGTTCTTTATTAGAGAGCTTATCAGGGAAACTCACTCGCAGTCCTGAGAACGACAATCTTTCCGTTCTGAGAGTTAAAGCTCACGAGGTTAGAGCAGTGGCAACTTCTTTAGCATTCAGAAAGAATTTATCTTTAGCTTCGATTCTTCAGAGCACGTTCTGGAGATCGAATTCGGTTTTTGCGAGTCATTATCTCAAAGAGATAGAAACGGTTTTCGAGAATTGTAAAACGTTAGGTCCGGTGGCGGTTTCTGGCATGGTGTTGGGAGAAACGGCACAGGGGTCGTCACCTCTATGCTAACTTTTCACCTTGAATAGGTTGTCGAGTTCAAGGGAAGCTGGGGTTACTGAGTACCTGGGATACTCACCAGTCTGTTTAGGTCAGATTTTACAATGGTTGGGTATATATGTTTTTAAATCTGGTGTTGGTGACAAATGTTTTGTATGATTGAATTTCTGGTCTTAGCCCAGGGCAAGGGCAATCTTTGTTGTTACTATCCTCCGTCAGTCAGCCTTGTCTCGCTTGAACTACGGAAGGATTCCACTCCTGTAGAGGCTAACTTTGGTCAAATTCCAATTCCTCTACAATAGTAAGAAGAGCACCGACCAGAGGCAGTAACAGTCTGCTGTAGCTCTCTTACAAGGTAAGGTACAACAGACACCTTGAGTGTTACTGGTATTGCAATAAATGTAACCATTTAAAAATACTAGTGGTCCACTGAATCCCACCTTCCCATAAATGTGTTAATCAGCTCTATAATTGTTCGGTAAGACACTACAATAAAAATGAAATTTTCATTATTAAAATGAAGTTTTATTGTATACTTACCGAACAATTATGATTATACCCACCCTCCTCCCCTTAGGTGGACGGACGGGCAGAAAGAATTGGATTCACCTGGGCAGTTGTACCTGGTTCTCCCGCGAGTGGAGGGAGATGACGTCATCACCACCAGTGTTGGCGACGCCGACGCGCTAAATTTGAATTTAGTATCCTGCCGCTCGTGGAAATCACGGCTCTATAATTGTTCGGTAAGTATACAATAAAACTTCATTTTAATAATGAAAATTTCATATTTATGGGAGGGGAAAAAAGTTGCCTACAGATGTTCATTTCAATCTATTGAAATCGTAAGGAGTTATTCGCTCTCTCTCTCTCTCTCTCTGCTATTGGCTGTTTATATATTTCTAATGGCAAAATGTTTAAGATGACTTTAAAATGATATTAATAATACCAATTCATTGGTATATTTGATGTAGATAATACTTTAAGTAGACATTTGGTATTTGTGATTTCACATACAATTGTTTCCCTTGTAAAAAGAAAATGGATGTCTCAAATAGTAACAGTATGAAAGAAAACGTGCATGACTGAATACTTATGGGGTGACTGAATTATTTTCACGTACATAACTAAGTTATGCAGTACTTACATAGTATGTATTTATGTATAACCATAAAATGTAAGATTTACTTTAAAACAGTATTAATAATATTTTAAAGATTAATATGAACCATAATAGGATATTTTATGTATATTTGATGAAGGATGGTCTTTTTAGGGATACTTTGGTGTTTGCATGTTCAGGATAGGAGTTTATGAGAATTTTTAGAGGGGGGTTCCAAACATTCGCGGATTCTAACTATTCGCGGGGGGGTCTGGTACGCATCCCCCGCGAATACGGGGGGACCACTGTATATATATTTTAAGACCCACCCACCTCCCCTCAGGAGACAGGTCGGGCAAGAGATGATCTGAGGAACAGAAAATGGGAATGATTCCAAGTACCACCCTGTTAAGGTTGTTAACAACCTAACTGAACACCTACCACTCGGCGGTTGCCGCGAGTTTTGAAAAATCTGCCGGACCAATAGAGACTATAGCTATATATATATAACTGCCAGGTAAGCTGGATATGCTACAATTGCCTTTATTTTACCTTCCTGCATACGCAGTCCATCTTCACTGATGACATGTCCCAAATACTTTAATGATCTCATCATGAATTGACATTTCTTAATTTTTATCTTTAATCCTGCACTCCTCAGTCTTTCTAACACTATTTCTAATGTCTTAAAGTGACTATCCAAGTCCTTACTAGAAATGACTACATCATCTAGATACACTGAAACATCCTCTATATCCCCCAAGATCTGGAGCATCAACCAAGTAAAGGTTAATGGGGCTGATGTAAGACCAAAGGGCATCACTTCAAACTGTAAATGTTCCTTATGAGTACTACTTAAAGCTGTCAAAGGCTTGGACTCTTCATCTAAGGGTACCTGCCAATATCCACTAAGCAAGTCTAATGACGTAAATATTTTTGCTCCACCTAATTGAGCTAACATATCATTTATGACAGGCATTGGCATTCTATCTGGGATGTGTGTGAATTTAATTTCCAATAATCTTTTACCATTCTCCTACTGCCATCTTTCTTTGGGACTAACTAGAGAGGTAAATTATATGGTGATTTAGAAGGGACTACTACTCCATCATTCTTCATTTCGTCAATTAACTGAACTACAATCGGTCTTTGACTTACTGGCAACTTATAGTTAGGTATATAGAATGGCTTAGCTCCATCTTGTATTAAAATCTTATGCTGCAAAGTATCTGTTCTTCCTAACTTATCTCCTTCTAAAGCAATGGCATTTTTATAACTCCAATATTTGTAGTAATTTATTTCTATTCTGTGGAAAGTCTGTAGTAATTTATTTCTATTCTGTGGAAAGTCTGTTTCATTTACTTCTTTATCTAAAAATGAACTTTATTCTGTGCAAGAGAAAAATGCTTTTTCACCTAGTGTTAGGAAAGGATTATTCACTACAATTCCTGTACAAAACTCTATACCAGACCTTAGTAATAGTCTTTTGTCTGAGTAATTCTGGACATAGGTCTCGCAATTATTACCATACGTGAACTAGGGAATTGTCCATCCTAACAAAGTCGGGTAAATCTTCATTAGTTAACATTACATCTGTTTCATGCAAGTCCTCGTCTGTTTTAGCTCTAAGACAAACCTTGGTTAGGCATTGCGGGAACAAAACTACTCTGTTAACTACAAATCTGACAGTATGGTCATCTGCAGTACTAACTAAACATATTTCATCCTCATCGTGTATCTCTGAGAAATAACACATCCGTTTCATCTGAACTTTCATCCAATAGTATTGTTGAATTTAATTCCGTCTTATTTGTTTTTCCCAATAACAGGACATCATTGATATAATTTTCTTCTTTACCCTCATCCATTATGAGATATGTACAATCAATTTCTGATTCATCATCATCTATTATTGAATGCTCATAATCAATCTGTGATTCATCTTTATCAAATTGTTCACATGCCATAATTTGTTCAGAGCTCTTGAGTATCAAGGCTGGCATTATTAGTGTTATTTATTTGTGCACAATCTATCATAGGATTATTCCTGGCTAATGACATTTCTTCAAAAACAGTATCTCTACTATTTATTTCGTTATTATCCATAAATTCTGGGCTTCCCAGACTAGCATTATTACCCATCTTAGTTTCCTGTATGTTCACTTCTCCAGATGTCGTCTTGGATAAATTGATCAGATTTATGCAAGACTCCTTCTAGCTGAAAACAAACATTTTATCTATTTCTGCGTTGCAAATTGATTTTATTTTCTCCACAATCTAACATTATTCTACATCTCCTCATAGCTTTATATGAAAACAGAGCTTGAGTAGGATAAAATCTTTCTTCTAATACTACAAACACTTCCGTAAAAGTTTTGTCTAAAATCTCTATGTCCAGTGTGACATTACCCAAAGCATTAATCTGGTTACCTGCTATTCCTCATATAATTCTATCAGGACCTTGTATTTCTGAATCTGCAAAGCCTAAATGTTTTATTAATGTTTGTTTATCTATAATGTTTACTGTACTGCCTGTATCTAAAAGTATTGAGCATTGTTTACCATTAATTCTTGTTTGGATGATAGGTAAATCTTCCTGGCATGTTTCACTATCCTTTACTGAAAATACTATCTCTCTATTTCCTTCAAAAGGCAACTTGAATGTATCTTCATTACCTACAGTGATTATTTCATTCTCATTCTTAATTGGTACTGAGGCTTTCTTTTGTACTACTTTCTGTAATTGTCACTGCATCTGATTATTATTTTGGGGTGTACTCATTTGAGCATTATTGTTTGTATGATTATTATTAAACCAACATTTCTGTGTTAGGTGACCTGTTCTATTACAATTGGAATAATATCTTGGTCGCCTACAGTATAATATATCTCCTGGACTCTGACTATGGGTTGGCCCGTTTGAACTTTGAGTCTGATTACCATTGTTTGGATTTCCCCTGGGCTGTTGAGGCCTATATCTACTATTTCTGTTTGCTTGAAAAAATCTACCATTACTGTTCTTATGATTATTCCTAGGATCTTGTTTCCCTTGTCTATGGTTGAAATTTCTAGCTCTCTCTGGAACATTATCTGCCCTTCTCTGAAAATTATTCCTATTTCTACCTGTGTTTCCATTATTTACAAAACCTGTAAATTCCTTGGTTAGATTCAGTTCTCTTTTTCGCAATTCCCTTTGCAAGAACTTTAAAGCTACGAGACTATCACTCTTGGGATCAGGTTCTTGTTTCTTAAAAGCTCTTTTATCTTCCTTCCCGATAGCGTCATATACAGTACCAAAGGAAATGTAGTTTAATACCTGTCTTAAACTCACTAAATCTGCTACATCATCAGTAAAATCATTGCTATTGCCAATATTTACTCCTGTTCTCTTTAAGTCATCAGTTAAGTTATGGATGGCATCTTCTACATTAGTATGGAGGTTTGCTATACTATTACCATCATACTTCTGGTGTAAAAACTACTGAGGTTGTACCATCGATCTTGCTGAGTGATAGTTTCCCAATTTTCTAAACACACTTTCTTAAATTCTGTAAAAGTTTTGATTTCCTTGAACCTGAATGAATTTAGGGTCCGATGAGCGTCTCCCTTTTCTGAACTAACATAGAGTAAAGCTTCATCTATTTTCTTGGGCTCATCAGTAATTCCACCAGATGAAATTCGGCTTTCGGTGTCGGCTAGCCACTGCGACACTGAGTACGATTCTAATTTATTCTTTTCTGGATGACCCTTTTCTACAGTACATACCGCAAAAGCGTGTAGCCTGTGTTATTACAGCAGCCTGTGCCATTCTAGAATACCTAGTTACTAGTAATTGGTTAGTACTGTTATTATGGCTCTAGACAATTACACTAGTCATGGGTATATTCGCTACTGTTGAAAGCGGTACTCTTTTTGGACTCTCACTACTTGATCATTGTGTGGGAAAATTTGTCTGATTACTCAGTCTCGATAGTCGGTCAGGGGTTGGGCGTAGACTATAATGGTCCGAGTTTGGAGTTCTGCTACGTTGTAACCTGGTTATAATTTCATGAAAATTTCTATTCATTTCATACTACAGCAGGACTAAGATACAATTTTTAAAAATATATGTATTGTTGTACTTGCATTATGTTCATGTTGGCAGAAGTCTTATCCTACTATGTAGTCCCTATCTTGCCTATATAATTTTCTTATATGATTACTACATCTAATGTTTTAGTCCTTCAATCTGGAAAAACATTAACATTAGTACATGCTGTTATTCTTTATTCACACCACTGCACTTTGCTAATCATTCATAAAACTGAAATAACATATCTTTATAGTTCTAGATTTATCACACAACGTGAAGAAGAAAAAAAATTATTTTCTCTTACAAAATTACAGCAAAACAAAATATATCAAAAGATGATTATGATATACTAACTATCTTTACAAAAGCATTACTATTATCATTCTGCAGTGCGGTGTGAGAAAATTCTATTTTATGCATGACACTTACCTGGCAGGTATATATATAGCTTATAACCGCTAGTACACTGGTAGTTCAGGTGATCGCCACCCCGTTCCCGTGGCGCTGGTGCTCGGAACCATTCCCATTTTTGTCAGATTTTCTCTGCCAGCCGAACCGGCAACATCGTTGAAGGTTCTCTGATAGAATTTCCTGCTCGTTGACTGACTTTTCGATGTTTGGATATTGGTATCGTATTTGGAAAGTTAGCTTGGCAATCGCAATTGTTATTTCGTTAGTATGTCTGATTCAGGTAGTATGTTTAGAGTTTGTGTGAAAGAAGGGTGTAAAGTGAGACTGCCGAAATTATCGGTAGATCCCCATACTGTATGTAAGAAGTGTCGAGAGTTTGTATGTACGTGGGAGAATAGGTGCAATGAATGTGAGAGTCTAAATGAGAAAGAATGGAAGGCTCTTGTTAAGTATGTGGATAGACTGGAAAAAGATCGGGTGAGAAAATCAGTGTCTAGAAGTGAGAGATCTGGATCTTCGGGTAAACCTTTGAATGAATCTATGTCTGTGTCTTCTCCAGCTCATTCACATGTAGATTTAGTAGCACCTTCCCCTCAGGTTTCTCCTGCGCCCGTTGCTGTATCTGAGGACACTACTGATCCGCAAATTGTGAAAGTGTTCGCTGCACTTGCTTCCATGGGGGATCAGATCAAGCGATTAACGGATAAAGTGGAAGTGTTTAATGTTGGTGACAGTGTTGTGGAGGGGGCGCCTGATCGTCCCTCTCGTGCTCCTAGACCTAGACCTCTGTCAAGCTCCCAGACCCAAGGGAGAAGGCATGTCGACAGTCGAAGGGAGGCGAGAGGGGTTAGCTCACGATCAGTCGTCCCCTCAGGCAGTCTTGTTGTTGCGTCCCAGGCTGCAGCAGTACGCCAGAGAAAAGGCGTTACTGGGAAGTGCTTTTATTCTTCTGACAGTTCTGCTTCAGGAAGGAATAGACGCTTTTTGGAAGAATCGCGTCCTCTCAAGAGATTGTACATGCCGACCTCGTCCCAGGATGAAAGGGTTTACGAGCAAAAGGGTTGGAGTAGCCCCGAGATTTTTTCGTCGGAAGATGAGGACGCAATCCCTATCAAGAGGAAGAGGGTTTCTCGTCCTTTTGATGTGGCTAACCGTGCTATGAGCGGTTATTCTCCTCTTCGAGAACCTCCGCTTCGTAGACGTCAGGATCGCTCGCCTCTGCATTTCAGCCCTATGCGTCCTCGTTCTCCTCCGCCTCATCCTCATAATTCCCGTCAGGAAGCGGAGACTAAGGAAGTTTTGCGAGATATGCAGGAGAGATTAGCAGTCCTGGTTAAATCCTGGGACAGGCCCGATCAACCTTCGGCTAGACGTAAGGACGCTTCTCTTCCAGTTAAGTCCTCCAAGAGGATGCAGGACAAGCCGCTGCCTCCCCTTTCTCAGGCGGCATTATCTCGCAAGCCAGGACACAGTGTGTCCTATAGGAGGGAAGTTTCTCCGATACCGCAGGACGCAAGAGGAAGAGTGATGGACGCATGGTGGAAACAGCTATTGCAGTGGACGCAGGACGCAGGCGGCAGCACACTGAACCTTCTTCTTCCCGACAAGAAGGAGAAGGGTTTCCTAATGAGACAGTTTCTCATTCGCTGTCCAAGCAAGCTTTGGAAACGGATCCCTCATTGGACTTTCATCAGGATCTGGAATTCCAGGATATTTCGTCTCGGGACGAAGACTTAGTTTTTTCGGAAGAGGACAAGAATGTGGAAACGCCCTCTTCGGATTACAAGAAGCTAACTGAGTGCCTTCTTTCCTTGTTTGAAGGAGATTTTCAACCGTCGGCTCCGTTATCTCCTCTGTCTCAATTCTCAAAGACGAAAGCACCCAAGAAATCTTCTTTCTTGAAAATGACGCTGTTGATCACAGCTAAGAAAGCCCTTCAACGAATCAATGAATGGCTGAAGGAGAAGAGAGAAGCGGGGAAGACTTCATTCGCTTTCCCTCCGGCCAAGTTGGCTTCGAAGTCTGGTGTATGGTACGCTACGGGGGAAAGTCTTGGCCTGGGAGTTCCTGCCTCCTCCCAGGGGGACTTTTCTAATATCGTGGACAGCTCCCGTAGGCATGCCCTACACGCAGCCAAGGTGTGGTGGACTTCATCTGAGTTCGATCATTTGCTGAAGGGCATTTATCGAAATTTTGAAGTGTTTAACTTCCTCGATTGGTCGTTGGGGGCTTTGGCTCGTACCCTAGAGATGGAAGAACATTCGAGTTTGGATTTACCCAGAAGCATTATGTCCTGTATGGACAAAGCCTTGAGGGATGGAGCTAATGAACTTTCTTCACTTTTTACGGCAGCGGTGCTGAAGAAAAGGTCTCTGTTGTGCTCGTTCGCTGCTAAGGGAGTCTCGAATGCGCAAAAGTCGGAGTTGATGTTCTCCCCACTTTCAGGACAACTTTTCCCATCGGAAATTATTAAAGATATCGCGCTTTCCCTTACTCAGAAGGCTACCCAAGACCTACTGACTTCTTCAGTGAGGAAGTATTTGCCGACAAAGGTGATAAAGAAGACACCGAAAGACTCAAGGACAACACAGCAGCCCTTTCGGGGTAAGACTTTTTCCCGACCAGCCTTTAGAGGTAAAAGAGTTCCTTCCAAGAGAGGTTCAAAAACCTCAACAAAGCAATGAGTTCGAAATCCTCCAGACGTGTGTTGGGGCCAGACTTTTAGACTTCTGGGAGGTCTGGCAAAGCAGCTATATATATATACCTGCCAGGTAAGTGTCATGCATAAAAATGATATTGTTATGATACAATAAAGTTTTATGCATACTTACCTGGCAGGTATATATAATTAAATTCCTACCCTCCTCCCCTCAGGAGACAGGGTTCAGAGAAAATCTGACGAAAATGGGAATGGTTCCGAGCACCAGCGCCACGGGAACGGGGTGGCAATCACCTGAACTACCAGTGTACTAGCGGTTGCCACGAGTTTTGAAATTCTGCCAGTGCGACAAGAGGATAAGCTATATACTATATACCTGCCAGGTAAGTATGCATAAAACTTTATTGTATCATAACGATATCATTTTTAATTTATCATCAGCCATTAATCTATTAGGATACTTCAAACTTATTCTTCCTTCTCCGGTTTCTGGTTCCGTCGAACACCTCTGCGCTGCCCTGTGAATTTTTTGCTGCCGTCACCGCCATTCTCTTTCGTGATGACTGTTGGCGCTGTTTGTGAATTGGGCGCTATCTCTGCAGTAACGATAGTTAGCGCTCTTATGTTGATTGAGGAATTCAGTCAGTGGTTTGTTATGAAGCTCCACTGTGCTGAATTTGAAGTTCCCATTTTTCCACTAATATGAACTGTTGAGTTGGCTTGGGGATTGCAGAATTCTGCAACGACTAAACCATTATGGACGTCCACTAATCTTCATAGCTTCTCACTGCATTTCACCGCTGGGCGAAGTAGGTTACTTCCACTGTTGAGTCTAGGCGGGTGCCCAATGTAGGAGATATAGTTTTATTATGCTTCGACGAATTCCCCTTTTCTTCTTCCTTTGAGTTATTGAACTCTGTAATTCTTTTCTTCAATTGTAGAATGTTTGTGCCTTCGAAATTTTGTTGTTTGTTGGTTCCATTCTTATAGCGCTAATCACTCAGCGCTCTGCTTTTCTGCGATAATTCAATTAATATGTCTGTCGGTACATATATTATATTTTCTCCGCATTTTATATCTCCACTGTGTTGGTGTGTGTATGTGTTTAGTCACTATACGCGTTGGTGTTTTGCACTTAGAATCCCATATTCGCTACCACTATTTTGTGTTACGATGTTCTTTCTCCCTTTTATTTTTGGTTATTATTTGTTATATGTTATATGGTGGTACTCTTTACACAGCATTGAGTCTATCTCCGTTATCGTATAATATTTCTGATACTTCCCTGTTCTTCTGGACTACTGTTTCTGCATACTGGCCAATTCTCGATCTTCTCGGTTGGTCTCTCAGGAGGCAAATCACATAGAGAAAATATGTGAGTTTGGTTTCCTTTAGAATTCTGGGCAAGTTAAACACCACGTTTTTTGTTCTTAATTATTATTGTAACACACACAACCTCACTTTCATATCACACAAGTCTTAATGCCACAGGATAAACAGACTTTAAACTGACACAAGTTGTGTCCAGAAGTGAGTAGTTAACCCTTAAACGCCGAATGGACGTATTAAACGTCGAGTCAAAATGTCTCCCATATGCCGAATGGACGTACCATACGTCGACTCAAAAAAGTTTTTTTAAAAATTCGCAGAAAAATACTTATAGGCCTACCAGCCGAAAACTTTTGAATCACGCGCCTTGGGGGATGCTGGGAGTTCACGGATCAAGGTGTTGTTTTGTTTACAATCGTTACGCAGACGCGCAAGCGCGAATTTCTTTCTTGCCGCACTAAAAAGTATCTGTGACACATCTCGGAAATTATTTCGTCACTGACATAATTTTCGTACCATTTTAAATTAGCTGTTACATGGAGTATTATATATGAAAATGTGCGCATTTTTATGTAGAATAAACAAAAAAATACTCATGATTGTAGCTTTTATCAGTTTTGAGATATTTTCATATAAATAACGATAAGTGCCAAAATTTCAACCTTCGGTCAACTTTGACTCTACCGAAATGGTCGAAAAACACAATTGTAAGCTAAAACTCTTATATTTTAGTAATATTCAATCATTTCCCTTAATTTTGCAACTAATTGGAAGTCTCTAGCACAATATTTCGATTTATGGTGAATTTATGAAAAAACTTTTTCCTTACGTCCGCGCGGTAACTCTTCCGAAAAGAATCATACATGCGATTGTGGTAATGTTTGCACCATTTTAAGATTAGCCGTTATATAAAGTTTTATATATGGACAATTGTGGCACAATTTCATGCACAATACAAAAAACTAAAAACAACCCATGGTTGTAGCTTTTATCAATTTTGAAATATTTTCATATAAAAAATGATGTGACAAATTTTCAACCTTCGGTCAACTTTGACTCTACCGAAATGGTTGAAAAACACAATTGTACGCTAAAACGCTTATATTCTAGTAATATTCAAACATTTACCTTCATTTTGCAACAAATTGGAAGTCTCTAGCACAATATTTTGATTTATGGTGAATTTATGAAAAAAATAAAATTTTCTTTATGTCCGCGCGGTAACTCTTCCGAAAAAATCATACGTGCGATTGTGGTAATGTTTGCACCATTTTAAGATTAGCCGTTACATTAAGTTTTATATATGAAAATGTGCGCAATTTCATGTAGAATACAACTAAAAATAATTGAAGGTTGTAGCTTTTCTCATTTTTGAAAATATTTGCATATAAATCACGATAAATAGAAAAAAAAAAAACCACGTTTGGTCAACTTTGACTCTACCGACATGGTCGAAAACGCATTGTAAGCTAAAACTCTTATTACAGTCTAGTAATATTCAGTCATTTATCTTCATCTTGAAACAAATTCAAAGTCTCTAGCACAATATTTAGATTTATGGTGAATTTAAAAAAAAAAAACTTTCCTTCCCTCCGCGCGCGGATTCTCCACCACAAATCTCCGAAATGCGTACGTCCCATTCTCGGAATATTTGCTCCATTTCATATTAGGCCTTTCATAGAGTTTGATATATGAAAATATGCGCAATTTCATGTAGAATAAACGAAAAATATTTGAAGGTTGTAGCTTTTCTTATTTCCGAAATAATTGCATATAAAAAATATATATATAAAAAAATTCGACATTCGGTCAACTTTAACTCGTCAGATATGGTTGAAAACTGCAATTGTAAGCTAATACTCTTACAGTATAGTAATATTCAATCATTTGTCTTCATTTTGAAAGAAATTGGAAGTCTCTAGTACAATATTTAGATTTATGGTGAATTTTTGAAAAAAATATTTGTTTACGTCCGAGCGTTACAAATTCATGCATTATTTTGTGATAATATTTTCTCTGTGTTGCTTTTATCGTTTTACAATGTGTTATATACCAAAATTATCGCAATTAGTGTACATTACAAAAAAAAAAAAGTAACTTGTTACCTTTAACCGTTTTGCGCACAGCGCGATTTGAATACAATTATATATGAAATTTCGTCTTTGTGCAATCATATATTGCATTTATTTATAATGATAATGATAATTTTTTTCATTTCTGATGGTTGCATACTAAACTTCAGCCAATGACAAAAAAAGGAGCCAAAAATGAACTCTTAATCTTGAAAACTAAGCGCGCTGTGATTTTTTGAAAAAAATATTTTTTCCGATTCTGCGCTCACTCTGAAACACCTCCGGCACACGGGAGACAATTTTTTTTTTTACCGCTTCGGCGTTTAAGGGTTAACTGATTCTCTCCATTGTTCCAACTGAACTATGGACCAATTTCTGATTTCTGGCTCCACCTCTTCTTCTTCTGGATTCCTGGATTTCTTCATAATTGGGTAATCCTTAACGCTTACCAGTTCTGGTGACGACATCTAACAAATCAGGGCGTATGCTGTGAGCATTCGGAAGCTAGTTCCACCCACTTTTTATTCATTGCTCCCGGGTCAAAGTTTACATCTAACAGTTTGCATCATCAATTTTTTTTGTCTCTCACTCAGTCCCTTTTCTGCGTTTCACGAGTGTCGTATCGCAAACATCCTGGTTTGCGTTTCTCTTCTACTTCTCTTTCGCCTTCATCTACTAAAAACTCTACTAGTAGAGTTTCCTAGCTAATATATTTCCTACATAACTAATCTTACCAGACTTCTGCTCAACAGGTGAATGGCCTTGTCTCTGAACAAGAAAATTCACTTAGGTCCAATCGTTCGGACAATCTGCTTCCTCCTCCTCTACCTCACCAGAGGCGCTTCTATATGCCCTTGGAGAGGCGTATACCAACTAAACAGGTAGACCTGGACCTGGTTCACCTGGGTCCCGGTCTGCTGCTGCAGCACCTGACGAGCAAGAGTGTATCTCAGCAGGAAGCAGCGATGCTGGAGGGTACCACAATGGCAACTCCTTGGGCAGTCTCCTGGCTAGACCTGTCGTCCTTCACAGTGGGCCATCATCCCAAGGGAAGACTTGGTTTTCGGGAGACTGTGCCTGTCTTGGGGGTCAGGCTATTTCCTGCCTGGCCCACCAGATGGCAAACCTGTGGGCAAACCTAGTGCTCAAGAGACACGACGCTGTCCTCTCTCGAGTTACAAGGTCCTGTAGCCCAGAGTTAGTACTGGCTATGCACAACAGACTGCTGGTGGGTTCCACTCTTCAACAGAGAATAGGTGGATGCTGTGGTAGACAAGTGCAGGGATGATATCAAAGACCAGCTTGTCCACCAGGCAGTGGCAAAGACCTCGGCCCCGAAGAAGACAAGCACTTCTAAGGGAAATGGGGAACTACCCAGCCTTCTTCTTTGTCTTTCAAGGGAGCAACATCACAGCCATTTCAGCCCTCTTTGCCTTCAGGAAAGGGGGTTAAAGGTAAGAAGGGGAAACACTAGGGTCGGTGTTCCCCTCCATCTGCTGCCACTGGTGGAGGTTGCCTGTCGAGCCATTGGGCGACTTGGCAGTGACATGGAGCAAAGACCTGGGTTGTGGATGTCCTTCAGGAGGGATATATATTCCCCTTCGAGTCTCTGCCACTCTTTACCAACCACCAGGTCTGGCTTCCTTTGTACGTAATAGGGTCGCTGATGCACCAGACCCTAGTGAAAGAAGTCAAGAAGATGCTGAGCAAAGGCGCTGTAGAAGTTGTGTCGGACAGGTCCCCAGAATTCTACAGCTGGGTCTTTCTCATAGAGAAGACCTTGGGGGGGATGGAGACGGTCATAGAACTTTCTTCCCTGAACTGATTTGTTCACCAGACTTGGTTCAAGATGGAGACAACACGGCAGTGCTTGCTTCTATCAGGGAGAACGACTTCATGCTTACAGTGGACTTGAAGGATGCATATTTCCAGATACCCATCCACAAATCCTCCCATAAGTACCTCCGCTTCGTCCCCGGAGAGATGGTCTACCAATTTAGGGCACTCTGTTTTGGGCTCTCAACTGCTCCCCAGGTGTTCACAAGAGTGTTCAACCTGGTCTCAGCTTGGGCACATTCACAGCAGTTGCTACAGGATAGGGATCGACTCCGAGTTTTGCTGGGATCTACGGATCCTGATAAATCATCATGAGAAGTCTGATCTCAAGCCCAAGCATAGGACAGTGTACCTGGGCATGCTGATAGACATGGTAGCAGCAAGCGTCTTCCCCTTGGAAGCTTGTATCCGCAGGTTCAGGGAGGTAGTGAGGCGGTTCCTGTCTTAACATGAATAGCCTGCTCAGCTCTGGCAGGTCATGATAGTCACCTTTCCCCTGTTTTGCATGATTCGCTTGGTGATCAACAGTGTGTTGACCACCTCGAAACTTTGGATGATTCTGGTGACACCCAAATGGCCTATTCCAACCTTCTGGCCCTTCTGTCCGAGGCACCAAGAGAGATTCTGCCGTGGCACGACCATCTGTGTTGACCGCATGTAGAAAGTACCATCAGGCAGTGCCTTCCCTGTGTCTTCACAATTGGAGGGTATCCACCATCTCTTGTGAGTGAGAAGCTTTTCTCACCAAGCAGCAACAGAGAGGGCAGAATACCACATATAGTCCTGTACAGCATTATACCAGGGAAAGTGGGCCGTCTTCTGTGTTTGGTGTCATAGACTGTTTCGGAACTTCCATGTCTTCCTTCACCAAGAAAAGCTCCTCTTCGTTTCAGCTATGAAAGGCTGTAGGGCCACATTAGTTCTAGTCTCGAGGCTGAAGGGTATCGATATCTCCTCTTCCATCAAGGTATCTTTGCTCATGAGGAGCTTGGAGAGGTCTTGCCCACCCAGGGATCTCAGGCCTCCAGCATGGGATGTGACCCTCATGTTTGCAGAGCTTGACTCGTGCTCTGTATGAGTCTTTCGAGAGTCATCAGACAGGGATCTGACTCTCAAGACTGTCTTTCTACTAGCCCTGGCATTGGCAGAGAGAGTTGGCAAACTTCATGGTCTTTCTTTTGATGTTAAACACTCAAGGGGATGGGACTGGTTACGCTCAATTTCGTCCGGATTTTGTAGTGAAGACTCAGAATCCATCAGTCCCTGACGCCAGATTCAAGTCTTACCATCCCCTCCCTGAGTGACTTCGTTGGAGTGCTAAGGCGCTATTTAACAAGAATTCTACATCTCTGGCCTGAGTTTCGACAACTCTTCATTAGCACCAGAGGTTTCAAGAAAGAGGTGTCCAAGAACACTGTGTATTTCTGGCTTCGTGAGACAAACAGTAAGGTGTACTCTGCTGCTGGCGTAGACAACACTGGTACACTTTGTCTATGACTCATGAGGTCAGGGTCATTGCCCTGTCCCTCGCATTCTGTAAGAACTTGTTGGTTTATCAGGTTTTGAAGGTAGGGGCCTGGGCATGCCAAACCACTTTCATCTCTCACTACCTTCAGGATATTTCCCACAGGTCCTTAGACACATTTTCCTTGGTACCAGTTTGTTGCTCAACAAGTTGTGTAGCTTATTGTATTGGTATGAATGAGCATGACTGCAGAGTGACTGCCTCTCCTTTCATCTCTTTCATCCTATTCTTTCCCTGCGGGAAGAGAGAACACGGACCGATACATGATGGACTGGGTGGCCGATGCAGGAAAGACACTCCTTAGAGTATCCTTTCTATTTCCTTTGACTATACTCTGTTTTTTTTTCATCTGTCTATCCACCTGCAGTGTTTTTGTATGGTAACACTGAGTCCCGGGCTTTAGATAGTTACGCTATGTGTAAGTTTTAGGTAAATAAAAGGATATCTGGGTGTACGTACATTTGCAACTGAAAAGTGTTTTAATAATATACTGTATGCGAATTACACCGTTAATATTCGAAATAGGATATTATTATAATCGTTGAATGTAAGCTGAATGTAAGTAACTATCTAAAGCCCGGGACGCAGTGTTACCATACATAAACACCACAGGCGGATGGACAGATGAAAAAAAACAGAGTATAGTTAATAGAAGCAAATATCCTCCTCTTCCCTTTACAAGACAGGAAAGAGAGCTTTGACATAAGACAAACCCATTGCCGGTATTTGCCTTATTGTCTCCGATTTTATGGTTCTTTGCTATCTCATAAGGGGGATTCAGCCTCCCCCTTATGAGTAAACCCAGAAGACTGACTCTGATCTCGCAGTTCCTAACTCCTGTCAGTTGCCAGTGGCTGGATTTCCTTCCTCTAGAGGCTCACTCAGATTCCACCCACCAATCATTGAGTTTTCCTATAGTAAAGGACTGAAGGTGTGTATATTGTGTAGGAACAAATCACAATTTTTGAAAGAAAATTTTATTTTTCCAAACTATACAAACCTGAGGTTCTTTACTCTTAATTGCCCACCTCATGCCACCCCCAATCTGCTACCTGGGCCAAAAGCAAATTGGAATGTTTACATTAGGTCAGAAGGGACTCCCATCCCAAAGACCGGACCAGTAGTCAACTACCGAACTGCCTTGTTTAAGATTTCAGCAGTCGTGTCCAGCTTCACCATAAGTAATTCCTATAGTAAAGAGCCTCAGGTTTGTATAGTTAGGAGAAATACAGTTTACTTTAAAAAACTGTGATTTCACAAACTAATGACTCTTGGATTTTTAAACCTTAGATTACAAAGAAGCATTTGGCTCAGTGTCAGAAGTTATTTGAAATTTCTGAAATTACCCAGGATACATAAATTAATTTTATTTTGTTTTTGTTTCTAGCTTGTATGAACTTCTTGAAGCTCTGCAAGATGAAGTATTACAACTTGAATCTCTTGTTCAGTGTAGAACGGAACTTCATTGCCCAGACAGGAGATCCAACCGCCAATGGACGAGGAGGTAAGAGATGAGGCCTTGTAAAGCATAAAGTTAAGTAAATACTCAGATTAAGCATTATTTTGTGTAAAAATATGAACATAAAAAAACTGTGTATAGTGGACCTCCGTATTCACAAGGGATGCATATCAGAAGACCCCCCCCCCCCCCCCCCCCAGCAAATAGTTAAAATCCATGAATACGTACTTCCATGAATACTTAAAACACCCTCTAAAAATGCTTATAACTGTCTGTCTTGAAAGTTCAAATACCAAATGTATATAGTATACCTTAAGTAACATCCTACATAAAATATACCTTAAATTTTTATCCTATTACTACAGTATTAAGTTTTGAAAAGGTATATCTTAGTCTAACTAGACCACTGAGCCTAATTAACAGCTCTCCTAGGGCTAGCCCGAAGGATTAGATATTTTTATGTGGCTAGGAACCAATTGGTTACCTAGCAATGGGACCTACATCTTATTGTGGGATCCAAACCACATACCAAGAAATGAATTTCTAATCACCAGAAATAAATTCCACATTGGATTAATCTTTGAAATTATATTATTAATATAACTTCGAAGTCATCTTAAACATTCGTATACGTACGTTTAGAAATTTATACATATGTACTTCTAACCCTTCCGGCCAAAACAGAGAGAGATAGGATGTTACCACTATGACATATCTTGTGCCAGGCAAGAAAAAGAGAGTGAGAGTTTATCATTTTAATCTCTCAGGAATGTTAATGACAATTTAATATTGTTCATACGCGAACAAACCTTCGGTCTTAAACATAGGATCATTTCTAGAGCCTAGCTGGATCCAGTTAAAAAGCAGCTGAAAGCAAGGAATCTTGTGATATCTGGCAACGCATGCGTAGATCAGGTGAAGAGTGGTCAAGGACCACTCACTTACGCCACCCTTCAGTCTTTTCTTTAACCGCCTGGGCGAGAGTCGTGGTTGACCTCTCTCGGCCTTTACCCGGTACATTACCTTTTGTTCATGAAACTTACCTGTCAGATATATATATAGCTGTATTCTCCGACGTCCGACAGAATTTCAAAACTCCCGGCACACGCAGTGGGCGGCCAGGTGGTTAGTACCCATTCCCGCCGCTGGGAGGCGGATAACAGGAATCATTCCCATTTTCTATTCAGATTTTTCTCTGTCGCCGGTCGGTAAACAACTGTTTACAGACCTCCGCCTAGGATTTTGAAACTTCTTGTGCTAACTTGAGTATTCTGATTGACTTTTGGTTTTGATTTGGCATTGTTGGCTTGGCATACGTGATAGTGGATTTGATTTGGATTTTGGCTTTGACTTTTCTTTGATTACAATGTCTGGATCTAGCTCTGCTAGCTTCAGGGTGTGTAAGGTACAGGAATGTAAGGTGAGGTTGCCGAAAGCTTCGGTAGACCCTCATTCGGTGTGTTCGAAATGTCGGAGTCATGTATGTATGTTGAATGATAGATGCATCGAGTGTGAGCAATTGACTGAAATTGAATGGAAGGCATATGATTCTTACGTGAGAAAGCTTGAGCGTGATAGAATCAGGAGGTCTTCCTCTAGAAGTGCTTCTCTGAATAGAAGTCAGGGTAGAGTTGTATCTCCATTAAACCCTCCTGTAGATGTAATTCAACCTAATCCTGTTGTTTTGCCTCCGAACAATCAGGAAGTGTCAGCAGAAGGAAGCGTATTATCTACGATTATGGAGTCGATTTGTGCCTTGGAATCGAAAGTGATGGCTCTACAATCAAATGTGAATAATTGCAATAAAAGTGTTAGTGCATCTAGTGTTGTAGAGGGGGCGTCAGATCGGTCCCATAATGCCTCTAGGCCTAGGCCCCTGCCGGACTCCCAGGCCTTAGGGAGAGGGCAAGCCGAAAGCCGAAGGAGGGTTACGGGATCTAATGACCGTTCTGACGTCCCTTCGGCAGAAACTGAGGACGAATCTCAGGCTGCCAGTGTTCGTGCACGGACGCGAATACTTGAAGAGTGCTTCTCTTCTTCCGAGGCTTCCTCTCCTCTCCGAGGTTGGGACTCTCGGAAGACCTTTTATAGGGAGAGCGGCAGGGGCGCAAGGTGTCGCACAGGCGACCGTCGCCCTTGTCGCCCTCTTAAGAGAGGTTTCAGAGAAGAGGACGCTTCACGTCTTTCGGATCAGTGCGTAGATTCATCACCTGAAGATTTTGAAGCTTTTCCGCCACAGAAAAGGAACAAGACTTCATCAGGGGAGGACTCGTTCGAGCGTCCAAGTCGCTCTCAGTATGTTCCTGAGTTGAAGGAAAGGGCATCCCCCTCGACCATCTTCCTCGCATAGGATGAGTCCTTCTCCTGATCGAGAACTTTCCCCAAATAGGAAAATGCTTTTGGAAATGCAGAAACAGTTAGCTTCCTATTTTGAGAAAAAGGAGGCAGAACCTAGTCATCGGAGGAAGGATCGGTGGCTGCCTGTTAAGAGGAATAGACAGTCCCCGGCTCCTTCTCCGCGTTTTTCGGCCTTTGAGTCTCCTCCTAGTAGCCGACGCATTAGAGAACGTGATTACGTTCCTCATGAAAGGGCGTCTAGGAGAGACGAATTTGACAAAGACGTGAGTTGTCGCACAGGCGGCTGGCGTCTTTGTCAAGAGGCCGAGAACGCTCAAGATGATAATCAGCTTCAGGACGCTCAGGAAGACGATTCTTTGGACGCTCGGCGCCTTAAGCAGCGAAGCGCTTGTCAGGATGCTCGAGAAGATGCTTTTCAAGACGTGCGGCGTCTTATACATCGGGACGCTTGCCAGGATGCTCGAGCTGACGCTGTTCAGGACGCACGGCGTCCTACACATCAGGACGCTCGTAAGGACGCTCAGCAGGACGCTTCTCAGAACGCGCGGCGTCTTACATTTCGGGACGCTTGTCAAGAGGCTCAACAAGACGTCTTGGAAGAATATTTGAGTCCGAAGCGTCAGGATACTTCAAATGTTAAAGTGTCGAAGATAAAGAAACAGAGAGTGGTTACTTCAAACTCTTCTACATTTAGAGGCACCCTCTTGCGAACGGGGCCTCAGGGATTGTTGTCATCGAGATCTTTGAAGGAGACTGATGACCGAGAGAAGGATTCTTCTAGTGATCTGTGCCCTACGGATGATGACGAACCAAATGCGTCAGCGGCCTCAGACTATAAGACTTTGACGAATCTACTTAAGAACTTGTTTCCAGACAATTTTCAAGCGCCAGTTCCTTGCTCTCCCCCTTCACAATTGCCTCACGAAGGCCAGGAAGGCTCCTGGCTTCGTTAAAATGGCCACTTCGCTCTCTGCGAAGAGAGCGTTTAAGAGAATCCAGGATTGGATGGATTCAAGGAAGGTTAAAGGGAAGACTTCGTTTGCACTTCCTCCATCTAGACTGAAAGGGAGAGCGGGGATCTGGTACAAAACAGGAGAAGAGGCAGGATTGAAAGCACCGTCTTCTTCTCAAGGAGATTTCGCCAATTTGGTGGACGCTCCAAGGAGGTCTTATTAAAGTCATCGGCTAAGGTTTCCTGGACAATGACGGAGACAGATCATCACCTCAAGGGGTTATTTAAGACGCTAGAAGTGTTTAACTTTTTAGATTGGTGCCTCGGGGCCTTGGATGTACAATCGAGGAGTCAAGACTCGATTTCGTTGGAAGAGCTTTTGAGTGTATTAGCTTGTATGGATAGAGCAGTAAGGGATGGCTCTGATGAGTTAGCATCTCATTTTGCTACCGGTCTGCTAAAAAAGAGAGCTGTCTATTGTAGTTTTGCGGCGAAAGCAGTTTCTCCTGCTCAGAAAGCGGAATTATTATTCGCCCCCTTCTCTACACACCTATTTCCGCAGTCCATGATTAAGGATCTGCCGGTAAACTTGCAAGAGAAAGCAACAAGGGACCTCTTGACTCAGTCTTCCAGACGACCTACTCCTCAGGCTTCTACTTCAACAGCTCCAGCCCCCAAGAAGAAATTTAAGCCCTTTCGTGGAGCACCTTCCTCTAGAGGTTCTTCAAGAGGAAGGGGGTCCTTTAGAGGTAAGACCTCTTCTATCAAGAAGGGAAAAAATTGACATTTCTGCCCTTCAGGCACCTATAGGTGCGAGACTCACCTTATTTGCTCAGGGATGGAGGACGATAGGGGCGGACACCTGGTCCCTAGATGTGATCGAGAGAGGATACAAGATCCCTTTCCTCTCTGCGCCTCCTTTGAGCACGAAGCCGATAGACCTGTCGCCCGCATACCAGTCAGAGAAGCAACAGATCTTACTCGACCTTCTAGATCAAATGTTGGAAAAGAAGGCCGTAGAAGAAGTCCTAATGCTGGATTCCCCAGGCTTCTACAACAGGTTATTCCTGGTTCCGAAGCAGTCTGGGGGATGGAGACCTGTCCTAGACGTCAGCAGACTGAACATTTTGTAAAGAAAGAAAAATTCATTGGATGGAAACTTCTCAGTCTGTGCTAGGGGCCTTGAGACCAGGGGATTGGATGGTGTCATTGGACCTACAAGACGCTTATTTCCACGTCCCGATCCATCCTCAATCAAGGAAGTTCCTGAGGTTCGTCTTAAAAGGGCAGGTCTTCCAGTTCAGGGCTCTTTGCTTCGGTCTGAGTACGGCGCCGATAGTTTTTACTTTCCTTATGCGGAATGTAGCGAAATGGCTTCACCTATCGAAGATAAGAGTCTCGCTTTACCTGGACGACTGGCTAATCAAGTCGTCTTCGAAGTCAAGGTGCCTGGAGGACCTTCAGACGACATTGCAGCTGACGAAGGCCCTGGGCCTTATAGTCAATTACGAGAAGTCCCATCTGATCCCCACGCAGTCCATCGTGTATCTGGGGATTCAGATGGATTCAGCGGCTTTTCAAGCTTTTCCATCAAAGGAACGTCGGCAGAAATGCTTAGAGAAAGTGGTCAGCCTTCTAGGGAAAGCATGCTCGGCGAAGGAATGGATGAGTCTGCTGGGAACCATTTCTTCACTGGAGAAGTTTGTTTCCCTGGGGAGGTTGCACCTCAGGCCACTCTAGTTTTTTATGGCAGAAAACTGGAAAGACAAAAAGAATCTAGACTCGACTTTGATTATCTCAAAAGCGGTCAAGGATCAACTGAAGTGGTGGCAAGATCCGATCAAACTTTCGGAAGGAATGTCCCTCAACCTTTTGAGCCCCGACCTAGTGTTGTTCTCAGACGCCTCCATGGTGGGCTGGGGAGCGACACTAGGCAAGGAGGAAGTGTCAGGCCTCTGGAGAGGGGAACAGAGGTCGTGGCACATAAACTTAAAAGAGTTGGAGGCCATTCGGTTGGCTCTTCAATTCTTCGAAGAACGATTGGTGGGCCGAGTTGTCCAGATCAACTCGGACAACACTACAGCTCTCGCTTACATAAAAAAGCAGGGGGGGGACACACTCTCGATCACTGTTCATGATAGCGAGAGACATCCTTCTATGGGCGAAAGCTCGAAACATAGTGATCCTAACAAGGTTCATTTCAGGAATACAAAATGTTCGACCGGATCTTTTAAGCCATCAACATCAGATGCTTCCCACAGAATGGACCCTACATCTAGAGGTTTGTCAAGAGCTATGGAAGTTGTGGGGACGGCCGCTAGTCGACCTCTTGCAACTCGAAAACGAAGAGGCTTCCGATTTATTGCTCTCCAGTTCTCGACCCAGAAGCAATAGCGGTAGATGCCATCCTATGGGACTGGACGGGGATGGACGTTTACGCCTTTCCCCTGTTCAAACTCTTAGGAGAGGTAACAAGGAAGTTTGCGGCGTCGCCAGGAGCGAGAATGACTCTGATCGCCCCCTTTTGGCCCTCAAGCGATTGGTTCACGGAGGTCATGTCTCTTCTGGTAGACTTCCCGAGAACCCTGCCAGAGAGAGTAGATCTTCTCAAACAGCCCCACTTCGAGAGGTACCACGGAAACCTTTCCGCTCTGAGTCTGACTGCGTTCAGACTATCAAGAAGTTGGCCAGAGCGAGAGGTTTTTCAAGACCAGTGGCAGAGGCTATTGCCAATGCGAGAAGAGCTTCCTCTCGAGCAGTTTATCAGTCGAAGTGGGCTGTCTTCAGGAGATGGTGTAGGAAGAAAGGTATTTCCTCCTCCACGACCTCTGTGAACCAAATCGCTGAGTTTCTCTTGCATTTGAGAAATGTGGACAGACTGGCAGTGCCCACAATAAAAGGATACAAGAGTATGCTGTCAGCTGTCTTCCGTCACAGAGGATTAGACCTGACAAATGATAAAGACCTTCACGATCTTTTGAGATCGTTTGAGACAACTAAAATACTACAACCGAAGGTCCCATCATGGAACCTTGATGTAGTTCTAAGATTCTTGATGTCGGCTCCCTTTGAACCTCTGCATGCTGCCTCATTAAGAGACACTACTAGAAAGGCGATTTTCCTAACTGCTTTGGCTATGGCAAAAAGGGTTAGTGAAATTCAAGCAATTAGTAAATATGTGGGTTTCAGAGGACACAGTGCAGTGTGCTCCTTGAATCCTAATTTCTTAGCTAAGAATGAGAACCCATCTAACCCCTGGCCAAAAACCTTTGAAATCAAGGGGTTAGCAGAATTCATCGGACAAGAGCCAGAGAGAGTCCTGTGCCCTGTCAGGGGCTCTCAAATTTATTTGCAAAAGACCAAAGATTGTCGGGGTCCTTCTGAAAATCTATGGTGCTCTGTTAAGAGACCCGACTTCCCTATGTCGAAGAATGCACTGGCATTCTTTTTACGAAGCACCATCAGGGAGGCCCATGCGTCCTGCCCGGATGGTGATCTGAAACTTTTGAAAATAAAAGCCCACGAAGTGAGAGCTGTTGCAACTTCAATGGCATTTCAAAAGAATATGGCACTTATGATAATATTAGTGCTACTTTTTGGCGAAGCAACTCTGTGTTTGCTTCACATTACCTGCGGGATGTGAAGACGGCATATGAGAACTGCGAGTCGCTAGGACCATACATATCCGCAGAAATGTTGTTGGGGGCAGGGAGCAGCACAAATCCTATCCTATAGAAAAGGGGTAGGTGTGCTTTTTAATTTTGGTGTTGGTTTATGGTTGAAGGGTTGGTCGCTTGAGGCGCTTTCCCTTTCTTTAGCCTAGAAGTTATGGGACTAACTTCGATAGGTTAGGTCAGGTGGTGGTTTTTAGCTTCGTTGCCCTCACAGTATGGTCAATATGGTCTAGTCACATTGTGGTCACGCTCCCGTTGACAGATCATCTAGAGCGCACCAACTACACAGGTCACTACCTTGTTGGCAACTCTAGTAAAGCAAAAGCAGACTTCGGTGACAGTAATCAAGAAGTCAGCTATGCTAACAGGTAAGGAATCAAGATGTCAATCATCTGCACTTGAGTGTTTGCCAAAATCAAAAATTCTATTCTGTCCCTTCCCACCTCCAATGGTGGGATTCAGCTATATATATATATGACAGGTAAGTTTCATGAACAAAATGTTATTGTCATGATACAATAAAGTTTGTTCATACTTACCTGGCAGATATATATAATTAAGTACCCACCCACCTCCCCTCAGGGGACAGTGGTATGAAAAATCTGAATAGAAAATGGGAATGATTCCTGTTATCTGCCTCCCAGCGGCGGGAATGGGTACTAACCACCTGGCCGCCCACTGCGTGTGCCGGGAGTTTTAAAATTCTGTCGGACGTCGGAGAATACAGCTATATATCTATCTGCCAGGTAAGTATGAACAAACTTTATTGTATCATGACAATAACATGTTTCGTTTGTGTTTAGTGTGTGAGTGTGTGTGTGTGTGGCTGATATTATGGCTTCTTCTGCTCCTTCTCGTCCTCGTCAACGCGTGTGCCCCAGAATTCCAGGTTTTCTGTGTTCTCGTATTTTGGCTTCGGCGGCAACTGATCACTTGTAGCCGTTCTAATTTTTGTACTATAACGAGACCTTGCACGGAATGCCGGGCATGGTCTAAAGAGCAGTGGAAGTCATTTTATAGCAAGAGAGAGCATCGGAGGGTTTCAACTCTTCCTTCGTGGGAAGGTTTTTTGCCTCTTCCTGATGCTCCGTCTCCTGCAGTATTCACCCCCCATAGTAGCGTTATGCCTGTCTCCTTTCTTTTCTTCCACTGTTTCATTGCTGGAAGTATCGGGAGGCCCCCAGGATAATTTTTGTAATGTCGCTCCTTCTTCTTCGGGAGTTAATTTGATTTGCGGGAAGGGGGAGGCTTTTTAATCATTCTCATTTATTCCAGAGTCAGAGGCGTCCGAGATGGTGGCGATTTGGAAGACGCTTGGGCTAGGGGGTCCCCTGTCCTTGTAGGGGTTGCTAGCGCACTTTATGGAGGCTCGCTACCCCCCTCCTCAGGCCGACCAGGCCATCCCCCCTCCTCCTGGCCTCGTCTTCGTGGGTAGCCAAGGTCAGCCATCTTGTATTGCTCCGCCAGTGACTGTTGCCGCTTCTTCAAGTCAGAGGAAAGCCATGGCATCAGCCCTGTTGATGACGTCATGGGATCAGTCGCAGTGTATTCCTCTACCAGTGGCATCTGCTTCCCCTTCAGACCGAGGGAAAGCCAAGACGTCATCGCCACTTGTTACATTACTTCCATCAATGACATCACTCCCAGTTGTCTCCTCTTCACTGCCTCTCTCAGCTATGACATCATCTCTGCTGCCCAGTTCACTGCATCTCCCTTCCATGCCATCGGAGCCTTCTTTTGCAGATCAGTCTGAGGTTATATGCCAGGCAGTGCTTAAGAGGTTGAACTCTCTTGGCTGCCTTTTCAGCTGGGAGGACTGGAAGGAAACGTGTTGCATCATCCCCGCTTCCTGCGAAGAGATCGCATAAGAAACCAGTGCTGTCTTCCTCTCCTTCTTCCCCTTCTACGCCACACCGGCATATCAAGTGTTGGAAGGCTAAGGACCTGCTCTTTCTTCACAGACATGTTCTTGAGAGTGTTGGTGTTTCGAAGAGTCTTAGTGTATCTTCCCTTGTGCAATCTGCAGTGGTTGCTTCGTCCTCTGCATCGAATCGCTCCCTTGTCCGTGCACATTGCAAGCGTGTTGCAACCTCCCCTGTATGTGCACATGATGCAAGTGCTCCTACTTCCCCAGGGCCTATTTGTCGGTGTGAGGATCTCAAGGTGCCTGTCAAGAGGTCGAAGGTGGTGAGCGCAGAGTTGGTGCAGCAGGAGTGTTTGCCTGCCCCTATCCCTGGTTCTTCCAAGAGTTCGACTGGGGGATTCTCCTTCGATCTCGAGTGTTCGGGATTCCTTTCCAACTCACGTTCGTACGTCTGCCACGCCGGTGACCATTCACGAACATGTCAACGAGTCATCTGTTGGAGGAGTGCATAGTGAGGTTCCTAGTGTTGTAGTGAGTTCGTCTTGGAAGCCTGTGCGTGGACCTAGCCCAGACAGGTTAGTTGGTGTTTCGGGCTGTTTGGCTGCTGATCCTTCCATTAATTTTAATGAGGACGTTCCCTTAGAGGAGCCTACACATTCTTCTCGTTGTCGGTCTCTGTTGCCGGAGCAGGAGGAGGGAGACATGCAAGAGTTTTTGTCTTCCTTTTCGGAAGTTGTTGATCTCATTCGTGGTTTCAACAATTTGGAAAGTAGGACTCAGGTTCAGTCGTCTTACACTCCTTTTTGCTTGGAAGCCTTGGGGGGAGCTACACAGGATCCCAAATAATCTCTTCAGCTTCCCTTGTCAGGACACATTCAGTCGGTCTTGGATAAAGTTAACGCCTCTGTTTCGGACGGGATGGTTCGCTGCGCTCTAAAGGTTCTGCCAAGCTACTGCCCCCGCCTCTCATGAGACATAGGAAGTACTATGCTACGAACTCTGCATTTTTGATGTCACGCCATCTTAACCCAGACGTCATTCGCCTGAAGCCGGGATTGACTTTGGAGCAGGTGAGGTCGGTGGCTCCGTCCTTGTCTCCGCAAGATGCCTCAGCATTGGAATCTACAGCAGCCTCCATTTTGCAGATGGTTTCTTGGGTGGACTTCTGGTCTGTGGTAATTGCCAAGATAGCTTCTGACAGGTCCCCAGAAGGGTTGGTGAGTGCATCCACGCTTGCCAGTCTGTTGCAATCCGGAGGCAAGGCGTTTTCATATATGGCTCACCTCAGTGTTAATTTATGGGCTAACCTTCTTCTGATTAGAAGTGATGCAGCTTTGTCTAGGATGGAGAGATCAGTTTACACCGAGTCCTTGCTGGTATTGAGGAACGGGAATCTGTTGGAGTCCCAATATTTGTTTCCTCGGACAGAGCTCGAGAATGCAATAGATAGGCGCCGGGCTGACACCAAATACAGACTGGTGCACCAGGCCTTGTCTGAGTCGGAGTCTTGTCCTCGGAGACGTCCTCCCCCTGTCCAGCAGCAGTCAAGGAGATCATCACCTGGTAGGCCGTCGAGTAATTCGAGTTCGGTAGGACCTTCCCGTTCGACTCAGCCTAGGTCATAGGATCAACCCCCCTTTTGCTCTCGTTCCTTTAATCCAAGAAGGGGCCCAAGGGCCAGAAGTAAAGGAGGCTGTCGGTAGGTTAGGCGCCTCTCCCTCTCCTGCGCCACAGGTGGGAGGTTGCCTGGCTGGCCATTGGGACAAGTGGTAGAGTTATGGGGCGAAGAAGTGGGTGGTAGATGTCCTTCAGGTGGGGTACCTACTGTTATTCGACTTCTCTCCTCCTCTGTGGGACAAGCCGCAGCTCAGGAAGGCATATCCTCCAGATTCCCTGAAGTACTTGGAGGAAGTGCAGAAGATACTGGACAAGGATGCAATAGAGGAAGTGGTGCGTCCATCTCTGGGGTTTTACAGTCACATCTTCCTGGTGCCCAAGGCGTCGATGGAGACTTGTGATCGACTTAGCCACCTTGAATCACTTCATCAGGAAGACACGGTTCAAGATGGAGACCCCGCGTTCAGTGTTGGCAGCTGTGAGGGAAGGTGACTTCATGCTGTCGATAGACTTAAGGGACACATACTTCCAAATCCCTATTCATCCGACGTCCAAGAAGTTCCTTTGCGTCTCTCTTGGAGACAAGGTCTTCGAGTTCAAAGGCCTATGCTTCTGGCTGACAACAGCCCCTCAAGTGTTCACAAGGGTCTTCTCTCTTGTGTCAAGTTAGGGCTATGCTCAGGGGATCCATTTGCTGAGGTACCTCAACGATTGGTTAGTCTTGGCAGTTTCCAGGGAAAAGCTGCTGCAGGACAGGGATCATCTACTTCGGTTCTGTCTGAAAGTGGGCATCGTAGTCAACCAGGAAAAGTCAAACCTCGTACCCACTCAAAGGATTCTCTACGTGGGCATGGTCATCGATACGACAGTGGCAAAAGTTTTCCCGTCGGATCAGAGATTGGAGAAGTTGCAAGTGGTGGCATGCGACTTACTGTCGGAACCACATCAGTCCGCTCATCAGTGGCAGGTTCTTCTGGGAGGGTTGTCTTCCCTGGAGAAGCTGGTCCCTCTTGTGCGTCTTCATCCTCGGTCTCTGCAATGGAGACTGGGAGAATTCTGGTCTCCGGCAGGGCTCTCACCCCTGTTAATGGTTCCTCTGTCTCTTGAAGTGAGAGAAGACCTTCGTTGGTGGTTGGATGACCGGAATTTTTCGAAGGGTGTCACTCTGCGTTCTCTTCCACCAGAATTCCTTCTATTCTCAGACGCCTCCCTTACAGGTTGGGGGGCTCATTTAGGCGGCCTTATTGCTTCAGGTGTTTGGACTTTGGAGGACAAACAGCAACATACCAATGTCTTGGAGTTGAAGGCAGCCTTCCTGGGTTTGAAGGAGTTTCGGGAGAAGGTAGAAGTTCATTCTGTCGTTCTCATGTCGGACAACACCACGGTGGTAGCCTATGTGAACAAACAGGGAGGCCTGGTTTCTCGTCAACGTCACACCTTAACCGTCGAGATTCACCAGTGGGTGGTCAGCAATTCGGTAGAGCTCTTAGCTAGGTATATCCCAGGCAAACGGAATGTGGTCGCAGACAAACTCAGTCATCGGGATCAGATCCTAGGCACAGAGTGGTCCCTTCATCAAGTGGTAGCAGACAAGCTTTTCCAGGTTTGGGGGAGACCCATGCTGGACCTTTTTGTGACTTGCTTCAACAGGAAGATGGAGATATTCTGTTCAGTGGTCCCAGATCCTTTAGCATTGGCAGAGGATGCAATTCAACATCCCTGGGACAACCTGGAGGTGTATGCCTTCCCTCCATTTTTTTTTTGATCCATCAGGTTCTGAACAGGCTAATGCATTCACAGGGTCTTACGATGACTTTGGTAGCCCCTCTGTGGCCTCAGGCGGAATGGTTCCCAGATCTGCTGTTGTTGTTGTCAGAGGTTCTGAGGGAGATTCCCCCTTGGCGACATCTCCTGTGTCAGCGGAAAGGTTCCACCAGTCAGTAGAATCCCAGTCTCTTCACGGTTGGAGGCTATCAAGTATCTCCTCCAAGTGAGAGGCTTTTCTCAGAAAACAGCAGGGCATATGTCCAGCAGGCTTAGAATTTCGTCCTCCACGGTTTACCAAGGCAACTGGGCGATCTACTGTGATTGGTGTCGTAAACGGGGTTTTTCTCCACTCGCAACCTCTATTCAGCAAATAGCAGACTTTTTAACTTTTCTCAGAGACGAGAAATGTTTGTCCGTTTCTGCTATTAGAGGCTGCAGGGCAGCCCTGAGTTTGGTGTTACGCCTTAAAGGTATCGACTTCTCTTCCTGGGAACTTTCCTTGCTAGTTAAGGAGTTTGTGCAGTCGAGTTCTCCTAGAGAGCTCAAGCCTCCAACGTTGGATGTTTCCTTGGTTCTTAAGAGCTTCACTAAGAGTCCATATGAGCCATTGCGTCCCTCATCTGACTGGAACTTAACTCTTAAGACAGTTTTCCTTCTGGCCTTGGCATCTTCCAAGAGGGTAGGAGAGCTCCACGGTCTGAGCTATGAGGTGAAGCACACCAGAGGTTAGGGGTCGGTGCCCTTTGAATTTGTCCCGGAATTCATGGCCAAGACCCAAAATCCCTCTGTGCACAATGACAGGTTCACTTCGTTTTCCATTCCATCACTGACTGACTTTGTGGGTGGTGATGCTCAAGAGCTTTTGTTGTACCCTGTCCGGGCCCTGCAATGCTATCTTAAAAGGACTCGGCACCTTAGACCAGGCTGCCGCAGACTTTTTGTTAGAACACGCCATACAAAGAAAGAGGTGTCTAAGAATACTATCTCTTTTTGGATATGGGAAGCCATCAGACAGGCATACTGGACTCTTGATGATTCTACCACCACGTCTGTTCAGGCTAGAGCGTATGGCGTTAGGGGTATTGGTCCCTCTCTGGCTTTCAAAAAGAACTTGGCTGTACGTAAAGTGCTGAGCGCTGGTACTTAGTTACGCCAGTCCACGTTCACCTCTTTCTATCTTAAGGATGTTGCCCACAGATCTGCGGACACATTTTCTGTGGGTCCTGTGGTGGCTGCCCAATAGGTTGTGTAACTCATAGTTGCCCTTAACAGGGCATTTTTGTATCTTACCTAAGATGATTGTGTGGATGAGAGAATGAGTGATTTGGCTGGTCTCCTTTCTCTTGTACCTCTCCTTCTTCCTTCGGGCAGTTTAAGGAATAGACACGTCATTCACTGGACTGGTCTGATACAGGTAAGTAAGGTAGTCATACTGATAGTGTGGTCGCCTAATATACAAATATCAAACCCTCTATTCGGTAGCATATGCTCCACTCCTTGGCAAGGAGGAGTTGGGAGTAGTACAAACCTTGTTGTATTGGTTTGCTATTGGACAGTCAAAGTTGCTCTTTGGTTCCCTATACAATGATTCTCCCATATATCATTGTACATCACTCTGGGTATGAGCGGTTAGATATCAGTTTATCTAGCTTCTCAACAGGCTTCAGTCCCTCTCCAGAAGTCATTTCTTCTGGAAGCTGGATTTGTGGGTAGGCCCCAGCTAGTTTAGGATGTCTTGTACCTCCCTCCAAGTATGAGTTTATCCTATTGTTAAGACTGAAAGTTTTTTCGCGTATGAACAAATGACAAATTTTCTAAGACATTTTGTATTTTTCGTAGCTACAAACCTGATGTCTTGACATTATACTGCCTGCCTCTAGCCGCCCCCGGGTGTTAAGATATCCTGAGTTAGGAAAGACTGATGCGGTGGTGTAGGTGAGTGGCCCTTGACCACTCTTCATCCGATCTACGTATGCATTGCCAGATATCACAAGATTCCTTGCTTTCACCTGCTTTTTAACTGGGTCCAGCTAGGCGCTAGAAATTACCCTATTGTTAAAGACCTCAGGTTTGTAGCTATGAAAAATACAAATTGTCGTAGAAAATTTGTCATTTTGCCATTTTCTCAAAACTTTCTTTTTTCAAAATTAAATGTATCAATCTCCAAGATGACTGAACCAAATTCAATAAAACTTTTACAGCGTATAGTATAACTATAGTATTTCTGTATAGTAATTACAAGTTGGGAAATTTATTTTTGAGTGCCAATTTTTTGCCATATTATTTTTGAAAAGTTTGGAAATTTATTCTCTGGTAAAATATGAACTTAGAGAGATGGAATTTCTTAATTTCCTAATGTATTTTTTCAGTATTAGTTTTATTATAGGTTGTAAAAATTCGAAGTGAATCCCTTTAGTCATAAGGTACAATGAAGCTCATACTTTATAATGGGGCCTTATGGAGTCAGTGCCCCCCCCTCCCCTAAGTATGCAAACTATATTAAAGGAAAAAATCTGTAGCCATTTATCTAATCCTTAAGTCCATAGCCTAACAGGATATGTATTTAAATCTTACCCCAATTCAGGTTACTACCTAATCCATGTTATTTTTGTTCACCCTTAAGGATATATAATCCTAGGTTATAGGCTACAGACAATATCCCTTTACTGCCGACTGGACATATTTTACGTCAACATTTTTTGTCTCTCGTGTGCCGACTGGATGTATTTTACGTCGACATACAAAAGTTTTTTTAAAAATTCGTGGAAAAATACTTTTAGGCCTACCAGCCGAAAACTCTTGAATCACGCGCCTTGGGGGATGCTGGGAGTTCACGGATCAAGGTGTTGTTTTGTTTACAATCGTTATGCAGGCGCGCAAACGCGAATTTCTTTCTTGCCACACTAAAAAGTATCTGTGACACATCTCTGAAATTATTTCGTCACTTTGACATAATTTTTGTACCATTTTAAATTAGCCGTTACATGGAGTATTATATATGAAAATGTGCGCATTTTTATGTAGAATACAAAAAAAAAAAATACTCATGATTGTAGCTTTTATCAGTTTTGAGATATTTTTATATAAATAACGATAAGTGCCAGAATTTCAACCTTCGGTCAACTTTGACTCTACCGAAATGGTCGAAAAACGCAATTGTAAGCTAAAACTCTTATATTTTAGTAATATTCAATCATTTACCTTAATTTTGCAACTAATTGGAAGTCTCTAGCACAATATTTTGATTTATGGTGAATTTATGAAAAAACTTTTTCCTTACGTCCGCGCGGTAACTCTTCCGAAAAAAATCATACATGCGATTGTGGTAATGTTTGCACCATTTTAAATTAGCCATTACATAAAGTTTTATATATGAAAATGTGCGCAATTTCATGCACAATACAACTAAAAACAACCCATGGTTGTAGCTTTTATCAGTTTTGAGATATTTTCATATAAAAAATGATGTGACAAATTTTCAACCTTTGGTCAACTTTGACTCTACCGAAATGGTCGAAAAATGCAATTGTAAGCTAAAACGCTCATATTCTAGTAATATTCAAGCATTTACCTTCATTTTGCAACAAATTGGAAGTCTCTAGCACAATATTTCGATTTATGGTGAGTTTATGAAAAAAAAACATTTTCTTTACATCCGTGCGGTAACTCTTCCGAAAAAATCATTCGTGCGATTGTGGTCATGTTTGCACCATTTTAAATTAGCCGTTACATAAAGTTTTACATATGAAAATGTGCGCAATTTCATGTAGAATACAACAATAAATAATTGAAGGTTGTAGCTTTTCTCATTTTTGAAATATTTGCATATAAATCACGATAAATAGAAAAAAAAAACCACGTTCGGTCAACTTTGACTCTACCGAAATGGTCAAAAAACGCAATTGTAAGCTAAAACTCTTACAGTCTAGTAATATTCAGTCATTTATCTTCATCTTGAAACAAATTCGAAGTCTCTAGCACAATATTTAGATTTATGGTGAATTTAAAAAAAAAAACTTTCCCTCCGCGTACGGATTCTCCGCCACAAATCTCCGAAATGCGTACGTTCCATTCTCGGAATATTTGCTCATTTTAATCAAAACTACTGTGCTTTAAAGAACACATTTTACTGTTGGTTTCACGCCGATATAAGATAAATAACGTAAAATTCGTATTACGATGATATAAAGGATTACGTATTGCGAACGGAATCACATAATTTTTTACGCAATAAACATGCCGCCAACGTAATCTGTTAACGAAAAAAATAGTAGTTCACATTCACAACGAGACATATTCAATAAATATTTCCGCCTAAAAACACGCTGTATATGGAAAAATAACTTTGTCTCATATAAGTCAAGTATATAGATATTTGTTTATGCTAACTAGAAGCAAGAGCATTGGCCGCTCCGCGGAATACGGGCTTAAGTTTGCCGTAGTATTTTAAAATACAATAATATGAGAATACATACAATATTCTTGGATACAGTGAAATAATGTATAACTTTTTAAAGAATTTATGGAAAAGATGCATAATTAATAAAATAACACAATGCATTTTTCGGAACTGGCGGACAAGAACGAACATGAAAAACCATCCCCTGACAACGTGGAGCGTAGTTACAAAGGCTGCCTTAATTTGTATCTTATTTCTGTACAAAAATGAAAATGGCTTTACGCAATATATTTCCATACACATTTTAAACATAAAAGCATAAACATTTGAAAAATCGACACATCGATCGCTAAATTTGCACTTTTTTTTTTTTTTTTTTTTTTTTTTTTTTTTTTTTTTTTTTTTTTTTTTTTTTTTTTTTTTTTTTTTTTTTTTTTTTTTTTTACTATATTTTCGGAAGAGCGGCAGACGGCGGCATACATGAACGAACTTGAAAAAAACATCGTAGTCGATAACTTGAAGGGGAGTTTCAAAAGCTGCCTTTTTATCATATTTCTGCACAGAAATAAAAATACCCTATTCGTAATACATTTTCATACACATTTTAAACATAAAAGCCTAAACATTTATAAAATCGACACATCGATTGCTAATTTGCACTTTTTTTAAATCGATATTTTCGGAAGAGCGGCAGGCGGCGGCTTACAAGAAAGAACATGAAAAAACATCGTATTTGATAACATGAAGGGCAGTTTCAAAAGCTGCCTTTGTATCATATTTTTGTACAGATATAAAAATGCCTTTCACGTAATACATTTTCATACACATTTTAAACAAAAGCATGAACATTTATGAATCGACACATCCATAGCTAAATTTGCACTTATGTAACTCGATATTTTCGGCATAGAACAGCGTCAGAGGCATATATTTTACCCTAATACCTACATAATAACTCTCCATAAAATTTGTTAATATAATTTGCATAACCTTTATGGTCTGAACGGCATTTTTACATATGTATGAACTCGTTAGACAACGGCGCTAGCAGCGCTGTTAACTGAAATTTGTGCCGTAAAGATACCTTTAAAATGCCTTATTTTTTTAATGATTATTTTTGACGGCCGCCATAAAACCGATTCGCCGTTGAGTGATTGCGCTGTTAACCGCGGGCCGCCTGTATTAGGCATTTCATAGAGTTTTATATATGAAAATGTGCGCAATTTCATGTAGAGTAAAACGAAAAATATTTGAAGGTTGTTGCTTTTCTTATTTCTGAAATAATTGCATATAAAAAAAAATATATATAAAAAATTCGACATTCGGTCAACTTTAACTCATCAGATATGGTCAAAAACTGCATTTGTAAGCTAATATTCTTACAGTATAGTAATATTCAATCATTTGCCTTCATTTTGAAAGAAATTGGAAGTCTCTAGGACAATATTTAGATTTATGGTGAATTTTTGAAAAAAAATATTTGTTTACGTCCGTGCGTTACGAATTCATGCATTATTTTGTGATAATATTTTCTCTGTGTTGCTTTTATCATTTTACAATGTGTTATATACCAAAATGATCGTAATTTAGTGTAAATTACAATGAAAAAAAAAGTACTTGTTACCTTTAACTGTTTCGCGCACAGCGTGATTTGAATACAATTATATATGAAATTTCGTTTTTGCACTATCATATATTGCATTATTTATATATGATAATGATAATTTTTTTAATTTCTGATGGTTGCATACTAAACTTCATGCAATGACAAAAAAAGGAGCCAAAAATGAACTCTTAATCTTGAAAACTAAGCGCGCTGTGATTTTTTGAAAAAAATATTTTTTCCGCTTCCGCGCTCACTCTGAAACCCCTCCGGCACACGGGAGACTTTTTTTTTTTTACCGCTTCCGCGTTTAAGGGTTAACTACTACTATATAGGTAACTTATTCTCACTGAATTGATGTAGATTGTAGGCTACTGTCTAGTATGCTATTGCAGACATCGTCATCTTAAATGGTTTCTATATTTATATGTGTGTATATATATATACAGGCAGTCCCCGGGTTACGACGGGGGTTCCGTTCTTAAGACGCGTTGTAACCCGAAAATCGTCGTAAGCCGGAACGACGGAAAAATGTCTTAAACTAATAAAAAGTTATAAAAACCTTACTTGTAATCCTTTGGTTACACTACATGTTGTTTCCTGTAGTTTTATGTACAACCTGGAGTTATTTTCATAAAAAAAGGCTGGTTCTTGAAGGTAAAAACTATTGTAATCCTCTGGTGACACTACATTCTTGAAGTTTTATGTACAACCTGGAGTGATTTTGCCAAATCTTGAGGGCTACAAGAACAGTTGATTACTATTTACGTATCATATGTAGACTAATTAAAGTAAACGTATCTTTAAATAGGCTTATATATTAGCATCAACAAAACATTTACTGGCATGAGTCAGAGGGGCCGTTTAACACTGAAAACTAACCACTTGTTCTCTGTCCTTATCTGTTTTCAGAAAATAAATAACGTTCACATCTATCCCCAAGACCGACATTGTTTGCCAAGACGCCTCTCTCTCTCTCTCTCTCTCTCTCTCTCTCTCTCTCTCTCTCTCTCTCTCTCTCTCTCTGATCAAATTACTGGATAATGTCTCTCTTTGGATACTTCGATTTTGCCAAATCTTGAGGGCTACAAGAACAGTTGATTACTATTTACGTATCATATAGACTAATTAAAGTAAACATATCTTTGAATAGGCTTATATTATTAGTATCAACAAAACATTTACTGGCATGAGTCAGAGGCCGTTTAATAAATGAACACTTCTCTGTCCTATCTGTTCAGAAAATAACGTTACGTCAATCCCCAAGACCATTGGCAAATGATCTCATTTGCCAAGATGTCTCTCTCTCTCTCTCTCTCTCTCTCTCTCTCTCTCTCTCTCTCTCTCTCTCTCTCTCTCTCTCTCTCTCTCATCAAATTACATTACTGGATAATGTCTCTCTTTGGATACTTGGAATTTGCGTTGTAATCTAACCAGAAACTTAATTTTGTTATTATTACTGGAAACAAGCGATGATTTTTTCATTATTTGCGCTTTTGGACTGTTATAAACTTTGTGGCATCGCAAGCTAGTATATTCGCTCGGAAAGGAACTAGTTCCGCATATGAGGCGTCACTAAAAAATTAGAAAAATACAACATAAAAAGTGTCGAAAATCATCATAACCTCAAAAAATTTTTGTTGTAACTTAACCAAAAATTAAACTTATTTTTATTAGTATACTGTGCTAAACTATAAAGGATTTTTATCATAGTATGCGTTTTTTAAAAGCGTCGTTAATACGGAGCGTCAGAAGACGCCTCTCTCTCTCTCTCTCTCTCTCTCTCTCTCTCTCTCTCTCTCTCTCTCTCTCTCTCTCTCTGATCAAATTACTGGATAATGTCTCGTCTTTGGTTGGATGCTTGGAATTTGCGTTTGTAATCTAACCAGAAACTTAGTTTTGTTATTATTACTGGAAACAAGCAATGATTTTTTCATTATTTGTGCTTTTGGACTGTTATAAACTTTGCGCATCCAAGCTAGTATTCATTCGCTCGGAAGCAAGTTCCACATATGAGGCGTCACTAAAATACATAAAAAAATACGACATAAAAGTGTCAAAAATCATCGTAACCTCAAAATTTTTGTTGTAATCTAACCATAAACTTATTTTTATTAATATACTGTGCTAAACTATAAAGGATTTTTATCATAGTATGCGTTATTTAAAAGCGTCGTTAACTCGGAGCGTCGGAAGCGTCAGCGTCTTTAACGTCAGAAACAAACGTCGTAACCCAGGGCGGATTTTTTTCAATGAATATTTAAGAAAAAAGCGTCGTAACCCCTCGAACGCTGTAAGCCGGAGCCGGCGTAACCGGGGGACTGCCTGTCTATATATATATATATATATATATATATATATATATTATAATATCATATATATATATATATATATATATATATATATATATATATATATATATATATATATATATATTATATATATGTATATATATATATATGGTATAACTATCATGTAGTATGTATTATATATATATATATAATTATGTATATATATATATATATTATATAATATATATATATATTATATATATATATATATATATACTATATAATATATATATATATATATAAACAGGCAGTCCCCGGGTTACGACGGTCCGGCTTATGACGTTCCGAGGTTACGACGCTTTTTATTAAATATTCATTGAAAAATCC
>NC_087215.1:32898101-32910601 GCF_015104395.2 Macrobrachium nipponense
AGTCCGGCTTGAGTTTACCCAGGCGTGAATGTAGCTGGCAGGTTTTCCCATAACTCTCCAAAGGCGGGGAAGAGTGGAGAAGTAGACTCCGACTCCCTCAACTGTGGAATGGGCTCATCCTTGAGGAACTGCCTGAAGAGCCTTCTCCACCAATTTCGTGGCGAACGGAAGAGAGACCTCCTCTTCCGTCGCGAAAATAGTGAAGGACTCTTGTAGGCCTGGAGTCTAGTGTTAGTACACTCCCAGTCCTCAAGGCAGTGAACCATTCTCGTTGGGCGTGATCTCTACTGTAGAGAACTGACTCCTTCGAGATCTTGTCCTCTCTCGTAAGAGCTGTTGGCGACGAAGACGCGACAGACCCGGGGGGATAGAACTCGAAGTCTCAATCCTTCGAGTACAAACTCCGGGATCGAAATCATCCCGTCCTTAAAAGGAGCGTAGGCCGCTACTCTCATGGATTCTCCATAGAGAAAGCTGGCAAGGAGTCGTAAGGCGGAAGTTGGAGAATCCCCGTGCTAGATGCAGGGAGACTGGGGGAGGAGCCTGAGATAGCCCAGCTACTCGGTCCTCATTCTCTCTCATCCTATTAGAGAGGTCCTGGATAGTCTGTCAGTTTGAGACAGACTGTTCGATAATGCGCGAACATCTGCTCAAAACGTGTTCCCCATGCCGAAATTTGGGAACCTACCATCACCCCTACCTGTTCCATCATTCCTGGTGAGACAGAAGAGGGAACGCAGGAGCTGGTGCTTGCCACCCCGCCTGCCGGCATAGCCGGAGGAGGGGGCAGCGGAGGCGGGAGAAGGCAGCGACTCGGTGGTCCTAGCGCGAGCCTTCTCCTTCGAAGCCTTGCTTCTGGAGCTCTTCGACTGGGAAGAGCTCGGCTTAGCCTTCACCGCATCGGCGTATGAAGTCGACGACTTCCTGGCCGAAGAAGACGAAGACGACTTCCTAGAAGTCGTCTTAGACAATGTCTTCGGTTCTCTCTTCCTTCTCCTTAGGAGGTACAGAGAGCGGCGGAGGGCGGCTAGGGATCTTCGGATCCCGGAAAGCCTTGGAAAGAGGCGAAGAAGAAGGGACAGGAGAAGATCCAGGAGCGCCCAAGGAAAGACCTTGGGGCGCCGACAAACCTACCTCAAAAAACCAACAAAATCCTCACTAACTACCGCCATCGGCTCGAGATTCAGGTCCAGGGCAGCGACGTCCGGAACTGACTCCTGGGAGGCTACGACTCCAACGATTGCTGGAGTTTCTTGCTGGATGGAGGCTATCACTGGGGGCGGCGGACAAGGGGTCGACGTAGCCCGTCGACTTGCCCGCAGGGAAGATCTGGATGGCCAACTTTTTATCTAATATGTAGGGCTGGCCCTTGGCGGCGTTTTTTCCAAAGCCGCCCAACCCACGCTTCAGGGTGGCGAGGGCGACTTCCCCTCACACCGCTAGCCTGAAAGAAAGGCGGGATTAGCTACAATTGCGAACAGGGTTAACAAACTTACGAACTAGAAGTTGTTAGTAAAATCATAAGTAACCTTATAATGGACATACCCCATCCCCCCAAGCTGGGACCGACCAGGTCGTAGCATATAGCGCAGGCCTCGGGGGTTTTTTTTTGCCAGACGATCGTCTCATTGTACGACGTGGCACACGGGGCGTGAGACCTGCACTCGTCATGTCCACAGGGGTCATATAGCGTCGCATTGCAGGCCGGGACCTGGCAGTTGGTAGCCTATAAGTGAAAAAGTACATGAGTACAGAGTAAACACTTACAGCCTAACATATTGCTCCGCTGGTGCCGGAGCGATAAAGTTAGATAAAACCAGAGCCCCGCTAAAATACGTGTGGTAACCAGGTTGGAAGGTAGGCTATGGCTCCGCCAATGGCGAGGCACAAGAATCAACCAACTAGGAGTGGTGTAATGGAAACCACGACGGACAATGGCGGGGATGGTTGATAAAATGAATATAATAACACACAATTCATTGTAAAATATCTTACAATAGGGTATATATCCTTAAATTAAAACAACATTAAAACAACTTCTCTCCACTCGTCTACTAGAAGAGCGCGTAGGTAAGGGTAAGCTCCCTTCCGTAGCGGGGGGAGAGATATAAGGATATTAGTAGGCAAGCAATCGACCCATACATAGCGCCACCTGCCCGCTAGCGGAGCCAATATCCTATAACCAAAGGGGCCCCGGCTGCGACGGAAGGCTCCTTACGTATTGTAAGGAAGGTGGCTGAGCAATGGGAGGGGGGGGGAGGAAAGGTCTTCCCGGCGAAACACGGCGGGAGCGAGGAAAGGGGGGGGGGGGGGAGGGACTGGGGGGGCCTACTCCTCCCCGCCTCACCAAACTACCCCGTATGGAGACCCGGTACCTCATAGTGGGTTGTTTCCCGGGCCCCTCATTTTTTTTTTTTTAAACCCCCCCCCCATTGCTTTGGCGGGGGGAAAAAAAAACCCCCCCACAGGTTTCAAAAAAAACCCCTTCCGGGAAAGAGGTTTTGTTGAAGGGAAGAAAGGCGGATGAGGTTGTTATGACAACCAAGGGGGTCCCCCAGCTCCTCCCTACATCAGAGAGGGAGGGAAGGGCAAGAGGTAAGGCGCTATGGGGGGGAGGGACACGTGACCGCAAGTGGCCTAGGCCGGCGAGCAACACAACCGTGGTAGGGCCACGTGAAACCAAGCTGTACCAACATGTGGAACAAGCACCTAGGCTAGCCTAACACCCTAAATAATAACATACATCGAAAAGGGGGAAGAGACACTTTTAGTAAAAGAGAAAGAAGCCCAGGAGAAGGCAGACTGTTCCGAGAAACAGAAGCCTACTCGGAGCCAGCGATAGCCGATGTAGAGCAAGAGCCGGGATGCTGGGCCGAGAATAATAATAATAGCCCTAAATACCAAGCTAAGAGAATGGTAGGAGGGCTGAACTAGCTAAAACTCGATGTAAACAATGAATGTGAAAAAGTAAGCCCATAAGCATAAGAAGTCCAGTATGGAGGACCGGGAATTCTTACGAGGCGGCATGGCCGCCACGAGACAACCGAGGAACCGTATATTGGGGGAACCTATAAAAAGGAAAATACTGGTACCCGGAAGACAAAAATACAGTAAAATGTTACTTATGGGTTACTTAACTTAGCCGTGGCGATTGCAGAGCGTTCCATGATACAGATGCGGATAATACGCAAGAAAAACACGAGCACAAGAAATGGCGACTTGTCGCTGGTGCTAAAAATTAAGGATGACCGCTAGGGGCGCTGCTGTCCGTGGCGTCCTCTAGTAGTAGTAGTAGAGGCTGCATCGCCCGTTGGTATCAGCTCTCTCTTGGGGGGATTCTGATAGGGAAGTTCTAATTGGTGTTTGTCTGTGGTAGTGTTCCACACTCGCCCCTATATCATAACCGACACTTCTTTTTAAGACGTGAGCGACGTCAGTTTTACTGACATTTTTTCTTAATTTTGTTTTTCTCTGGTAATTTTAGGCTAATTTTACCTAGAAAGAATGATATTAAGGATACTTTCATAGGCCGACACGAGCTGAGCCCAGAAAAACCCCCGAGACCATTGTTGCCAAAGCGTCTCTCTCTCTCTCTCTCTCTCTCTCTCTCTCTCTCTCTCTCTCTCTCTCTCTCTCTCTCTCTGATCAAATTACGTACTGGATAATGCCTCTCTTTGGATACTTCGATTTTGCCAAATATTGAGGGCTACAAGAACAGTTGATTACTATTTACGTATCATATAGACTAATTAAAGTAAACGTTATCTTTTTTAAATAGGCTTATATTATTAGTATCAACAAAAACATTTTTTTACTGGCCATGAGTCTCAGAGGGGGCCGTTTTAAACGCAAAACGAACACTTCTCTGTCTTAACTCGGAGCGTCGGAAGACGCTCCTCTCTCTCTCTCTCTCTCTCTCTCTCTCTCTCTCTCTCTCTCTCTCTCTCTCTCTCTCTCTCTCTCTCTGATCAAATTACTGGATAATGTCTCTCTTTGGATACTTGGAATTTGCGTTGTAATCTAACCAGAAACTTCGTTTTGTTATTATTACTGGAAACAAGCAATGATTTTTTCATTATTTGCCGCTTTTGGACTGTTATATGTAAACTAGTATGTATTCATTCGCTCGGAAACTAGTTCCGCATATGACCGGGTCACTAGAAAGAGAAAAAACATAGAAAAATACACATAAAAGTGTCGAAAAATCATCATAATCTCAAAATTTGTTGTAATCTAACCAGAAAAAAAAACTTATTTTTATTAATATACTGTGCTAAACTATAAAGGATTTTTATCATAGTATGCGTTTTTTAAAGCGTCGTTAACTCGGAGCGTCGGAGACGCCTCTCTCTCTCTCTCTCTCTCTCTCTCCTCTCTCTCTCTTCTCTTCTCTCTCTCTCTCTCTCTCTCTGATCAAATTACTGGATAATGTCTCTCTTTGGATACTTGGAATTTGCGTTGTAATCTAACCAGAAAACTTCGTTTTGTTATTATTACTGGAAACAAGCAATGATTTTTTTCATTATTTGCGCTTTTGGACTGTTATATGTAAACTAGTATGTATTCATTCGCTCGGAAACTAGTTCCGCATATGAGGCGTCACTAAAAAACATAGAAAAAAAAAACAATACAACATAAAAAGTGTTCAAAAATCATTCATAATCAAAATTTTTTCTTTTTTTTTTGTTTATTTTTGTTAATCTAACCAGAAACTTATTTTTATTAATATACTGTGCTAAACTATAAAGGATTTTTATCATAGTATGCGTTTTTTAAAAGCGTCGTTAAACTCGGAGCGTCAGCGTCATAACCTCGGAAAAAACCCCCAAGCAAGGGCGTCGTAACCCAGGACGGATTTTTCCATTGAATATTTAAGAAAAAGCGTCGTAACCTCGGAACGTCGTAAGCCGGAACCGTCGTAACCCGGGGGACCGCCTGTATATAATATATATATATATATATATATATATATATATATAATATATATATATATTATATATATAATATATATATATATGCATGCATACATACATACATAATCCTACGATATCATATATATATATATATATATATATATATATATTATATATATATATATATATATATATATAGATATATATATAATATATATATATATATATATATATATATATCTATATATATATATATATACTAATAAAAGGAGCCCATAAAAACACCAAAATGTAGAGAGAAAAGTACTATATTTCAGAGATGCTGTCTCTCTCTTCAGGGATATGAATGAGAAAAGTTTACAGAAAAGGTGGTATTTATACCAACGAGATTCGTCCACAAGTAAGCCAATTTCGGTCACCCCCGCTGATAATCTTCCTTTAATCTTCTTAAGCGGGTTGGTTGAAAATGAACCTGCGTCGACGATGTCCGATGTCCAATTCCCTTTTGAGATGTTCATTACAATGCTTCTCTTTTTATTAAGGCCGATTCCATCATTTGACTCTTGTACTGGCAGTTGCTGCTATAAATTACACGTGACATATTCCAGTTTATTCTATGGTTATGTTCATTTATATGATTGAAAAATAGCCGAGTTCTGTTGTCCATAAAAAAACCCTAACTGACCGTTTGTGTTGTATTAATCTCTGGGGAAGTGATTTACCTGTAATCCGATGTTAAGATTGGTCACAGTCCTGGCATGGGATCTCATATACCCCAGAGTCTTTGGGCGATGTCTTTTGTTGGACGTTAATCAGGGATTTGGCTAAGGTATTTGGGTAGGTAAATGCAAAAGGGGTTTGATTCCAGGGTTTGTTTTTGGGAGTTACTCTCTTAATCGTCTCCAGGTGGGGAATTTTTATTTTATTGTTGGATGTGTCTCTGGTCTTGTCTTTAGGGGTCGGTAGAAAATTACGTTTGCTTTTTGAATTGCTTTCCCAATTATATGGTCAGGATACTTTCAAAGATGAAAGTTGCTTGCGAATTAGTTCAAATTCTTTTTCCAGGAAATCTGGGGGAACAAATTCGTAAGGCTCTTAAGAATAGGTTGCTAGCTAGACCTATCTTGATAGTATTGTCATGATAGCTAAGTAGTGAATATGAAAGTGAGAACGTTGGTTTTCTGTATATGGTAAATTTGTATTCTGTCGTGTCTCTGATTATTAAAACATCAAGAAAAGGAATTTTGTTGTCTGTTTCCCATTCAACTTTAAATTTGATGCTGGGGCACTAATGCATTTAATTTTGAGAGGAATTCATTAAAATTACCCCACTTATTATCCCAAAATGTTAGTATGTCATCCACGTATCTCATCCACAGCATGTTTTTGGGTTTTATTGCATTTCCCGAATTTTTGCTTGTAGAATGATTCCCCGAATGAAAATACGTTATTAGATGCACATAATTCAACTAACTTTATTATTTTGTCAAGTGCCAAAGGGAAATGATCTGAATAGGGGGATAATTTTTCCCTTAAAAACTGAAGAACGTCCTGTACTGGTACTTTTGTGAATAGGGAGTCTACGTCAAGGCTTAAAAGTTTTATGTTGTGAAGTGGTATATGTGCTTTCTCTGAATTTTGTGACAAAAGTCTTCCGAATGTTTGATGTGACTGGGAGAAAAAGTGCCTAAAAAAGGAGAAAGGAGGCCAGCTAACCATTTAGAAATTTTGTAATTGAAAGCTCCGGCGCATGAAACGATGGGTCTGAATGGAAGATTGTCTTTGTGAGTTTTGGGAAGACCATAAAAGTAGGGTAATTTAGGATTAATTACTTTAAATTTCTCTAATAGTTCAATACTCTTTTTGTCTTGGCCAATTAATCTTACTTTCCGAAAAAATTCTGTGGGAACGTTCTGGAGGGGATTTTTCGTCAGTTTTTCCTAAGTATTTGTGTCGCTAAGGAGCTGGTTGATTTTGTCGAGGTAGAAGTCTTTGTCCATTATTACAATTTTGCCGTCTTTGTCGGATCTACTTATTATAACATCAACTTTTTTTTTAGCGAGTGGATGGCTATCATGGGGGAATCTGCGGGGAACAGGATATTTCTTATGAAGGTCAGTAAAGCATTTAGTAACACTCCTTTTTAAAACCATTTTTTCAATCTCTTCACGGGGCTGTAGTTTTTGTCAGATATGAATTTATCAAAAGCCACTATGAAGTCTAGGTTGTTTTTGCGGTCTGGCATTAGGGCAAAGGATAAGCCTAAATTTAAAACTAAATGTTGATTTACAGTAAGGGGGGTGTTGGATAAGTTTAAAACTTTGTCTTGTTGTTCAAGATTATTCCATGCGCTATTATCGGGTGTAGTATGGGTAGTCCTTTAAGTCCTATTTTAGCCAATCTGTACATGGAATACTTTGAAACTACAGTAATAAATGCAATAAAACCCAAAAACATGCTGTGGATGAGATACGTGGATGACATACTAACATTTTGGGATAATAAGTGGGTAATTTTAATGAATTCCTCTCAAAATTAAACGCATTAGTGCCCAGCATCAAATTTAAAGTTGAATGGGAAACAGACAACAAAATTCCTTTTTCTTGATGTTTTAATAATCAGAGACACGACAGAATAACAAATTTACCATATACAGAAAACCAACGTTCTTTCACTTTCATATATTCACTACTTTAGCTATCATGACAATACTATCAAGATAGGTCTAGCTAGCAACCTATTCTTAAGAGCCTTACGAATTTGTTCCCCAGATTTCCTGGAAAAAGAATTTGAACTAATTCGCAAGCAACTTTCATCTTCAAAGTATCCTGACCATATAATTGAGAAAGCAATTCAAAAAGCAAACGTAATTTCTACCGACCCTAAAGACAAAGACCAGAGACACACCCAACAATAAAATAAAAATTCCCCACCTGGAGACGATTAAGAGAGTAACTCACACCCTTGGGAAATCCAACCCTTTTGCATTTACCTACCCAAATACCTTAGCCAAATCCCTGATTAACGTCCAACAAAAAGACATCGCCCAAAGACTCGGGTGGGGGGTATGAGATCCCATGCCGAGGACTGTGACCAATCTTACATCGGATTTACAGGTAAATCACTTCCCCAGAGATTAATACAACACAAACGGTCAGTTAGGTATGGGGACAAACAGAACTCGGTATTTTCAATCATATAAATGAACATAACCATAGAATAAACTGGAATATGTCACGTGTAATTTATAGCAGCAACTGCCGGTTACAAGAGTCAAATGATGGAATCGGCCTTAATAAAAAAAGAGGGAAAGCAAAAAGTTAATTTTGAACAATCTCAAAGGGAATTAGACATCGGACATCGTCGACGCAGTGTTCATTCAACCAACGCTTAAGAAGATTAAAGGAAGATTATCAGCGGGGGTGACCTAAATTGGCTTACTTGTGGACAAATCTCTTGGTATAAAATACCACCTTTTCTGTAAACTTTCTCATTCATATACCTGAAGAGAGAGACAGCAGTCTCTGAAATATAGTACTTTTCTCTCTACATTTTGGTGTTTTTATGTACTCCTTTTATTAGATGGAATTCTGTTGTTACAGAACACTTTTACAGTCATAAATATATATATATATATATATATATATAATATATATATATATATATATACATTTTTTTTAAACATACAATGTTTATATATATCTATATATATAATATATATATATATATCTATATTATACATGATATATATATTATATTAGATAAAAATTTCTAAGTAGTAGGATAAATTCTTCCAAACAATTTGCTTTTTTACAAATAATGATCATAAGTTGTGAGAAGCGCAGAAGTGTGCTCACACACATTGAATCATTGTTCCAGTTTTTAAAAAATTCTTTTAACTGGAACTTAAGATTATGCACGTAGCTTTCAACTTGAATATTTCCTTGATTCTCGGTAATGAAATCACAACAACAAAATCTTTAAGAATGGAGCACTGGTTTCAGTACACTTTACATAGATGACCAGAAAAAGTAATGGCTTGGTCCGTTTTTGGTTGTATGTAAACAATAGGACAGTGCATATGTGCATAGCTACTTCCTCTTGGGAGGTTTTTGCTGTAGGTAAACTGGGTTCAGCATTCGCTGAGGATAAGAGAAAGTGCCCTCTTATCCTGAGTCCATTTATAGTTTATCATGTGTGATGTTTATCATTACGACACAATACCCAGCCACAAGACCAGCTAAAAGAGAATTTTTTTTACATTAGTCTGGTCACCATGGAAAAGGTAACTCCTTGAGGATTAGACAGTGACTATATCAGAAAGGTAATTATGAATAATACAACAAGCCTCATTGAATATGTATTATCAAACCTGTTCTATAAATTGATTAGGCTACTCAGAGTGTATTAATTATAAAGCATGTTTTGCAGGTGGCTCTGTATTCCAAAACATGTATGGTGAACAAGCAAGATTCTATGAGGGAGAGAAGTTGCCAATTATGAAGCACTCTAAACTTGGAACTGTATCCATGGTCTCCTGTGGAAGCCATTTGTAAGTACCATTGTCTTTTCTTGTTGTTTGCTTTTTTAATCTTACTAAAGTATTGGTGGACCAATGTCCTCCTTTTTTCCTTTATATTAAAGATAAAAAAGGGATTTTGACAAAGGAAAAATCTATTTCTGGGCACTAGTGACCTGTGTCGCTCCGTGAAATGTTCCTTTAGCACTCATTTCTAAGGTACAAATATTGCTAAATATACCAGAGAAAAAAGCTGTATGGTTATGCCAGGATATCCTGGCTTGCTCACCCCTATTTAATGGTGTGGTATGGTAACTGGGGCGAGTGAAACCACTACCAGAGGTCCCCTGCTATTTAGTCTCTTCCTTTCTCAATATCCCTTGTCTATAGAGGAGCCCTTCCAGACCACAACCATACTTTTACTAAAAAAAATTTTGGTAACAGTTGAAGAGTTTCAAGTCTACAATTTTCCCAATATGCCATGTCCAGGTCTCTTACATTTTGGTAAATTCTGTATTCTGTCATCAGTTTGGTTAATTCATGTTTCCTCTGTTATGCTTTTTTTCAAATCAAGCGGTAACTACAGCATTATGGAGTTATTCATGAAACTTTTGTACTGAATTTTGCATTTTACTTCTAAAATCGGGGAATGGCTTTAGTGGAAATTCCAATGTCAGTCTCAGAACCTACTTTTCTCATAGATGGGCTTTCACAATGATCTGTTCACTAAATTTAATTTATCATATGCATTTTGCAAAATCCTATCAATGTTACATCTACTGTATAATGGTACAGTAGCCCTTCAGTGTACCAGTTGCTCTTTGGGTCTGGCATTATAAGAGTGAGAAATTTTAAAGTACCAAAGACATTATAGTATAAAAAGTGAAGGTGACAAACTGACAGCACTGTAATGGGATATTTTTAGCCAGAATTAAACCATACTCATACATGTATAATACATTTTTAAATTCCAAAGAGTTATATCTGTAGACTATATCACATTTAAAAAAAGGGAGCTTAACAAGAACCAGCATTAGTAAATTGTATGAATAATGATGTATGTATTAAATTGTATGAATGAAGATGTATTGTATAATATTTGTAGTCATGTTTGTTTAAGCTAAGAACTGACACTTGTAATATGCCCACCCTTTTCTGTCTAGTAAATAGTACACAGATTTTTTTAAACCTATGAGACCTAACTTGGCTGGTCAACTTTGTTTGTACCTCACTCCAATTGTCACCTGACACTGGAGAGTGATTCCTTCTAGTAAGACCCACGATTCTGTAAACATGATATGACAATCTCATTAAAGTTGTGCAGTAAAACTTTGGTATAAATGAAAAGAAAGTCTGTAAGATTGTCAGACAAAGTTGTCATTTCGTCAAAATGAAGGATAAGGAAAATGAATGGAAATTAGTCTCCAGGGAATGGATAGACCTGCCTCTGTGGAATTGTTACAGGTCTTAGGTCAGACAGAAGAAGGGAAGTCATTTTATGCTTGAGGTCACTGGGAAAGAAATTCATTGACTATAATAAACAAGAATGAATTCCAATGTAAATATTAGAAATAAATGGCATGTATTCAGACAGGTGTTATGAAAGCACCTAAGAGCATAATTGATAAGAGTTTAATCAGAAAATGGGAAGGATGTCTGTTATTATTATTACTATACAGTGGAACCTCTACATACGAAAGTCCCTACTTACGAAAAATCCAGGTTACGAAAGCAAAGATGAAGATTTTTTTGCTTCTGTATACAAAAATAATTCAGGTTGCGAAAGAGTAAAGTCCGAGATTCGCTCGGACTGCCGAGAACAATTTTAGAACTCGCGTGCCACCAACTGAGTTGACTCACCACCATCCTCCCGCTCTCCCATTGGTTCCTGATGCTAGTCACTGCCGTAAGATCCTGCTCTCCTATTGGTCAGCATCTGTCCCATCATCCCTCTACGTAAAGGCGTCCTTCGACCACTTTGTCACATCAGTGTTATCGTACGCACGTGGAATTTGTTCGTTCACATAGATTTTGTTTGTTAACGTAAATTCGTGATAGTGATTTCGCTTTCTTCGTAGTAAGTTGCTGAAGTTCACGGAAAGAAGAGGATGCTTTCTATGGAGACAAAGATGGAGGTAATTAAAAAGTATGAAGCGGGCATGCGATTGAGTGTGATCGCTAAGGAATATGGACGAAATCTGTCAACAATAGGCACCATCCTTAAGAAGAAGGAAGCCATCAAAGCAGCTACACCTTCCAAGGGCGTGACTATTTTGTCCAACAAGAAGAGCCATGTGCATGATGAGATGGAGAGGCTGCTTCTTGTATGGATTAAAGACAAAGAAATTGCTGGTGATACGATAACCGAGACGGCAATCTGCCAGGAGGCCAGCACTATTTTCAGTGATCTGATTGCCCAGGCCGAAGACAAGTGAGGAGAAGGAACATAGACAGCAGCCCCAGACTTCAAGGCTCTCGTGGGTGGTTTGATAAATTCCGTAAACGGACTGGCATCCATTCGGTGGTGCGGCATGGAGAGGCTGCCAGCTCGGACACGAAAGCGGCCAAAGCCTTTTTTTAAGATGTTCAACGAGATGACGATCAAGGAAGGCTACAGTTCTCAGCAAGTCTTCAACTGTGACGAGACTGGCCTTTTTTTAAAAAAAATGCCTCGTTGGACGTACATCACGGAGGAAGAGAAGAAGCCACCCGGGCATAAGCCTATGAAAGACAGGCTTAGGCCTGCACTTTGTTCCAACGCCAGTGGGGATTGTAAGGTGAAGCCCCTACTTGTGTATCATTCCGAGACTCCTCCAGCCTTCAAGGCCCACAAAGTGCTAAAGGAGAAGCTTCCAGTGATGTGGAGGGCTAATGCGAAAGCCTGGGTAATGAGAATTTTGTTCACCGAGTGGGTAAATCTGTGTTTCAGCAAAACAGTGAAGAAATTCTTGGAAGAGAAGCGCCTCCCTCTGAAATGTCTGCTGTTGTTGGACAATGCCCCTGCTCACCCTCCTGGCCTCGAGAAAGATATCCTAGCGGAGTATTCTTTTATCAAGGTTCTTTACCTT
>NC_087215.1:32918101-33115601 GCF_015104395.2 Macrobrachium nipponense
TCGGAGCGTCGGAAGACGCCTCTCTCTCTCTCTCTTCTCTCTCTCTCTCTCTCTGCTCTCTCGTCTCTCTCTCTCTCTCTCTCTCTCTCTGATCAAATTACTGGATAATGTCTCTCTTTGGATACTTGGTATTTGCGTTGTAATCTAACCAGAAACTTCTTTTTGTTATTGTTACTGGAAACAAGCAATGATTTTTTCATTATTTGCGCTTTTGGACTGTTATATGTAAACTTTGCACACCGCAAGCTAGTATGTATTCATTCGCTCGGAAACTAGTTCCGCATATGAGGCGTCACTAAAAACATAAAAAAATACAACATAAAAAGTGTCGAAAATCATCATAACCTCAAAATTTTGTTGTAATCTAACCAGAAACTTATTTTTATTAATATACTGTGCTAAACTATAAAGGATTTTTTATCATAGTATGCGTTTTTTAAAAGCGTCATTAACTCGGAGCGTCGGAAGCGTCAGCGTCGTAACCTCCGGAAGCAAGCGTCGTAACCCAGGACGGATTTTTCCATTGATATTTAAGAAAAAGCGTCGTAACCTCGGAACGTCGTAAGCCGGAACCGTCGTAAACCCGGGGACCGCCTGTATATATATATATTTAATATATATATATATATATAATAATATATATATATATATATATATATATATATATATATATATATTATATATACTATACATATACATACAGTGTTCCCTCCGTATTCTCGGGGGATGGGTACCAGACACCCCCACGAATAGCCTTAACCCACGAATAGTTAGAACTCCCCTCTAAACATGCTTACGTCTGCCTATCTTGGAAGTACAAAAAACAAATGTATACTTAAAGTATCATCCTACATCAAGTATACCATTGAATTGGTATTAATTTCATTTCAAAGTCATTTGAAACATTTTACCATTAGAAATATATAAACACCCAATAACAGAGAGAGAGAGAGAGAGAGAGAGAGAGAGAGAGAGAGAGAGAGAGAGAGAGAGAGAGAGAATAACTCCTTAAAATATCAAAAGATTGAAATGAACTTCTGTAGGCAACACTTCTTCCCCTCCCATAAATACATATATCTTTTCCAGAGAAGAGAGAAAGAGAGGGGTGGACAAGTATCTATTTGTCTATCAATTCTTTTGCTGAGAGAGAGAGAGAGAGAGAGAGAGAGATAAAAGAAGGAAGAAATAGAAACACCAAAATGTATACCTTATGTAACATCCTACATCAAATTTACCTTAAATTATCACACTACTGTATTAATCTTAAAGATTGCATTAATATAATTTCAAAATAATCTTAAACATAAATACCCATAAAGGTATATATGTACATACATACATACTTTTAACATTCGCAGCAGAGAGAGAGAGAGAGAGAGAGAGAGAGAGAGAGAGAGAGAGAGAGAGAGAGAGAGTTCTCCTTACAGTATTTAAGAGTGAAATGGAAAGATTATTGTATTTAAAATACTCACATATGAATTTTGTCATTACAGTTATAGTATTATTATGATACATATTATAGTATCATTATTGGAAAATATTAATAATCAACTTATTACATACATGTACCATAAAAATTGATCTCATTTGCATGATAAAAGATTATTTAGAGAGAGGAGAGAGAGAGAGAGAGAGAGAGAGAGAGAGAGAGAGAGAGATTGCATAAAAATCATTAAAATTGTTGACCGTTATATGGCACTGTTCCCCTCCCTTGTCACATTACTTGACATATCCTGGAGCTCGAGCTTCTCTAGAGTTGAGAGAAGGTATTGAAATGGATACAGAAAGACGAAGGGAAGAATTTCCATTTGAAATTACAGTTATATTATTATTATTATTATTATTATTATTATTATTATTATTTGAAAATATTAATAAACACATACATCTACCATAAATTTCTCTCATCTCAGTGAGAGAGAGGAGTTATCCTTACGTAAGTGAAATGGAAAGGTTATTTTTATCTCTTTAAAATACTACCACACATGAATTTTGTTATTATTATTATTATTATTATTATTATTATTATTATTATTATATTAACAACTGAAAATATCAATAAACATATTACATACTAGTACCATAAAAATTCCTTTATCTCAGTAAGAGAGAGAGAGAGATATCCTTATTTAAATTAGTGAAATGGATAGATTCTTGTATCTTTTAGAATACTATCACATAATATGAATTTTGTAATTACAGTTATATTATTGTTATTATTATTATATTGTTTGAAAGTATTAACAAACATATACTACAAAGTTCTCTCGTCTTGGTAAGAGAGAGAGAGATAGAGAAAAAATTACATGAACACTTAGTGGTAACAACACAACAGCTCCTCCCCCTCCTGTCACATTACTTGATATATTTGACAGTTTAATATCTGGAGTTAAAGAGAGAAGACTGGGATTTCCTTCATTCTTACATAATTTTTTAAAATTTCTAACTAAAATCTTACTAATTTGCTATAGTTTTTTTTTAATGAATTCATTTTATTGCTGTTTACATTAATGTTAATATTTGAAAATAGTAAATCATTTATTTATCATGCAAAAGACATACAGGTCCCCCTCTCTTGATGCAAATTTTATATATGTGAATTCACTATTATGCAAATTACATTTTAATACCTTCATTCTTTTTATATGAGGGAAAATTCGTAATTATGCGAGTCCGAGTACGAGATGCGCATCATGATACTCATTTCATCTCTGCATGAACAGTTGAGTGACGCACGTGGCGCCAATTACAGTATTATTTGTGGAGCTCGGATGCTCAGTCTGTAGGCTAACACAATCCCGATCGTGTGTTTGCTAGTTCTCGCTGTTTCATGTTCTTACTGCTAGTTATTTTTCTGCATAATGGGACCCAAATGATCTGCATCATCTTCTTCAAATGAGTGTTGCAAAGCTTCAAAGAAAAGCTCTGACCCTTGAAACAAAACTGGAAATATTACGGAGGGCAGATGCAGGCAAATGGTAAAGCACCCTTGGACGTGTCTTTGGAGTTGGTGAATCCACGGTTAGGAATATTAAGGCTAATGCAGAAATGATTTGTGCTTCAGTGATACAGTCTACTGTTATCAGCAAAAATAACACGAGTTGGAAATCCACTGGTTGAAAAATATGGACAAATTGCTCTCTCCCTCTATGTTGAACATGAGATGAAAGTAAAGCATTCAAAGCTTAGTAATAGTGTTTTACAAAGGAAGGCATTACATTTTTATTTGCGGTGGTTGAAAATGAAAATATAAACGATCCAGAGCCTTTTGTTGCAAGTCAGAGATGGTTAGATACATTTATCCATAGACAGAATTTGCATATCGTTTTGTGTGGTGAAAGTAGAAGTGCTGATCATGACGCTGCTGCCAAATTTCCAGAACTTAAAGCTATCGTGTTTGAAAGGGGATATAGCCCAAAGCAAGTTTTTAATGCTGACGAGACATGACTATTCTGGAAAAGAATGACTAATAGAACTTATATAAGCAAAGAAGAAAAAAGTTTCCCTGGTTTCAAGCCCTTTAAAGATAGGATAACATTGATGTTATGTGGCAACGTGGCAGGCGATTTCAAGTTAAAGCCTGCAGCTGTTTATCACACACAAAATCCTCGTGCATTAAAAGTTGTAAGTAAACAGATGATGCTTGTTCACTGGTGTGCAAATAAAAAAAGATGGATGACTGCTTATATTTGTGAGGACTGGTTTTTAAAGCATTTTTCAGTGGAAGCAGAACGTTGTCGTAAGAGAGAAAATTTAGATTTTCGTGTGTTATTAATCTTTGACAGTGCTCTGAGTCAGCCAAAGCATCTCGATAGCCTTAGTCCTAATATTCAGGTGTTATTTTTACCACCTAACACCACATCAGTCATACAACCAATGGATCAAGGGGTCATTGCAATCTTTAAAGCTGAATATACTCGTAAAGCCATGAATCAGATGCTCAATGCAACAGACTACTTTGATGATCCTGGCAGTAAGCCTACTATTATGGGGAACAGGCTTATTCGGACCTTGGCTGATTTGGACCAGGCTGATTCGTACCATGTACTGGCTCATTTGGACCTTTATATAGGCTTATTCGGACCTACATATGATTGGCCGATTATTCTATGCAGTTTTACCTCCTGAACAAGAATTTTAAGTAATATTTATTCGAACCACTGTAATTAACCCGCAGGGGCTCGAACTAAACGGCAAAATACATTTGACGCCCCAATTCCAAGTGGCTTTCGTATTCGCGGGGACGAATGATACGGAATGCTTATATAGAAATACCCATTGCTATAATATAAAATTATTAGTATGGGTCCGAATCAGCCTAGCAAATGGTCCGAATCTGGTCCGAATCAGCCAAGGTCCGAATAAGCCTGCATCCCTATTATGCAATGGTGGGAGACGTATGATATAAAACAAGCAATTGATAATATCGATGTTGCGTGGAATGAAGTTTCCTCAAAAGCAATGAATGCAGCTTGGAAAAATATATGGAGTGAGTGTGTAAATGACTACATACTGGTTTCCCCAAAATTTCTGATGCATTGTTGCCATCGCACACAAAGTTGGTGGTGAGGGTTTTGTGGATATGAGAGAAGAAGTTGTGGAATTGCTAGAGTCACATGACGAAGAACTTACGGCAGACAATCTTTTAGAACTAACCGTGGCGACAGCTGTAGAGGAAAGTGGAAATAATGATGATGGTGATGATATGAAAATTAAAGATCTGATTGTGAAAATATTGTCTGAATTGTTCTCCGATACTGAAGCATTAATTCAGAAATTCTAAAATTTCAATCCTAACTACAAGAGAAGTTTAAAGCTAAAACGGCAGATACAAGAAGTGCTTGCTCCATACAAAGAACTTTATAATTAAAAGAGAAATGTAATAAAGCAATCAACCATGCTAAATTTCTTTAGACCATTGTCTACCACCCCAGAACCTTCAACATCAGCACTGTCTAGTAGGAACAGTACACCTGAACCTGGACATTCGTCATCGTCATCACAATCAACACTCGACATCACTCGTCTGTTCCTGGAGTCTGACCCAATGTTCTTATTCATCAGTCAACATTATTTTTGGTAAATTAAATATGTTTCATTTCTTGAACTGCTCTTTTGTTGTTTTTGTAAAGAAAAAAGAAAAATAGAAAACATTTTTATGCATTCGTTGTTCAAAGAAAATATATTTCGGCATCAGTCGTTCTTTTGTTTATGTAAGAGGCTAACCTAGCCATCATTCTATCCACCTTTTTGCCAGAAATCATGCATTTTATGTTACTATTGTATAATAAAAGCATTCTTTAATAGTTTATTTTGTTTTAACCATGGAAAAACAAACAAATTGCAGTGTTGCAAAATCGAATGTGTACGCGAGTTTTGTCTTTTAAAATCAATTTGTGCAACAATTGTAAATATACTAATTTGTTATAAAAATGTGATTCAATGATATAAATTAAATTTTATTATTCGGGCACGACTGAACAACATATTGTCTTCATCATGTGAAGGGCTGTTACAAAGACTTCAAATGGTACTTTGTAGTACATTTTTCATACACATTTAAAGATAAATGCATGAAAACTTAAAACAAAAAGCTGAAGTTTTATTATAACAAATAGCTGAAGTTTCATTAACAAAATGAGTTACAATTAGCTCCCAAATTAATAAAATATAACCTCGTGAAGTCTCTGATAACGTGGAGGGCAGTTACAAAAGCTGCCTTAATTTGTATCATATTTATGTACAAAAATAAAAATACCCTATACGTAATATATTTTCATTCACATTTTAAACATAAAAGCATGAACATATATGAAATCGGCACATCAATCACTAAATGTGCAATTTTTTTAACACAATATTTTCGGAAGAGCGCCAGGCGGCGGCTCACAAGAACAAACATGAAAAAATCCTCTTTGATAACATGAAGGGCATTTTCAAAAGCTGCCTTTGTATCATTTTTCTGTGCAGAAATAAAAATACCCTATATGTAATACATTTTCATACACATTTTAAACATAAAAGCATGAACATTTATAAAATTGACACAACGATCGCTAAATTTGCACTTTTTTGACTATATTTTCGGAAGAGCGGCAGGCGGCGGCTCACAAGAACGACCATGAAAAAATCTCTTTGATAATGTGAAGGGCAGTTACGAAAGCTGCCTTAATTTGTATCATATTTCTGTGTATCATATTTCTGTGCAGAAATAAAAAATACCCTATATGTAATACATTTTCATACACATTTAAAACATAAAAGCAAGAACATTTATAAAATCTACACATCAATCGCTAAATTTGCACTATTTTAAATCGATACTTATGGCATAGTGACAGGCAGCGGCTCACAAGAACAAACATGAAAAAAATCCTCTTTGATAACATGGAGGGCAGTTTCAAAAGCTACCTTTGTATCATACGTCTTTGCAGAAATAAAAAATGACAAATTTTCTAAGACAATTTGTATTTTTCATAGCTACGAACCTAAGGTCTTAACAATAGGATAGCTTTTGACAGGTCCCCAGAAGGGTTGGTGAGTGCCTCCTCACTTGCCAGTCTGTTGCAGTCTGGGGGCAAGGCGTTTTCATATTTTGCTCACCTCAGTGCTAATTTATGGGCTAATCTTCTGATTAGGAGGGACACGTCTTTGTCTAGGATGGAGAGATCGCTCGACACCGAGTCCTTGCTGGCATTGAGGAACGGAGATCTGTTGGAGTCCCAATTCTTGTTTCCTCTGACAGAGCTCAAGAATGCGATAGACCAGCGCTGGGCTGACACCAAAGACAGACTGGTGCACCAGGCCATGTCTAAGTCGGAGTCTCGTCCTCGGAGACGTCCGGCTCCTCCTTCTCCCCCTGTCCAGCAGCAGTCAAGGAGATCGTCGCCTGGTAGGCCGTCGAGGACCTCAAGTTCGGATCAGCCTTCCCATTCGACACAGCCTAAGTCAGAAGATCAACGCCCCTTTTGTTCTCGCTCCTTTAAGCCAAGAAGGGGCCCAAGGGACAAAGGTAAAGGGGGCCGTCGGTAGGCTAGGCGCCTCTCCCTCTCCTGTGCCACAGGTGGGGGGGTGCCTGGCGGGCCACTTGGCCAAGTGGCAGAGTTATGGGGCAGAGAAGTGGGTGGTAGATGTCCCTCGGGTGGGATACCTACTGCCATTCGACTTCTCTCCTCCTCTGTTGGACAAGCCACAGCTCAGGAAGGCATATCCTCCAGATTCTCAGAAGTTCTTGGCTCTTCGGGTGGAAGTGCAGAAAATGCTGGACAAGGATGCGATAGAGGAAGTAGTGCGTCCGTCCCTGGGGTTTTACAGTCACATCTTCTTGGTGCCCAAGTTGTCGGGAGGATGGAGGCCTGTGATCGACTTATCCACCTTGAATCACTTCATCAGGAAGACATGGTTCAAGATGGAGACCCTGCGCTCGGTGTTGGCAGCCGTGAGGGAAGGCGACTACATGCTGTCGATAGACTTAAAGGATGCATACTTCCAAATCCCTGTTCATCCCACATCCAGGAAGTTCCTTCGCTTCTCTCTTGCGGACAAGGTCTTTGAGTTCAAAGTCTTGTGCTTCGGGCTGACAGCAGCCCCTCAAGTGTTCACAAGGGTCTTCTCTCTCGTGTCAAGTTGGGCCAATGCTCAGAGGACCTGTTTGCTGAGGTACCTCCACGATTGGTTAGTCTTGGCAGTTTCCAGGGAGAAGCTGTTGCAGGACAGGGATCGTCGTCTTCGGTTCTGTCTGGAACTGGGCATATTAGTAAACCAGGAAAAGTCGAACCTTATACCCACTCAAAGGATTCTCTATGTGGGCATGGTCATCGATACGACAGTGGCAAAAGTTTTCCCGTCAGATCAGAGATTGGAGAAGTTGTGGGCGGTGGTTCGCAACTTCCTGTCAGTCACATCAGTCAGCTCATCAGTGGCAGGTTCTTCTGGGAGTGTTGTCTTCCCTGGAGAAGCTGGTCCTTCATGGGCGTCTTCATCTTCGGTCTCTGCAATTGAGACTGGGAGAATTTTGGTCTCTGGCGGGGGACTCTCCCCTGTTAATGGTTCCTCTGTCCCTGGAAGTGAGAGAAGACCTTCGTTGGTGGTTGGACGACCAGAATCTGTTGAAGGGTGTCCCTCTGCGTTCTCTTGCACCTGACTTCCTTCTGTTCTCGGGCGCTCATTTAGGCGGCCTCATCGCTTCAGGCGTTTGGAGCTTAGAGGACAAACAGCAACATATCAACGTCTTGGGGTTGAAGGCGGCTTTTCTGGGTCTGAAGGTGTTTCGGGGGTAGGTAGAAGTTCATTCTGTCGTTCTCATGTCGGACAACACCGCGGCGGTAGCCTATGTGAACAAACAGGGAGGCCTGGTTTCACGTCAACTTCACACCTTGACCGTTGAGCTTCACCAGTGGGCAGTCAACAATTCGGTAGGGCTCTCAGCCAGGTATATCTCAGGGAAACGGAACGTGGTCACAGACAAGCTTTTCCAGATTTTGGGGAGACCCATGCTGGACCTTTTTGTGACACGCTTCAACAGGAAGCTGGAGGTGTTCTGTTCAGTGGTTCCAGATCATTTAGCATTGGCAGAGGACACATTCCAACATCCCTGGGACAACCTGGAGGTGTATGCCTTCCCTTCGTTTTGTTTGATCCGTCAGATTCTGAACAGGCTAATGAGTTCACAGGGTCTCAGGATGACTTTGGTAGCCCCTCTGTGGCCTCAGGCAAAATGGTTCCCAGATCTGCTGTTGTCGTTGTCAGAGGTTGCGAGGGAGATAACCCCTTGGCAACATCTCCTGTGTCAGGCCCATGCAGAAAGGTTCCACCAGTAAGTAGAATCCCTGTCTCTTCACGGTTGGAGGCTATCAACTATCTCCTCCGAGCGAGAGGCTTTTCTCAGAGAACAGCTGGGCACATGTTCAGCAGTCTTAGAAAGTCTACCTCTATTCAGCGAATAGCAGACCTTTTAACCTTCCTCAGAACGAGATATGTTTGTCCGTTTCTGCCATTAGAGGCTACAGGGCGGCCTTGAGTTTGATGTTACGCCTTAAGGGGGCCGGCCGGAACCTCTATATATGGAGGTATAGGGCAAAAAATGCAAAGTCATGAAAGAATTCATGGAGCTTCATATGGCAATTGAGAATACGTATACGAAATATTTCGTCAAAATTCCTCTTACTTTCGTAGTTACAGGGTAATTAGTTAACGTAACTCAATAAGCCTAAAACATTGATCCGTACAAGAAAATGCAATATTTCTTCTATTATCGTAAATTTTGATAATTATTGTCAAAGAAATTGGGAGAAATGGCATCTGTAGACATTCCCCGAGTCGAGAAGGAGACTTCAGGCTCAAGCTACCAACCAAGTCCAGTCCTAATTTAGTGCGATCACAGACGTCAAGTAGTCTACACGTTCCATTTCACGTCTGACATTCGCCTGCTTTCACGTATGTTTATGTATGTTTCGGCAAGAATTTCATCATGCCAATGAGGAAAAGACAAGGGAAACATCTCGCTAATATACAGACGAAGAAAAATCGCTCAAGTATTATTACAGAATATCATAATATATGCGTAGTTAGTAAGAGAGAGAGGGGAGGGTTGCTTAGTAACGCCCCCGTCTTGCTTGACAGCACACGTCACACTGTGGCCTAAGGCTATGATCTTTGAGCAAAGAGATCTTCATTTATGATAAATAACAAAGTTTTGGTTTTTAATACCCAAAATGGAATATGAAATTCATAATAATCATGATTTATTAAATTGTCTTTGTAAAAAAATGTACGCCTTGAGTTTCACCTCTTGACATTCTCTTGCAATTACGTTTGTTTATCTTTGTTTCGGGCAAGAATTTCATCATGCCAAAGAGGAAAATACAAGGAAAACATCTCGCTAACACACAGAAGAAGAAAATTCGTTGTAATAAGCAGAGTTAGTGAAGGGGAGAGAGAGAATTGCGTAGGAAGGAGTGCCCCATCTTGCCTCAAGCAGTGCCCCAGGCTGCGATATATGAGCAAAGGGATCATCAATATGATTAAATTATGATAAATAAAATAGTTTTGGTTATTAATACACAAAAAACAAATATACATTCATAATAATCATTGTTTATTAATATTGTCTTTATAGAAATACGAAGGAAAACTTTGAACGCCCGTATCTCAAAACTATACTTATTGACCTTCAAATCTATTTTCTTCTTCACTTAGTTTTAAAGCTATAACATTGGAATTGGTATATAACTCAGAAAGACATTATAGAACAATCAAATAGAGCCCTTTTTTCCAATTTTTGTTTCGTATTTTTTTTATAAACTTTTTTTTCTCCTGATTTATAGGGTTTATTTTTTGACCATATTGAAAAATCATATCTAGCAAAAAAATGACTTTTAGAAAAAAAACTCTCCATTTGATTGGAGGTCTACATCAGGTCTATATATGGTAGTAATCCCAGGTCTTAATATTAAATATCAAGGGAGAGATAGAAATTTGAAAAATGGTTATTTTCGGGATAAATCGCCCTGGCGTCACAAAACCGAAGGTCAGAGGCGAAAATCATATGCGGTTTGGAGATGTCCCAAGTCACCTTATTAAGTGGTATGAATATCAAAGTCCTGTCTTAAAAAAGGGCATTAGCCGGCGGCCCCCCTTAACCCCTTCGCCACTGGCCTGCTACTTGCTGCTAATGCTTGCATACCGCATGAGACCCCCTGTCGACCGCGAGTATCAATCATTACTTGCCCCTCCCACTAAATTTTATGTTATTCATATTTTTTCCTTCATATTCTTATGTGAAAAACATTGTGTGTTATGGATATCAATGAATATTTTTTACCCCATTGTCAAAAAATTACAAAAAATATAGTAAGAATATCGGAAAAAATAGGAATATTTAGTAGAAAAAGTAATTGCAGAAGTAGGAACTGTTATAAAGTAGTAGAAATAGCAGTAAAGTAATAGAAATAAAGTAGCAGAATAAAGTAGTAAAGTAGTAGTAAAATAGTAGTAGTGGTATAGCAGTACTAGTTTTCTTACTGAAACAGTTATTCCTAGGTTTCATACAGAAACAGCATATACATCAATGAATGTCTAGGCAGCTGGTAATAATAATAATAATAATAAAACAGTAATAATAGTAATAATAATATAATAATGATAAAAAAAGCAACAGCATCTCGTGGACCAATACGTATATACATATGGGGCAGTTTATTCACCCCCATTATCATCAGCAAGCTATAAAAAACACATCTCATCACAAGTAACAGGCCTCCATAGAAGTCCTTTCACCTTACGCTTTCCTGTTGAATGAAAGTACTACTCTGCCCGAGCATTCATCCATTCACACAATTTGTCAATTACATCACCACAAAAAAGGAAAAAAAATGCATCACGTAAGCAGATGAAATCTGGTGTATAAGCAGGAATCCCATTGCCACCCTCCGTGAATCAGGGGGGGGTGGGTCTGGGCGCAAGTCACAAGATGGATCAGTTATGAACTGCCAGCCTTCATCGACAAGAGGTTCAATGTCTTCCAAACACTCGTTGTCACTGTCAACTCTAAAAAATTATCACTATAATCATCATCTGATAGATTTGGCAGGTACTCAGACCCTGACCTCTGAAACACTATCATCTGACATGATACTGAAAAAAAAAAAACATAAAAATAACTGCAATCAAAAGGGGAAAAAGATTTGGAATTCAAATCTACATGGTTTACGGACAAAATTGTATTCATCCTTCTCAGATAATAGCCTGAGGCGCACTGGTATATGTTGGCCAGTACCCCTCCTAATATCCCATATGAAAATGACGTCACGACGTCCATCGGACGCTCATTGGTTAGAATGAATTGTGGGTGGAGCTTCAGCACCTCTCTCGTACACAATACTGTGTCTGGAAACCATCCAAGCTAAAGAAAACGCTTTGCTTTTCGAGGAGGGATGAAAGACGTACACGCGTACGTCCCGGTCTTTTATTACTGTACCGTAAAAGACGTACATGTGTACGTCCCAGTGCTGAAGGGGTTAAGGGTATTGACATCTCCTCTTCCTGGGAACTTTCCCTGCTAGTTAATGGGTTTGAGCAGTTGAGTTCTCCTAGAGAGCTCAAGCCTTTGACGTGGGATGTTTCCTTGGTTCTTAAGAGCTTCACTAGGAGTCCATATGAGCCCTTGTGTCACTCATCTGACAGGAACCTGATGCTCAAGACACTTTTCCTTCTGGATTTGGCATCTTCCAAGAGGGTAGGAGGCATCCACGGTCTGAGCTATGAGGTGAAGCCCACCAGGGGTTGGGGGTCGATGTCCATCGAATTTGTCCCGAAATTCGTGGCCAAGACCCAAAATCCCTATGTGTGTGATGACAGGTTCACTTCATTTTCCATTCCATCACTGACTGACTTTGTGGGTGGTGATGCTCAAGAGCTTTTGTTGTGCCCAATACCCTATACTAATACATTTTCATACTCATTTTAAGCTTAAAAGCATGAACATCTATAAATAGACACATCCATAGCTAAATTTGCACTTATTTAACTATATTTTCAGCATAGAACAGTGTCAGAGGCATATATTTTACTCTATTACGTATGTAATAACTCCCAATAAAAATTTTTAATATCATTTGCATAACCTTTATGGTCTGAACGGTATTTCTACAAATGTATGTACTCGTTAGACATAACGCCACTAGTGGCACTGTTAACCGAAAATTGTGCCGTAAAAAATACCTTAAATTACCTTATTTTTTTAATGAATATTTTTGACGACAGCCGTAAAACTGATTCCCTGCTAAGCGATACGCCATTAACCATGGGTCGCCTATAATGATATATATAAACTATGTAGTTAGTAATTGATTACTTATCGATTATTTTCATGAAAGAAATCAGTAACCAAGATTACTAGAGGCACCGGCACCCATTCTGCCATTGTTTCACTTCTCGCCTCCCGTCTGTCGCCTGCTGACTCCCTTTGCCTCCCAAACCTAATGCCAATTCTCTCCTATTACTCCTGTGATCTTTGTCATTTGCTCCCACGCCTGGTTCCAACGCTTCCTTTCCATGCATTTGCCAGCTTTTATTTTGATTACCATGAATTATCAATGTAACAGTGAAGTGTTGTGCAGTGGAGGCGGTGGCTACTTGTTCCTTGATTCTCCTAGACATAGGACACTGTCCCACTCCCTGCACCTGGAAGAAGACATACCGAAGGTCTAAGGGAGGTCGGGGGTTACATACTGGTAGTCGCTTCCTAAGTCGAACCTATTGCTTGTCGTTCCCAGGTAGTGACAGAGCCTCTGGAAAGGCGTCTTTCTGGATTTGTGTTAGGGTAGGTGACTATCTGGCCCCTTGGATCTCCTAGACTTAAAGTCACTGTCCTGCCCCTTCTCACGGCCAAGAGCAGCCCAGGAGAGGACATACTGGTAGTTGAAGGGAGTCCGAGGTGGTTGGCCCCGGTAGTTGCCCCCTCGGTTGAACCTGTAGCTTTTCCCAGATATCAGCCGACAGCTATTGAAAAGGCATCTTGTTGGATGTGTAGTGGGGAGGGTTTTCCCCCCTTGGTTGAATTTGTCGTGAGTATAGGTCGATCGACCGGATGCCACTGGAAATGCGTATTTTAGTGTGCAGTTGTCGTCCTATTTTAGTGGTTTGTCACCTAATAGATTGCATCAGTGGTGTAATTCTTTGGTCTCTCGATCTCCGAAGAGGTATTATTCAATCGATGAAGCCTTGTACTCTTGCAGTCATGTTTGTCCTACTCCTCACTGTCGATGTTCGACTTGCAACTCGGCTGAGTCGACTCACAATGGATGTTCAACTCACGACTCAGCTGATCCGCCTCTCAGTCAATTTTTGACTCATGACTCGGCTGATTTGACTCACAATCAATGTTCAACTCATGGCTCAACTGATCCGATTCTCAGTCAATTTTCGACTCACAACTCAGCTGATTTGACTCTCAATTGATGTTCAACTTGCGACTCAGCTGATTCGACTCTCAGTTGATTTTTGACTTGCAATCAGCTGATTTGACTGAAGGGAGTCCGATGGGGGTTTTATCCCCATGGTAGAACTTGTCATACTTCATTAGGTTTCGACCGAATGCCGCTGGAAAGGCGTTTAGTGAATGGTGCTCAGTAGGCATCAGATTAAAGGAAGGTTATTTATTTTACCTAATTAGTATATTGAACGCCCTTTGCTAGTGCCTAGACGTTGGAAGTATCGTAAGCGACCTTTTGCTTTCGATAGCCAGTCCTCTCCCAGGCGTTCAGTCGGGTGTGTCGACTCGCTCTCCTTCACAATGCTCTTAAAGTTAGAGATACAGACTTGTCCACTGAAGAGGAAGTGAATTAGAATTCTTCTCTTGCATTTGTATATTTGAGCCTTCTCAAATACTTTTATCTTAGATGCTTATCAGAATAGTACCGATTCTCATGAAGTGCACCAGGTATGGGCACCTAACAGCTCAAATTTCTCTCGTATCAGGTGTTTTTTGTTGTTGTTGAGCGTGTGTTCCTGTACAGGTGTTCTGCGACATCTGAGCCGTCCACTCCCTTATTTCAGCTCGCTCGGCGTTTTCCACGCCTCACCTGGCACCAGTTGTTGGAAGTCTGGCGCTGCCTGTTGAATGCCCAACGACAGTGTCTCCTCATTCATCTTCTTTGACACTAGGGGATCTTTTGTTAGCCACCATTCTAACAGGAAGTTTTGATCACTAAGATAGATGTGTGGCGAGAAGTGGCAAGCTCTTGCAAACTTTTGGTGCAGTCTACTCTACTGACTCTCTCTTGCATTCCCATGATCGAGCCTGTGGGTGAATTCCTCTGCTCTCTCTTCAGGAAGCATCTTTTCACCTAGCCGTACATGTTTTCCTAAGTCTTTGGTTTGCTATCGTCACTGCAAGTTGATGATGGTGTGAGTTATCGCCCGCTCCCGCCAACTCCAAGAAAAGAGGCCAAGAACTGTCATCATCTCTTTTTTTCCCTCTAGTTCTTGGGTTTTGGAACTCTATGAATTACACTCCCCAGAGTTCGGATGCGAAAGACTGTGTTCCTGGTTCGACCTTCGGATCTCTCCAGTGTTCCCGTTTTGGGGAACAACCAGTTTGGCACGAACAGTCATCTTCAGTGTCCTGTTATAGCCGTAGAAGCTTCTCTTTGGGATAGCTCCACCTTCCTTCTTTTCATTAAATAATGAATGAGGTCTGCTTCCAGTCCTTATTCTTTTTCTCTTTGAAGTGAAGAAGAATTAGGCTGACGCTCGGTCGACAGGAGCCTACGAATATACCTACAGGCAGTCCCCAGCTTACGATGGGGGTTCTGCTCTTGAGACACATCATAAGCCGAAAATCGTTGTAAGCCGGAAAATCTTCAGAAATCCTAAGAAAACCTTATTTTTAATGCTTTAGGTGTACATGTATTAAAAACTGTGTAAAGTGCATTTTTATTGCATTTTTCATAAAAAAACCTTCAAATATTGAATACAGTAGTACCTCGAGGTACGAAATTAATCCGTTCCGAGGCGCCCTTCGTATCATGAGGTTTTCGTATCTTGGACCACATTTTACATGTAAAATGGCTAATCCGTTCCAAGCCCTCCAAAAACACCCCATTAAATTTCATAATAAAGCTAAATTGACCTATAAACAATGAAATACTACAACAATTTGGACCATTCAATACCTAAATTAAGACTAAAAATGCAAAACCTGTAAATAAAGTGTATATTAGTGTACAATAAATACTATTACTGTAACGTAAAATGTGGAAGCTTACCTTTCGAGTGAGGCTACGTACATACGTAGCTATCCAAGGAAGATTGCTTCTGCCTACTTTTCACAATGTTCCTGTGTGAGCCTTTTCGGGGGGTGTCTTGTACAAATGATTGCACTTTATGAAAAGCGGCTTTAATTTCTGCCATTTTCTTTTTTGTTTTTTTGTATGTAATATGTACGTACTTACACTTTAAAAAATATACGTACGTACTACAACATAACTATCCAAGGAAGATTGCTTCTGCCTACGTACTTTTCACAATGTTCCTGTGTGAGCCTTTTCGGGGGTGTCTTCTACAAATGATTGCACTTTATGAAAAGCTGCTTTAATTTCTCTTTGGGCCGTTTTTTCTTCTTTTTTTTTTTTTTTGATTTTTAAAACTTTTTTTTTTTTTTTTTTTTTACTTTTTTTTACTTTACGTAGGTTTTTTTTTTTTTTTTTTTTTTTTTTCCTTTACAGAATTTCAACTTTCTTTTTTTGCACCTCATGACTCTGTTGGCCCTGGTGTCCATCAAAACCCTGTTCAACCAAATGCTCTCTCTGCAACTGATTTGGGTACTGAATGTTCGGCTGCTGACCTTCAACATAAACTGAAGTGCCTTGATTATACGTACACTACATACTCGTATGCATGTTGTAAATGATTGGTCTACACCCTCTGTTCGCAGGGAGTGGAGATTCTACCAACCTTGCAAAGTTTCCAGTTATCCCATGAGAGAGACCTTGATCACTTATCCCATGTGAGAGATCTTGGTCACTTTTTTTTTTTTTAAATATTACGTACACATTGACGATCCCGAAAACGAATACCGCGTGCGTACTATAACAATGCTGGTACCGAGTGGCCGAGCCACGCCACCACGTGTACATAGTAGATGCATGATGGGAGGGACGCTGGCCAATAGGAGAGAAGGATTTCATGGCCGCTACTAGCATCAGGAACCAATGGGAGAGCAGGAGGATGGTGGCGAGTCTACTAGTATACTAAGATGGCGGCGCACTGCGCGATTTTCAAAATTGTTATCCGGGCGAATCTCGGACTTTCAGAAACCTTTCATATCTTGAAAACCTTTCGTATGTAGAGCCGTTAAATTTTTCGTATTGGCTTTCGTATCTCGAGTTTTTCGTAAGTTGAGCCTTTCGTATCTCGAGGTACCACTGTACTATTTTGCATTTTTGGAATCATATTTCTTCTGCCAGATTGATGTCATAAGCACCATAACCCTGGAACATGCGTTGTAAACCTGGAAATAATTTCTGATGAATATAATTGAAAAGCGTCATAACCTCGGAACGTCGTAAGCCAAACCCATAGTAAGCCGGGGACTGCATGTCCTTGTATAGTATTCTCCTCGCGATATATATTATCAGTTGTATTGTCCGAGTACAGGCGTATACCTGTAAGTTAATTCTTCTGGTGTGTGACAAAGACAAATAGTACCTTCTCTTAATTTCCTGAAACTCAGGACAGCCTTTTAGTCCTCCCAAGAGTTTCCGATTTTGATTTTGATATGACTAGTTGTATTGTTTTGGTAACAGGGTTGACATTATCACCGAACATGGGGGTTTTCTCTCATTCTTGTTTTGGTTCACATGTAGGTGCTCTAGAGTATCTGTTGTACACTTGATATTTCTATAAGACAAATGCATTCCAAGGCGGAATGTCTTCTTTCCCACCATTATCCCTACACTAAGGGGTTGGTTGCCTGATGCGCCTTTCCGTACAACACCAGGAATTATTTATTTGGCAAAGGGGTTTTTACGACCTCATGCCCTTGCTGTCATCAACCACAGTTATTGCCGATGGGGCCTCGCCTTTTGACAAAAAGTCCACCTGCAAGGCAGCAATTTCCACAGTTATTGGCAGTGGGCCTAGCCTTTTACCAAAGAGTGAGACTACAAGGCAGCAGTTTCCACAGTTATTGACAGTGGGCATAGCCTTTTACTAAAAAAGTAAGTGCAAGGCAGCACTGTCCTTTTAGTTGCCTTTACAACACACAGGACCTACGGTGGTAGTATTCTTATGCCCCTACCACAGGGTGATATTCCAAGGCAGAATGTGCTACCAGGCAACTCTCAGCCTACGGAGTCGAGTGAGGAGCAGAGTAGTACTGCCCCCTCACTGAGATGTTGTTCATCGTAGTATTGTTTCTCCCCTGTCGAGGGTTAACTTCTAATTCGGATCTCTGCCCGGCCATCACAGACTTGAAGTCTCTGGCTGGCTCTGGATTCTCTGTTATGGTTGATATTTTGTGCTCCACAGTTGCCATTGCGAGAAACATCAGACAGAGATGTCTCATTAGACTCATTATCTCTTTCTGTTTACCCATGGTACAACAGAAGTCTGTAAGTCTTCTTCGTCGCAATTGGTCTATAGGCCACTGCAATGATTTAGACTGATTTTTTGGACAAACACAGCAGTTTTGTGTCTTCCGTATTTTTTTCTAATTCTTAAAGTGTTCAATTACTAGTTATTCACCCGAAACTGGAGTAAGGTTGGAAGACGTAGCCTGATAACTCTGCTGCCACTGTGAAGAGAAAAGTTCTTCCCAGAACCTGTCTCCTCTGTCTAAACATGTTGTCTTCTAGTTTATATGGACTCCATGTTTAAGACACATTCAGTATTATCTAGTGTTTTCTGGCCTACTTTGAGGTGAAGCTAAGGATGTAAGAACAGCCTCTACTTCCTTAGTTTTCAGGCATTATTTGCTCTTTATGGCCATTCTGCCATTGAGCTACCGGAGGCATAAGCGATCTGTGCTTATATGTTTTTTATGTAGGTTTTAAAAAAAAAAAAGTGCCGAAAATTTTCAGTACCTTGAGACCATTTTTAGTGACTGGCATGGTATCACGGAAGGAAGCACAGGATGTTCTCCTACTATCTTGGCTCCTTTTCAGTAAGGCGCTGAGTTTGGTGAGTCAGGGGGTACAGTGTACCTGGAGCACCCACCACTCTCAGTGGATGGGTCTTGACTTTATTTCAGTGTAAGTGTCAGTGTTTTTTAGTTGTTTTATTTTGGTGCTATGCCTAGGGCAAGGGCAGGCACCTATCATACTTTGCTAGCCATAGGAGCATTCCCCTTGCTGCAAAGTTTCGCCACTACAAGTCAAGATGAACACCAACCAGAGGCAGTGTTCATCTGTATAGCTCTCTTAACTAATAGAAATGACAAGCATTGTTCTAAAGGGTCCACAATAATACAAAGTGTAAAAAGTCCGTGTATAATTTTGAAGACTTTACAGATAGCTTTCGAACCCTTCCCTGGGTTCATCTTCAGTACAAAAGAACAAAAAGTTATGTCAAGTGCAGAGGTAAATTTAAAAAACAAGAGTCGTTGAAGATCGTTGACAACGGTCGTTAGCTCGTTAATGGGCCAGGAGAAGAAAGAGGGTAGTTAACAACAACTAGGTGATACCCTCTCCCCTATCAATCCTTCTGGCTGCAATCCTGTTGGATCTTCGTACAGGTTGTTGCAACATTACATGAAGTCCTTCATCCAAGGGCGTAGATTGGGCACCGTTATCAGACTCCCCCGGGGTAGCGGTTACCTGGACTGGAAGAGGCAAGGCAGAGGCAGCATCAGGAGAGGGAAAAACAGAGCCTGTCCTACATTTAAAATCTTTTAAAAACATACTAGTAATATAAAAAAAGCTAAAGAAACTAGTAGAAATAGCAAATAGCATTTTACCATCAATTAAGTTCACGACAGAAGTAGAAGTGGATTCTAAATTACCGTTTTTAGATGTTTTAGTGTACAGGGACTGTAATAGCCAGAGGTACAAATTTTCAGTTTACCGGAAATCTACCAATTCCGAGAGTTATGTCCACTTTTATTCTTTTCACTCAAAAGAAATAAAAAGTAACGTTATTATGAATTTTGCTTTATGCGCATTCAGAATTTGCGACTCCGAATATATAGACGGTGAACTTAACACATCACGGCTACTTTTAGAAGTCTCAGATATCCCCCTCACTTCATTGAGAAAGCAATTTCGCGAGCGAGGAAGTCGTTCTATGGACTGAGAGATAATAATAAGGAAAAACCAAAAAGATATTTGTCCCTTCCCTTTAATCCAGAGGTAAAAAATATAAGTGGACATATCAACAAAAGTCAGAAGGAAACTAAAATTGTGTTCAAATATGAAAATACAATAAGACGTTCCCTCGTAAGAAACAATAACAATGATAAAAATCCCATAGTCCCAGGCGTTTACGAACTACCCGTGTATGGATTGTAATAGTAAATATTTTGGTGAAAGTGGACGGGGACTAGATATACGTTTGGGCGAACATAAGCGAGCTTATGAACTACAATCACAAAACAGCGCAATAGTAGCACATGCATTCAGGAATGATCATAGACCCAACTGGAACGAGGCTAAAATTATCTTTAAAAGTAACAATGTAAATGTCAGACGACTAGTCGAGGGAGCTGCTATAAGTTTGGGAGAATCATTCAAAGGAAACAAGTCTTTTGTCAACGAAGACCCATTTATTAATTTTTATATTACTAGTATGTTTTTAAAAGATTTTAAATGTAGGACAGGCTCTGTTTTTCCCTCTCCTGATGCTGCCTCTGCCTTGCCTCTTCCAGTCCAGGTAACCGCTACCCCGGGGGAGTCTGATAACGGTGCCCAATCTACGCCCTTGGATGAAGGACTTCATGTAATGTTGCAACAACCTGTACGAAGATCCAACAGGATTGCAGCCAGAAGGATTGATAGGGGAGAGGGTATCACCTAGTTGTTGTTAACTACCCTCTTTCTTCTCCTGGCCCATTAACGAGCTAACGACCGTTGTCAACGATCTTCAACGACTTGTTTTTTAAATTTACCTCTGCACTTGTCGTAACTTTTTGTTCATTTGGACTGAAGATGAACCCAGGGAAGGGTTCGAAAGCTATCTGTAAAGTCCTCAAAATTATACACGGACTTTTTACACTTTGTATTATTGTGGACCCTTTAGAACATTATATATACTCTCGTGATAGAGAGTTTTTCCCTAATGACAAGCATTGTTATTTCAATGCTAGCAACTTTCTATTTGTTCATGAAACTTACCTGTCAGATATATATATAGCTGTATTCTCTGAAGTCCGACAGAATTTCTAAAAACTTACGACACACGTAGTGGGAGTAGGGTGGTTAGTACCCATTCCCGCCGCTGGGAGGCGGGTATCAGGAACCATTCCCATTTTCTATCAGATTTCTTCTGTCGCCGGTGTTGTAAACAACTGTTTACAGCACCTCCGCCTCAGGATTTTGGAAAATGTTATTGCTTGAGTATCCTCTTGACTTTTTGGTTTTTTGATATTGGATCGATAGCTAGGCATACGTTGACTGTGGATTGTTTAGATTTTGGCTTGGTTTTTTCCTTAAATAAGATGTCTGGGTCTAGTTCGGCTAGCGCCAGGGTGTGTATGAAGGATGAATGTAAGGTGAGGCTACCAAAGGCTTTGGTTGATCCTCACACAGTATGTAAAGGTTGTAGGGGACAAGTGTGTATGTATGATTTTCGCTGCACTGAATGCGAAAGTTTAACTGATTTGCAATGGAAGACGTATGAATCCTACGTTAATAAATTAGAGCGTGACAGGATCAGGAGGTCTTCCTCCAGGAGTAAATTGGGTAGCAGACAGGGTATTAATGTATCCCCTTCTAACCCTCCTGTAGAGTTTGTAACTCCTAACCCCGTAGTGTTGCCTTCGGGCCCTCAAGTGGTGTCTGCGGAGGGTAATGCCCTTTCGCTTATTTTGGATTCATTGAAGACGCTTGAATCCAAAGTTCTTGCCCGTGAAACAGGCAAAGAAAGTGCTAAGTGCAGTGATAGTGCCCCTAGTGAAGTGGAGGGGGCGTCAGATCGGCCCTATAGCGCCTCTAGGCTGGGACCTCTGCCGGACTCCCAGGACTCAGGGAGAGGGCATGTCGAAGGCCGAAGGAGGGTTACGGGGATCCCCCACCGATCTGACGTCCCTTCAGCAGTTCCTGTAGACGCTTCCCAGGCTGCTAAGGAGCGTGCTCGAGCACGCCTCCTTAAGGATTGTTTTTCGTCCTCCGACGCGTCCTCCCCGCGCAAGGGGTGGGAATCTCGTCCGGATTCGCGGCCTCTGAAGAGGACCTTCCAAGATCAAGACACTTCACGTCATGCTCTGTCTGATTGGCGGTCTTCTCCGGAAAGCGTAGCTTTTCCGCCCCAGAAGAAGACTAGGACGTCATCTGACGATGATGCCTTCGAGCGCCCCAGTCGCTCTAGAGCCAGGGCTTTTCCTGTGAGAAGGAAGAAGGCGTCCCCTCGCCTTCTCACAGGCACAGCTCTTCTCCTCGTAAGGAGACTTCTCAGACTGAGATCATCCTCGCTATGCAATGTCAACTGGATGCTTTGCTTAAGCAGAAGGAGACGGTTCCTTTGCCTGTAGCAGGAAGGACGACAGACTGCCGATCAAAAGGACCAGACATCTCCTCCGCCTTCTCCTCGTTCTTCCCCGTCTCCTGGTGTTTTGCCCCCCCCCCCCCCCTCTAGACTTCGTTCTTCTCACCATGTTCGTCTAGAGGTGGGACGGTAGACGATCAATTGACTCTTGCTCCCTTGGAGAGAGAGAGGTCTCATCGCTCTCCCCTCTCTTCTCGGCGAGAGGACGATCGGCATTCCGATCTCGACGCTTTTGCGGACAACGATGTTGTACCTGTTGGACGGACTTCAGTACGTGTTGATCCTCTTAGTAAGGAAAGAGCGTCTTCATTTTCTGCTCCTCGTCGACCTGCTCGTGTAGACGCTCAACGTGACGCTCGTCAGGATGCAGGACCTGAATCTTCGCGGGACGTTCGTAGGGACGCTTCGCGGGACGTTCGGAGGGACGCTTCGCTCGACGCTTGTTTGGACGCTACGATGGACGCTCCGATGGACGCTTCTAGAGGAGTTCGTAAGATCGCTTTGGACGCGAACGTGGAAGTTCGCTCTCACTCAGACGCTTTTCCCGAGTCTCTTGCTGACGCTTCACGACTTCGTGCAACATCACGTTCACCTCAAGCTTTGGTTTCTGACCCTGTGACTGTGAAGGATTCTGTTTCGGGTCCGCTCCCCACTTCTTCTCGACATCGTTCGGATATGAGACTCGGAGCGAAAGGACTTTTGCCTCTTCCTTCGGGGTTTCACTCTGGTAAGGAAGAAGGGGAATTAAGCTGTTCTTCTGAAGATGTTGACGGAGAACAGCCTTCGACGTCTGCTTCTTCGGACTACCAAGTCTTAGCTCGGCTTCTCCGTGATTCGTTCGGGGATACCTTCCTTCCTTCTGCTCCGCCTTCTCCTCCCTCGCAGTTTTCTTCGTCGAAAGCAAGCAAGATGCCTGGTTTTGTTAAAATGAAGACTTCGCTATCTACCAAGAGGGCTTTCCATAAGGTTAACACCTGGATGGAATCTAGGAAAGACAAAGGAAGGAACCACTTTCCGCCCTGACCTCCGTCTAGACTTAGCGGTAAGGCAGGGTATGTGGTACGCAAACACTGGGTTGAAGAGTTGGACTGAAGGTTCCTACTTTGGCGCAAGGAGATTTCGCCAGCGTTGTGGATGCCGCTAGGAGATCTCTCTTAGCTTCAGCTAAAGTTTCGTGGACAACTTCAGAACTGGATCATCTTTTGAAGGGCCTTTTCAGGTCCTTGGAAGTCTTCAACTTCTTAGACTGGTGTCTGGGAGTGTTAGACAACCAGTCTCGTAAGCCAGATTCGATTAGCCTCGGGGAGCTGTCCAGTGTATTGTCATGCATGGACAAGGCCGTCAGGGATGGCTCGGAGGAGTTAGCCTCTCATTTTTCAGCAGGCGTTTTAAAGAAGAGATCGCTTTATTGCAATTTTGCAGCTAAATCTGTCTCTCCCTCACAGAGGGCAGAGCTTTTGTATGCGCCTTTTTCGAGCCATCTCTTCCCCCAGGCTATGGTGAAGGATCTGGCAGTAAGCCTTCAAGAAAAAGACACTCAAGACCTTTTGGCTCAGTGGTCGCGACGTCCTACTGGCCCTTCTACGTCTTCAGGAGGCCAATCTATTAGAAAGCAGAAGCCCTTTCGTGGAGGAACTTCAGCTAGATCTTCACCCCGAGGAAGAAGTCTTCCTAGAGGTAGAGCCCCGGCTAAGTCTAGGGGCAAGAAGTGAGAGATCCGTCCTTCAGTCGCCGGTAGGAGCCAGGCTGCAGTTGTTTGTAGAAGCCTGGAGAGAGAGAGGTGGACACCTGGTCTCTCAACATCATAGAGAAGGGGTACAAAATCCCTTTCGTAAAGTCGCCCCCGCTGACTTCCACTCCCAGGGACTTGTCCCCGTCGTATCCTCGAGAAAAGCGGAAGATACTTTTCGACCTGCTTGAGCAGATGCTCAAGAAGCGAGCAGTGGAACAGGTCTTAGACCTGGCAATGCCAGGATTTTACAACAGATTGTTTCTAGTTCCAAAACAGTCGGGAGGGGGCGGCGGCCGTCTTGGACGTAAGTCGTCTGAAGCTCTTTATAGAGAAGCAGAGGTTCAAGATGGAGACACCTCAGTCAGTTCTGGGGGCCTTAAGACCTGGAGATTGGATGGTATCACTCGACCTTCAGGACGCCTAACTTTCACGTCCCGATAATCCAATCCCCAATCAATGAAAGTACCTTGCGGTTTACGTCCTGAAATAAGGAAAGGTACTTTCAGTTCAGGGCTCTTTGTTTTGGACTTGAGTTACGGGCCCCATTTGGCTGTTCACCATCCTTAATGAAGAATGTGGCGAGGTGGCTCCATCTTTCCAACATCAAGATCTCCGCTCTCTGGACGACTGCTCATAAGAGCCTCTTCGCAGACCCGGTGCCTGAAGGACCTGCAAACGACTCTGTCTTTAGCTGCGTCCCTGGGACTTCTGGTGAACTTCGAAAAGTCACATCTTACCCCAACACAGTCCATTGTGTATCTGGGGATTCAGATGGATTCAGTGGCTTTTCGGGCTTTTCCTTCCCAGGAACGTCAGCAACAAGGCATAGAAAAAGTGTCAGCCTTTCTAGGGAAGGATTCATGCTCGGTGAGGGAATGGATGAGTCTGCTGGGGACCATTTCCTCGCTGGAGAAGTTTGTTTCCCTGGGGAGGCTACACCTCCGACCTCTTCAGTTCTTCCTGTCGGACAGCTGGACAGACAAGGACAACCTCGACATGATTTTAACCATCTCAGAAGAGGTAAAGAGCCATCTAAGATGGTGGCTCGATCCGTTGAAGCTGTCAGAGGCCATGTCCCTCAAGCTTCGGATACCCCGACCTAGTGTTGTTCTCCTCCGACGCGTCATCACGGGGTGGGGAGCACACTAGGGGGGGAGGAAGTGTCAGGCACCTGGAGAGGGGAAAACAGGTAGCCTGGCATATCAACTTCAAAGAGCTGACAGCGGTTCAGTTAGCGCTCCGGTTCTTTCAAGACAAAGTCTCCCGTCGCGTAGTCCAAGTCAACTCGGACAACACCACAGCCCTGGCATACTTGAAGAAGCAAGGAGGAACGCACTTTCGCTCCCTGTTCGCTCTAGCGAAAGAGATTCTTCTTTGGGTGAAGGTGAGAGAAGTCACGATCTTAACAAGGTTCATTGCTGGAGTAGAGAACGTCCGTGCGGATCTCCTCAGTCGACAAGGACAATTGCTGCCGACAGAGTGGACCCTCCATCAGGACGTATGCCAGGAGCTGTGGGGTCTTTGGGGATGTCCTTTGGTGGACATTTTTGCAACATCAAGAACGGCGAGACTTCCTCTTTACTGCTCCCCGGTTCTCGATCCGGGAGCAGTAGCAGTAGATGCCCTTTTATGGGATTGGACAGGCCTAGATCTCTACGCATTTCCCCCCTTCAAGATTCTGGGGGAAGTGTTAAGAAAGTTCGCAGCTTCGGAAGGGATGAGGTTGACGTTAATAGCCCCCTTTTGGCCCGCAGCGGACTGGTTCACAGAGGTGATGTCCTTCCTGGTAGATTTTCCGAGATCTCTTCCTTTAAGGAGAGATCTACTCAAACAGCCCCACTTCGAGAGGTACCACAAAAACCTCTCTGCTCTGAGTCTGACTGCGTTCAGACTATCCAGAAGCTGGCCAGAGCGAGAGGTTTTTCGAAACCTGTGGCTAAAGCTATCGCCACCGCGAGGAGACCATCATCAATTGCGGTGTACCAATCGAAGTGGGCAGCTTTTAGGAGCTGGTGTAAGAAGAAAGGAGTTTCCTCTACCACGACCTCTGTGAGCCAGATCGCCGACTTCCTACTTTATCTCAGACGAGATTTGAAGCTTGCAGTGTTGACCATTAAGGGCTACAGAAGTGTTTTATCTGTGGTTTTTCGTCATAGAGGTCTAGACCTAGCTAATAACAAAGATCTCCATGATCTATTGAGATCTTTTGAGACCACCAAGGTGCCTCTACCTAAGTTGCCTTCTTGGAACTTAGACGTGGTCCTGAAGTTTTTAATGTCAAGTCGCTTTGAACCTCTTCACACTGCGTCTTTGCGAGACTTGACGAAGAAGACTGTATTCCTAACTGCTCTGGCGACGGTCGAGGAGAAAGGTTAGCGAGATACAAGCTATTAGTAAGCACGTCGGCTTCAAAGGGCATAATGCGGTCTGCTCTTTGGGAATGACGTTTCTGGCTAAGAATGAGAACCCCTCCAACCCTTGGCCTAAGGCGTTCGAGATCAAAGGTATGGCAGAGATCATTGGTCAAGAGCCAGAAAGAGTCCTGTGTCCTGTCAGGGCTCTAAGAGAATACCTTCGGAGAACAAGGAATTGTAGAGGTTCTGCGGAGAACTTATGGTTCGGTCAAGAGACCAGATATGCCCATGTCCAAGAATGCGCTGGCATTCTTTTTAAGGAACACCATAAAGGAGGCTCACTCATCTTGCAAGGATAGTGACTTTGGAATGTTAAGAGTTAACGCTCATGAAGTGAGGGCTATTTCGACCTCGATAGCCTTCCAGAAAAATATGGCCCTCAAAGACATTTTGAGTGCCACTTTTTGGAGGAGTAACTCGGTGTTCGCCTCGCACTACCTTCGGGAGGTGAAAACAACGTACGAAAACTGTTACTCTCTTGGGCCATACGTCGCCGCAGACACTATTTTGGGGGCAGGAGGTAGCACTCATCCTTTCCCATAGAAAAGGGTAGGTGAGTTTTTAGTCTTTGTTTTGTTTATGGTTGTAGGGTCGGCCGCCGAATGCGGACTTCCCTTCTATTAGCCTTTTTATGTGGGAGTATTTTGTTAAGCTAACTTAGGTGGTGGTTTTGCCTCGTTGCCCATAGAAGTATGGTCATGGTCTAGTCACATTGTGGTCACGTCCCCGTTGACAGATCATCTAGAGCGCACCAACTACACAGGTCTCTACCTTGTTGGTAAATCTAGTGAAGCAGATGCAGGCTTGGGTGACGGTAATCACGAAGTCAGCTATGCTAACAGGTAAGGAACCAAGATGTCAATCATCTACATGTATATGTTTCCTAAAATCCTTTTCTGTCTCTCCCACCGCCAAAGGTGGGATTCAGCTATATATATATCTGACACGTAAGTTTCATGAACAAAATGATATTGTTAAGATACAATAAAGTTTGTTCATACTTACCTGGCAGATATATATATTTAAAGTACTCACCCACCTCCCCTCAGGAGACAGTGGAGATAGAAATCTGATAGAAAATGGGAATGGTTCCTGATACCCGCCTCCCAGCGGCAGGAATGGGTACTAACCACCCTACTCCCACTACGTGTGTCGTAAGTTTTTAGAAATTCTGTCGGACTTCAGAGAATACAGCTATATATATATCTGCCAGGTAAGTATGAACAAACTTTATTGTATCTTAACAATATCATTTTTCAAATTCATTACATGACCTAATGCTTTGGCGAAGAATATGTCCATGATCCCACCTCATTTCAGTGTGGGGTCAGCTATATGATTAGTATGTACTGGGTAAGTCTGATATACAAAAATTTTATTTTTATAATAAAATAAGATTTTGTATATATACTTACCCAGTAATTATATGATCAGAGCCCACCCACCTCCCCTCTGATGGACATTATGCATGAAACAGAAAGAAGTGCTTTGCTGAGTTGTGCCTAGTGTTGCCATTAGGGGACGGCACTGTATATCTACACTGAACAATTGAAGCGCTACCCGTGAAATTTGAATTAGGCTGCCGTACGTTGGAAACTATAGCTATATAATTACTTGGTAAGTATATACAAATCCTTATTTTATCATAAAATTACCATTTTCATATCCACTAAGATTACAGCTATTTTCAGAAGATTAGTTGGACTTGCAAGTTTTCCTTCTGTTTAGAAGAGGTTTACATCTCTCCATTATCGAAGGGACTAAGACTGTCATCATGCCCTCAGAATATAGGCCAATTTCAATTACCCCAGTTTTATCTAAGGTTTTTTAGCTTTTTGAAGCTTCTTTGTTGGTTGGTTAAAGGTAATAACTTGCTACCACCATTATGACTTGGAAATTTTCTTAAAGGCCCTGCTACATAATCATTTGATGATTGTAATGAAACTCATATAAAAAATTAGTTTAAATTGTTGGGTTGAAAGTAGAGAGTGCTTAAGTTTCCATGAATTATTATGTATTTTGGTACATTTTGAAAATCATAATCTTAATACTTTTGTATCAAATCTGGTCATTATTGTCTTTGCAGGTTTGGTTCCCAGTTTTTCATCACGTTGGGAGAGAATTTGGATTCCCTCGATGGGGAGCACCTGGTGTTTGGTCAAGTTGTCGAAGGATTGGAGGTTATTAGCAAGTTGAATCAAACTCTCACGGACAATAACAATCGGCCCTACCAGGATATCCGCATATCTCACACAGTCGTTTTGAATGATCCTTATCCTGATCCTGATAGTTTGGAGTATCCAGATGAGTCTCCAAAACCCACAAGGGATATGTTAGAATCTGATTACATCGCTGCAGATGAGAACATTGATGACACAGAGGGGAAGACCATGGATGAAATACAAGAGGAGATTGCAGAAAGGGAAGCAAAAGCCAGGGCGACCATCTTGGAAATGGTCGGTGACTTGCCCGATTCTGATATGGCTCCCCCAGAAAATGTTCTGTTTGTATGTAAGCTGAATCCTGTTACGACATCTGACGATCTTGAAATTATCTTCAGTCGATTTGGCAAAATAAACTCGTGTGAGGTGATTCGAGACCGAATAACTGATAATTCACTCCAGTATGCCTTCATTGAGTTTGCTGAGACAAAGTCATGTGAAGATGCTTACTTCAAGATGGACAATGTCCTAATTGATGATCGTAGGATACACGTTGACTTTAGTCAGTCTGTGTCAAAGATCAAATGGCGAGGGAAAGGTAAAGGAGTAGAATACTTTGATGAAAGTGGTAGGAAAGTTGATAATAGAAGAGGACAAATGTATGACCCAAGCAAAGAGTATGACAGGCAGAATGATAGAAATCGAAATTCTTATCAAGGAAGAGGTGGGAGAGGCAAAGATTTTCGGTCATCAAATGGAGGACCCAGGCAGTATCATAGGGATTTTAATAAACCTTGGGACAGAGATAGAAGATATCAACAGTGGGGTAGAAATGGTGGTCTGAACAGAAATTATCGAGAAAATAGAGACAGGGAGAGATATGAAGGAGGGAGACCCTTTGGGCAGGATGACAGAGATGAGAGGAATGACAGATTTGGCAGGAGACATGATGGGAGGAGGAATGACAGAGATGAAGACAGGAATAATAAGAATAAGGGGAAGCATGAATCAAGGAGGGATGGAAGACATGAAGAGAATAGAACTGAGAGAAGCACAGAAAGACACGAAGGGAGGAAAAATGATAGTGATGAGAAAGCTGATAGATATACAGATAAGCGTGGCGAGAAGGAATTGAGGAATGATGAACAGGGTGAAAAAAGTGTTGAGAAACCAGAGAATAGAAGACTTGACAAAGATGACAGGTCTGAGGGTGAGAGTAACTTCATGTTAGGATCCAGACTGACTGGAGATAGAAGTAGTAAAAGTAGTACAGAGCTGCTGGAGGGAGCTTCAGCAAAAGAGGATGCCCACAAGAGGAGGCATTCTCAAAGTGATAACAGTGATCTCCCAAGTGACAGTGAGGCACGGGAGAAGCTCCTCAAACATTTAAAGAAATCTCTTAAAAAGAAAAAGAAGAAACAAAAGAAATTGGATAGTGAGAGTGACAGTGATGGCGAAGAAGATGAAAAAGAGAAACGAAAGAGGAGGAAGAAGAAGAAGAAGAAGAAAGCCAGTTCAGATTCAGACAATTCTGGTTCTGATGTAGAAGTTAAGAAGAAGAACAAGAAGAGTAAAAAGAAGAAGAAGAAGTTAAGCACAGACTCAGATGATTCAGATTCTCAGTCTGATTCAAAGAAGAAAAAGAAGAGTAAGAAGAAGAAGAAAAAGAAGAAAAAGGAAGCTGGGACATCTGAAAGTTCAGAATAGCTTCCATAAAGGAAACCTGTTGGGAACAGTGAAGTCTGCTTGCTCATGGAGCATGGCTGTAGTCTGTTCTGTTCCAAACAAGGATCAATTTCATTTATATAATGAATATTCAAAGCCAAGGGACTTGTTAGAAAATCTTGTTATTTGTTGAAACAAATTTCAGTGTTCCCATGGAGTACCTTACCTCAGATTTTATTTATGATTTGTGGTTTCTTTGAAGGTCCTTGTAGAGTAAGAGATGCTGTGCCGTACTCGATATCTTGTACGTATTGTACTAGAAGTGATTTTTATGCTCTTTAAAGTGTCTCCAGAAAAGAATGTGTTTTGGATGCTTATAATTTCAGCTTTTGTTTGGTTCATCTGAGTTGTATTATTTATAACTAGTGTCCAAAAGGCTGGTCAGAGTGAGTACATATTATGATGAATTTTTCCATTTGTACTGCATTTTTGTATCGGCAATGTTAAGTCATTGCTTTTATGAGTGAATGTTGGCTTTTTATGCCTTTGCCAGGCTGGAAACACGGTGTACATATGTGCAATTATGTTCTCTTCAGAAAGAAATCAAATTGTTCATAATAATTTACTCTGCTTGTAAGTACTGCATTTCTGTTTTCCCTTGACTGCACCTTAGAAACATCCTTAGATAAAGGTTGATGTATAATATTTCGTTATTGTGATGAGCTTGTTGCCATAAGGTACCTTAAACTAACATAGACATAAGCGTATTTTTGGTAAACTCTTGTCAAGAGATGCAAGAATAAGGGATTTTGGTTTTAGAATTTTGTAGATCACTTCACCCAAACTGAAGACTTATTAACTAATGCCATAGAATTTTATTCTATACATACTTTGATTAATTACAGTAAAATACTGAATTAAGATACTTTTCTTTTAAGAAATCAACATTTGTTCCTATGGAAATACAAATCATTGCCTTCTATGGTGGAATATTCCTCAACACAAGCTGGAAACAGTCAGTTGAACTTGGTAAGAAGGCATTTAATTAATGTTTGGTGGGTAAGTTATATTATTTTGCTTGCATTTGCGATTAAATGAAATGAAGAGTGTAAATAATAAGTGTGAAGGATGTGAACAGGTATGTGTCTGTTTTATATCCTTGGTGTGTGTATGACCAGTTTTGATGTTCTGCAGAAGGTTCTGTGAGAAATGTGCTGGCTGGTCTTCATCACAGTGGGAAGGTTCAGCATCAGAGCAGAAGGCTAAAAGATTATATTGGTGCCTCTTTCAGCTCCTTCCTCGTGGACTAATTTGCCTCTTCTCCTCTGGCTTGCCAAGGGAGATACTTGTGAGAAGTTAGGCGACCAGCAGATGTTCTCTGACAGTGCGGACGTGCTTGCATGTGCTGATCATCTGGTCCTGCTTCATTAGCGTCAAAGTGTAAAACAACCAAGCCTTTGGGAGTGGCCACGCCTTGTGTGTGTGGTATCAGGAAGGCTCAAACCTATTCAAAACCATTACAATTAGCTAAGGTTTCTTCTTCACCCAGGGGCCATAACTCTTCCCAGCTCCCCCTTCTGAACAGATTCAGCTAGAAGGGGGGTTGGAGGAACAAAGAGACACTCAGATAGACTGTTTCCCATTTCAAGCTGCCACAAGTAAGGGTGGCCTGTGTCCTCTGGGATGGTCACAAACCACTTTTCTTGGATTGCAAGCTCCTCTGAGACACTAACCCTGTGGCTGGCTTATCCACTAGGACCTGCCAAAGCTGTGGCTCTGTTGGCAGAGGTGAGGGTGATGCTGGAAAAGAATGCACTAGAAGTTGTAGATGACCCTTTTACAGTTGGCTTTGTGGATGAGAAATCAAATGGGAGTTGAAGACTGGTAGTTGACCTCTCTCTGCAAATTAAGTTCAGGATGCTTGCAACTTTTTCCATGTCAGGTTCCGTCAGGGAAGGGGACTATGTTATTCTGGTGGATATGAAGGATACGTATTTTCAGATGTCCGTCCGTCCGTCAGTCCTCCAAGGAGTACTGTAAAGGACTATATACCAGTTTAAATCTTTTTTTGTTCATACTGGCAGCAGTGTTATGCTTTATCTCAGTAACTGGCTGGTTCTGGCATCCTTAGAGATGCAGTTGCCACAGACTACCTCCTTTCCTTTTGTCACACCATCGGATTATAATAAACTGGGGAGAAGTTGGTGCTTGTGTCTAGGTAGCAGGTAAATGTGGGACATGCTGATAGACACTGTAGGAGTGATTTTGGTATGGAATCTCTCTTTAGCAAACTGAGGAAGGTAATAGCACAGTTTTTGTTGTGACAAGTCATCCTTGGTCATCTGTCATCCTTGGAGAAGCTTGTGCATCTTGGGTATTTCCACCAGTGCTTATGTCAGTGGCAATTGAAGTAGCATTGGTTAGCTGAAACAACCCTTCCTCTCACTTAGCGCCATTGAGTCAAGAGTAAGGGAGTACTTTTCTTGATTGCTGGATGACAGGACTCCTAGTTTTTTGCACACCCGGTGGATCCGTTGGCTTCTGATGTATGGACAAACAATGACCTTCATCTGCACATCAACATCTTGGGAATGTGTTTGGTATAAATAGTTGCAACTTTGTGATATCATGCAATGGTCACTACATTGTACTGAAGAGTGACAACATTGGTATAGAACTGTACAGTATGTCAGCAATAGAAGAAATATGGTCTTCCTAACTTTGCCTGGTGTTGCAGAGGCAAAAGTGTTTGCCACATTTTGAGCTGTCAGGCAGGGACATCCCAGCCAGTAGGGATATTTTGGTAGCCAAGCTAAACTGCCAGGGGCCAGTTAGAGGGGACAGATTGGTCCCTATTTTCTCATTTGGGAAAGGCTTTTTGAGCTATGAGAAACTTCTGTGATCGACCTGTTCGCCGCAGGATTAAACCAGAAGCTCCTAGTGTTCTTCTATCTCACTTTAGACCCTAGGGCTGCCTTGAAGGATGTCTTCCAGCAGCCCCAGGCATAATCTCAGCTTTGCTTATTCCTCCTGCCAAGATGTCAGGTGATCAACCAAGTATCTGTCACTCTGAATCTCAGATAAGCCTGGCAGGCCCTGGTTAGCCCCACGGCAAGAGGTATCCTTAATTACCAACAAGCTAACTCGTGTGATTGAGGTCTCCTGAAATTCCCTTGATCCACTCTTCCTTGTTAGACTCATTTTGAAGTAGCCTTAATTAACATGGCACTCACATGGCTGGGAACCCTGTAGTTCTTGTTCATGAGTTGGTTCAAAAGCTCAGAACTCACCAGTTTCAGGAAAAGATACACAAGAATTTTTCACATCTCTCTAGTTGTGACTTTATTATTGGCGAGCCTGATGAAGTTCTTTTGTGCTTAATACTAGCCTTGCAGTACTATCTAAGACTTAACCTCATAAGTCGGAGTCAGGGTCTCATTTGTAGTGCCAACAGGCACAAAAGGAAGGTGTTAAAGAACAACCTTCTATTTCTGGCTTTATGATGGGATCAAGTTTTTCTCACGATATGGACTATCATCCAAGCAGGATGAGAGCTCATGAATCAGGGGCATTTGCCTGTCCCTAGCTTTCTGGAGAAACATAAGTTTTACAGGTATTGAAGGCTGGTGCCTAGCAATGCCAGGCTACTTTCACCTCATTTTACTACAAGGACATCTTGCACAAGTCCATGGAACCTTACCTTAGGACCTGTGGTAGCAGCTCAATAGGTTGTGTAGACTCCAAGCCCCTTTGACAAAAAGCATCTACCCAGCCTTAGGTATACTTGGATGGCATAAGGCTGGAGTTTCAGTTGGTCAGCAACTTGCTGTCTCTCTTTACCTAATTCTTCCTTCCTTTGCAAGGAAGCAGTCTGACTGAGTACTGCATGTGCTCGACAGGATATGATTTTACTTCACAGTTGTGTATCCTGTCCTAGAGCTTCAGCTTATAAGATACAACTTTCTTTGCTTAATTCATCAAAATATGATTGACCCAGATATTGGCTACCTTTTGAATTGTGCTACCCTATCTTTCAGGCAGCTTGTAGTTTTGCAAAGTTTTCTTGGAGTGAAAGAATAGATATGTCACCCTTGGCTCAGGGCCCTATCAATCTCTCATCCCTTGCAAGAGTATGTGGGAAGTTATAGAAGTCATTGGTCCCATGCTCATATTTATGACTAGGATCGTTGGCATTTCCAGTAGGAGTGTTAGCTTGCTCCTGAGTCGTGACAATATTCTTCCACTGTCAAAATGAATCTCATAAAAGGCAATAGTTTGTATTTTCAGAGGAGTATATACCAAATTTTCAGAGTATTTCTGGATTTCACACTTATCTGCATATCAGTTAACCACCTTATTTATTACCTAGCTTCTTTGGCAGTTTCCAGCTCACGCTGAGGAATACTCCTGCATAAAAGGTTTTGTTTTGTATATATACAGGAGAAATATAAAATTACAGTACAGTACATATAAAGTTTGGGATTTTTAAAAACCTGAAAAATATATTTCAGATATATTAATGATAAATCAATGGATACCTCATGTACAGTTCATGAAAAGGAAAAGCATTGGGAATCCTTGGCAGTTAAGGGCTGCCCAGCAAAGGGAAATTAACCCTAACTTTTCTCATTTACTCTGTCACCTTTCTTATATTTTAGCATCTTACCATCAAATGTTACCTCAAAGTAGGCAGTAGTGATGTCAAAATTGCAGTTGCATATTTTTTAAGGTGTATTATATTAACACAAATGTTGGACTTCATTTTGACTACCAATATTGTTACTTGGCATATCACAAAGGCGGCAGGCATTAGTGAAAGTAGAGGGGACTTCAATGAGAAATTTGTTTGTATCTACAAGAAAAAATGTATTTTTAAAGAATGTGGTTATAATGAATCCAAACCATTTGTTTTAACAGGAATTGAATTTCTTTGTAGGTGGTAGGTGAGAGAAGAAGATAGGTTACATCAAAATGGGGACAGAATTGTTTTGATTAATTGATTATTCCTCCAACTGCCAGTCATGGTGAAGTTAGTCAACCTTTAAATGTCATTAAGGATTACCATGTATCCTTGAGAAGGCAAACTCAGAGGCAGTTCAGCTCTGCAAAGTCAAGTTTTATCCTCTCAGAATTGGCAGTAAAACTGCAGTAAAAAGTAAAATACTGAACCAACATGTAAGAGCAAAAGATGAAATGATCCTTAAGGAAGGAAAAAAGTTAGAAGAGATGGCAGTGAATCGGCATCATTTAGGGAGGAGCCAGCTCACAGGATATATAAAAATTGTATTAAGAAATCAAAGCATTACATCCATAGAGGTAAGCCACAAAACACGTAATTTGTTTTTGAACTATCAAAAATCTCTATTTCACTTCTTTTTTAGTGTTTTATGGAAGGCTTTTCCAAATTTCCATAGAGACAAGTGTTTCACCATCTCATACTCAGCCTACAATTGCCTTAACCTGTACCTCAGACCAATTAGCAAAAACCTGTGTGTGATGGATATATATGTGAATTTTGTGTGCGACTATTACCTTCATGGTAGCTGTCATTAGGACTCGGATCGTAAGAAGACAGTCTTTATGTTTAATTTTCTTCACCTTATGTTTCTTATTTCAAGATATTACTTGAAATGCAGTGAAAGGCTATCCATCAAGTTTAACTACCGTATATTTCGGCGTATAAGTCGACCGGAAGATAAGTCGACCCCCCAATTCTGAGTAAATTTTTATGATTTTAACTAATATCGGGTACATTAGTCGACCTATAAAATGTGAGGCCAACCGTACGCTCCAAATAAGTAGCAGGGTAAAACGTATCATATAAAATAACCTGAATGTTATTACGGTACATATATTGCTCTACTTACCATAAGGAATACAGGTGATATACTCGGTATATTAACAAATCTGTGTAATATATAAAAGATGAATACCGGCAAATATGATTAGAAATGACGAGACGAAAGATACGTTACTCGAATGTAATGTAAACAAACAAAGCGCTAACTAACGCTGCATAACAGCCTACGTATATATGTATGTACAAACTGCCACTCAAGTTAATGTTTTGATTGGGTTGTTAAAACGACGTGCCAGTATTTTATTATTATGTTGGAATATTCCTTGACCATTGGTTCTTCTATGGCATAAACAGGCTCATTTGAGGGAAAACGAACCTGCAGTTGATTCACCAGATTCAAACTGGGATCCTTATGATGAAACCGTGAATGATAATTTGTTTGATGAATTATTTAATTCAAGTGACGATGACTCAAATAATTTTGAAGGATTTTAAATACATATTTACTATTAAATGCATTTTATTTTATTTTATTTAAAGTGATAAATAAGGATTTCATACCATAAATGTTTTTGAACAATACCCCGGTAAATAAAAACTGTCAAGAGTGAACGCATCCTTCTCAATTACTTTACTACAAATGGCTACGCAATGTTTACACTTGCTGCGCGATTGGGTTTTTTCAAGTTACTTTGATTTTTTTCATTTTATTTAAGGAAATGGATGTTCTAATGTATTATTATTGTCGTATTACATTGTGAAATGTTTTTAATACTGGTATTTACATACATAGTTACCTCAACAAGGCTGACATTGTTATTAGCCATCTGTAAAGCCTGGATTCCCGTACCAATATGCCAAAATAATAAAGATTCACTTTTTGTTACCGTTAGATAAGTCGACCCCCTAATTTTGGCATGATTTTTTGGGGCTAAAGGGTCGACTTATACGCCGAAATATACGGTAATAATAATTCAGAAATATTTAGTGGCATTTCCTCATACTGGATTTTACAGAACTCTGACCACCTGATGAGAGGCAAAATGCAATAAGTAAGAAAGATCATATAGTATAGCCTACATTTGAACATGCAGAGTATCTAACAGTCAACAGACATAGCCTGTATATTTTAATTCCATGTAATGTCTAGCCAAATATAACATGTACAACTACATAATTTCAAGGATTCATCTGCAGAATGCACCACCTATAAAAAAGGTGAACTAGGAAAAGCCACTGATAAATGCTATACGTACTATACATTTGTATGTGGTTTTTTTCATAGCAAATAGTACACAAATTTCAACATTTTAACGAATCTTGAAAGTGAAGACATAGCATATAAGAACATAGTAGACTGCTACTAATGCACATTCAGAGGTTGTACTATATAAAGGTATACGGCACCCTATTGATTTATATTGAATACGTCAGTAGCATGCTTTGTGTTGTACAGAACATGATGGGTCAATTACTTTGGCAACAAAGGAATCCGTGCTATGCAAGCTAGCTCGATTTTTTGTTTTCTTTTGAATCCAAATTTTTTGTACCAGATATCCCAGTATGCAACAAGCAATGGAATCTGATAACTTTAAGTTTTAATATGCAATTTAAAAAACAAAATTGGTGCTTGTGGGATAAGTGTTGTATGAAGAAAGAGTTACATAACATTTAAAAAGTAATCATATGTGTAGAAATGTTGCTCTTTGGTCATGTTAAACTACTTTGTAATATAATAATATAATAATAATAATACTTTAATAAAGATGCAAAAAAAAAAATTTTTTTTCAGAAGTACCATTTCTACTTTGTTTTTGGTATAAAGCATATCAAGAGCCCTAACTGATTTCAAACTTGTAGTTAAAGTTAAAGGAGGATGTCTGGTTTTGAAGCTCAATTGTATGTATGGCCAAACTTTTACCAAAGAGCTTTGTATTCTTATAGTACTATGAAAAAATTTAATTATTGTAGGTGATAAATGATAGACTGACAAAATGAAGTTGATAGCCTTTGAGATTATGTTACAGCATATATTTTTGTACTTATGTTTTGATGCTCAGTTCTTCATCACATGGAATTTGGTTGTATTTTACAAAGACTGCTTATTTGTGGAATATTGTATGCTTTTGCTCTGATTTAATGACTTGTGTGAAGGGAAAAGTTAAAAGAAAATATGCAAATAATTAAAGTCAATGCAGACACTTGGATCTTAACTTTTTACAAGAATGATAGGCCATAAGATTTTCACATTATTATTATTAAGGGCATATTATTATACATTTAATTTGACCACTCAAATCATATTTCAAGACTTATAACTGGTTCAAAGGCTTTATCCTTAAAATAATGAGCAATGAAAATAGGTGTAGGAGAGTTGAATAAAGGTAGGCAGCTGGGTGGAAGTAGTCTAGAGGGAATAGACAAAAAAAGAGAGAACTTTTAATGTACTGTTCTATCTCAGGTTTGATAAAAATATGTATTATCATTATTGACAAATAACTGTGCTTGAAGCTTACGTTATTTACCAATATGATTCCTGGTGCTGCATACCACTCAAAATTTTGTTACAGTAATTGTATCATCATATTTAGGTACATTAGTGATTAGCATGGAGAAATACCTGTGAACTATTGGAAGCTTTGTCTCTTCAAAGTGTGGCAATTGATAAGGGTAAGGGAGCTGATCGCCAGTTCCTTCAACATATTTTTACTGTTAATAACTATAAGAAGATGGTAACTTCAGCTCTGTGTCAAAAGGAAAACTTAATTGTTTTTGTTGAGTTTAGAATATGTGTTTATTTCTAGGTATGTATTCATCTGTTGAGGGATTGCCAAAGTTTCTTTTCCAGTTTCAGGTCCTTTCTTTCAGCCTCTACAGCATTTCAGTATTCACCAGAGTTAAGTTTTAACCCTTATGGTAGTTAAGTTATTGTTTTTATTATTGTCTGACCACCTCTTAATGGTTGGCACACTTCCAGGGGGATTTGTATCTGCAGATACCTGAATGACTGGTTTGCAGTGATACTTAAAAGTGGTTCTTCCAATTAAGAGTGAAACTATGATTCTCCAGAATTTCTAAGGTGTTTCAAGAGCTGTTGTAATTTTTAAGGTTTTATTATATTTTTTTTTTTTACCAAAAATACCAACTCACTTGCTTAGCTTTAAAACTATAGGGAAATGGAGCTTTCCTTGACATCTCAGAATTATGGCAGCTGCTTTTGAAAAAAAATGTATTTTTTTAGTGGGCTGAAACTTGGATGTCTGCAGGGAGTCCTGAAAAGTCAGTGGAATTTTCATCGTGCAGTCACAGATGATCTTGTTTTTGGTGTTTTCCTGATCTTCATGCAGTTTTGAAAAAGAATGTTGGTATGCACCCTTGGAAAACCTTTGAATCCTATTCTTACCCTTTATTCAGCATAATGAGTATTGATAACAAGGTACAGTGCATCCTTGACTTATGGCGGGGATCCGTTCCAGTGCAAAAGTGCCTATACCATTATAGACAATGATGTTTCAGACCAAAAGCACAGAGCTTGCCTAATTTCCACATAACCACATGTACAGGGTGTTCCCAAATTAGAGCTCCCCCTCTACAGCATAAACTAAAATTGATTTGGACAAAAACAAAAGTAATTCAGAACAGGTATTTATTTAAGTTTCTCTCTGAGTATTTAATATTTTTTGTGGCCTCCATCTGCCTGTACCACAGCCTGCATTCTTGAGGGGTATGATTTCAGCAAATCGCAGAAAAGCCAAGACTCTAACTTTATTTCCCTGAGTACTTCGATCACCTCTCTTTGCAGGTCTTCGAGGCTTGGTATACCATCATAGCTCACTGTGCACGCTTCAACATGATCCTTTAAGATACTACGAATGTTTTCACACACATTAAGGTCAGGGGAGCTACCTGGAAATTCACTTGACGAGAAGAAATCGATACCACTGTTTCAAAGCAGCTTCTGTGTCTGAAGAGCCTTGAAACATGGTGCCTTATCCTGCAAAATTTGACTTCAATAGATAACACATTTTTAGGATCTTTGAGGAAAGGAAATACTCCACCATTAAGCACAGTTTCTCTGAAGTATTTGCCATTCCATGACTGTCCTTTTTCCTTGATGATCCGCATTAACCATTTGGCTGTGAAACAGAGAAGAATTCCCAAACATCAGGAAATTTCATAACTTGGTGATAGCGCATGTCATCGCTGATATCATCCAACTTTGCTGCCCAAATGATGTAATTTTTATGATTTGGCTTCCTGACTGTGTAAATGAAGAATTCATCTGATTCAGCAACATGGAGAAAGTCAGCTTCATCCCAATCTTTAAGAAATTAACCACAAAACCATGCACGATCATCTCTCTGTTGCTGAGTGATGTTGGGCTTGCTGATAACATGAAATGGCCTGATACCAGATTTTTTCAACTCACGATATACAGCACTATAATTTCTCTTCTTTCCCCTTTTTGTTTCTAGTTCAAGTGTCAATTTACGTAAAGACTTTCATGGTCTGCCCACTGCCTCAGCCATGATGTCTTTTGACTCCTGAGAAAGGACTTCAGGCCTTCCAAGATTCTCACTCTTTTCGTTTTGATAGTCATATGGATTTTTGTTCCAGTTTCTTTTAACAAAGGATTCATCTCTTTTAATGTATTTAGCTATCTAGGAACATGAAATGAAGGATGCGCCAGCATCCCTGGCCTCTCTGAAGGTTGTAGCCCGGATTCGGTCAATCCGTCTGATTTCCTCCAAGTCGTTAGTCAAGGCTGTATCTAACTCCGTCACTCAGTCTGAAAATACAAGAAATGTAAAATGAAAAATAGCTTAATAGAAACTTAAGACAATGTACTTGGAGATAGGCTATAGCAGAAAACTTCTTAACTTTCCATTTGTTCTGTGGAGGGGGGGGGCGCCTCTAATTTCGAAACACCCGGTACTTTGTGTGGCCTATGGTATTGCTCATTAAATGTAGACCTGGCAAAAATTAATTTTTTGTGTAAGGCATGGCTGCATTAAATGTAATCTGTTGCTGCAACCAGTCCAATGAGCCAAAGAAGCTTACATCTTTTTTCAAAGTAGTATGCACTATTACTCACCACTGATATGTATTCAGATAATAGGCAGACACTCAAAACTGCAGTTGACTTTGGTTGTCGAGCTGACTGGTCCTTTTTATTTGTAATCTAGGTACCTTAGAAGAAATTACGGGATTCTCTCTCTCTCACTCTCTCAAAATGCTATTGAAAGGGTTGGTTGTCATGTTATTGTGGCTGATGAACTTTTAGTTGTCAACATATTGGGAGTTTTCACTTTATTCACTTGGTCACTTAAAATTGGCTGGAGCTTCTCACTGAAGTCCTAGGAGAGAACTATCCAGTACCACATTACTCTGGCTGCCATACCTATTATGGTACCACTTGTCCATGGAGTATCTTTCATTTCAAGATTGGAGATATATAACTGGAAGAGAGGCTTTTCTTGCTGGGGTACCTAGAAGATTCCAGGTTCCATCCTTGAGTCCACATTAGATGTCAACCAGGCAAATTAGGCCATCATCAGTGATTGGTGTCCCATTGGAGCCACCACACAGCAGATTAAAGACCTCTTTGAGGCTGAGGGAGGCTTTGGAGAGTGATGTCACACTTGGAACTGTCTTTGTGTTATCCTTAGCATCGGTAAAGAAGTTGAGCAAGGATGGGTATCACATGTGTAATCATTTGTAGCCAAGTTTGTGTCTAAGACTTGGTAACTAATCGTGGGCAATGATTCCGATGAGATGTCACTGTATACAGTAAGTTTTCCAGTACTACCTACACATGACTTGATAGCTTAGGCCTGAGTGTTGATGAGTCTTCATTAGTACCAAGAGGCACAAGAAGTAAGTAAACAAAAATGCTATGTAGTTCTGGCCTTAGGAGGTTGAAAGTAGGTATATGAGTAGCTGGGCCAGGATTACAGCTCCATACCTGGAGAGAAGGCTTACAAAGTCAGGGTTTTGCTCAGTCCTTAGTAACACAGGAATTGAAGGCAAGTGTGTACTGGTGCAAGACAACCTTTACCTCATTCTACCTCAAGGATGTTGCCCATAAATCCTTGTTCTTAACAAGGAACACTGCTTGAGCTCTTTGAGAGCATAAGTCTTGCCTAAGGTTGATGATACTGAAAGGTGGGTTGAATGATTGGTGACATGTAATTTATCCTTTGCTTTTCTTTTCTTCCATCCTGAGCCCAACTTACTGGTCTGGCCAGATGCAGGCAAGTTACACAGCAGACATCCTACCTCTGACAGTTTTAGTTTGCAGATATGACTCCCTTCATCTCTGGTCTTAACAATAGGATAATTTCTAGCGCCTAGCGGGATCCGGTTAAAAAGCAGATAAATGCAAGGAATCTTGTGATATCTGGCAACACATGCATAGCTTGGGTTAGGAGTGGTCAAGGACGACGCCGCTATGCCAGTCTTTCTTTTGACCGCCTGGGCGAGAGTTGTGTTTCACCTCTTGGCCTTGTCCCGTTTCATTGCCCATTCCGTTTCTTTTAGTGTGTGTGTGTGTGTTTGGCTGGTATTATGGCTTCTTCTGCTCCTTCTCAGCGTCAGCATATGTGCCCCGGAGTTCCAGGTTTTCCGTGTTCTCGTTTTTTGGCTTCGGCAGTGACCAACCCTCACATCACATGCAGTAGGTGTTGTTCTAATTTTTGTACTATTACGAATCCTTGCACGGAATGCCAGGCATGGCCTAAGGAGCAGTGGAGGTCGTTTTATGGCAAGGGAGAACATCGGAGGGTTTCGACTCTTCCTACTTGGGCAGGGTTTGCGCCTATTCCCGATGTTTCGTCCAACACGGTAGCCAACCCTCATAGTAGCGTTGTCTCTGCATCTCCTTCCTTTTCTTCCATTGATTTGTCGATGGAAGTATCGGGAGGCCGCCAGGGTTATGTTTGTAATGTAGCCCCTTCTTCCTCGGGAGTTTATTTGGTTCCCGAGAAGGTTGAGGCTTTTTCATCAATCTCTTCTCTTTCAGACTCGAAGGCGTCCAAAATGGCGGCGATTTGGAAGACGCTTGGGCTAGGGGGTACCCCGTCCTTGGAGGGGTTGCTAGCGCATTTTGTGGAGGCTCGCGCCCCCTTTCCCTGCCTAGCCAGATCATCCCCCCTCCTCCCGGCCTCATCTTCATGGGTAGCTGCAGTCGGCCATCTTGTATTGCTCCGCCAGTGTCTGCCACCGCTTCGAGTCGGAGTGACGCTGCGGCGTCAGCCCTGTTGATGACGTCATGGGGTCTGTCTTTGTGTATTTCTCCGCCAGTGGCGTCTCTTTCCCCCTCGCACTGAGGGGGAAGCCGTGACATCACTGCCGCTTGTGACATGACTCACATCGATGACGTCTCGCCCAGTCATCTCCTCTGATCCGCCTTTCTCAGCCGTGACGTCATCACTGCCGCCCAGTTCGCTACATCTCCCTTCCTTGATATCGGAGCCTTCTCTGGCACATCAGTCTGAGGTCATATGCCAGGCAGAGCTTCAGAGGTTGGACTGTATTAGATGTGAAGTTGGCTGCCTTATCGGTTGGGAGGACTGGTAGGAAATGTGTTGCTTCGTCCCTGCCTTCTGAGAAGAGTGCGCATAAGAAACTAGTGCTGTCTTCCTCTCCCTCTTCCCGCATATCAAGCGTTGGAAGGCTAAGGACTTTGCCCTTCCTTTGCCTTCAAGGGAGGAACAACATGGACGTGTTCGCGAGAGTGCTGTGGTTTCGGGCAGTGTTAGTGGTGTGCATTCTGCAGGAGATGCTTCGTCCTCTGCCTCAAATCTCGAGCGTGTGACACACACACACACACACACACACACACACACACACACACACACACACACTCCATGCACATTACGAGCTTGTTGCAACCTCCCCTGCCCGTGCACATGATGTTAGGGCTCCTTCTTCTCCAAGGCATATTCATTGCCGTAAGGATCTCTAGGCGCCTGTCAAGAGGTAGAAGGTAGTGAGCACGAAGTTGGTGCAGCTGGAGTGTTTGCCTGCCTCTCTCGCTGGTGCTTCCAAGAGTTCGACTCTAAGGGATTTTCCTTCGATCTCGAGTGTTCGAGTTTCCCCCCCATCTCATGTACATACGTCCGCCACGCCCGTGACCATTCATGGACATGTGGAGTCATCTGTTGAGGTAAGTGATGTTCCTACTATTATAGTGGGTTCGTCTCGGAGGCCGACGCTTGGACCCAGCCCAGACAGGTTAGTTGGGGTTTCGGGCTGTTTGGCTACTAACCCTTCCATTAATTTTGGTGGAGAAGGCGCCTTAGAAGAGCCTACACATCCTTCTCGTCGTCGGTCTCCGTTGCCGGAGCAGGAAGAGGGAGACATGCAAGAGTTTCTGTCTTCCTTTTCAGAAGTTGTTGATCTGATTCGTGGGTTTAACATTTGAAAAGTAGGCCTCAGGCTTGGTCGTTTTACACTCCTTCTTGCTTGGAAGCCTTGGTGGGAGCTACTCAGGACCCCAAAACATCTCATCAACTTCCTTTGTCGGGGCACGTTCAGTCAGTCTTGCAGAAGGTTAATGACTCTGTTTCAGACAGGGACAGGTCGCTTTGCTCTAGGGGCTCTACCAAATTACTACCCCCGCCTCTCATGAGACATAGGAAGTACTATGCTACGAGCTCTGCATTTTTGTTGTCACGCCATCTTAACCCAGACGTCATTCGCATGAAGCTGGGTTTGACTTTGGAACAGGTGAGGTCAGTGGCTCCAACCTTGTCTCCACAAGATGCCTCAGCATCTCAGCATTTGATTCTACGGCAGCCTCCATGTTGCAGACAGTTTCTTGGCTGGACCAGTGGTCTGTGGTTATTGCCAAGATAGCTTCCAACAGGTCCCCGGAAGGGTTGGTGAGTGCCTCCTCACTTGCCAGTCTGTTGCAGTCCGGGGGCAAGGCGTTTTCATATTTGGCTCACCTCAGTGCCAATTTATGGGCTAATCATTTTCTGATTAGGAGGGACGCGGCTTTGTCTTGGATGGAGAGATCGCTCGACACCGAGTCCTTGCTGGCATTGAGGAACGGAGATCTGTTGGAGTCCCAATTTTTGTTTCCTCGGACAGAACTCGAAAATGCGATAGACTGGCGCCGGGCTGACACCAGAGACCGACTGATGCACCAGCAGGCCCTGTCTAAGTCGGAGTCTCATCCTCGGAGACGCCCGGCACCTCCTCCTCCCCCTGGTTCGACAGCCCAAGTCAGAAGATCAATACCCCTTTCGCTCTCGTTCCTTTAATCCAAGAAGGGGCCCAAGGGGCAGAGGTAAAGGGGGTCGTCAGTAGATTAGGCATCTCTCCCTCTCCTGTGCCACGGGTGGGGCCAAGTGGCAGAGTTATGGGACGGAGAAGTGGGTGGTAGATGTCCTTCGGGTGGGATACCTACTGCCATTCGACTTCTCTCCTCCTCTGTCGGACAAGCCGCAGCTCAGGAAGGCATATCCTCCAGATTCTCTGAAGTTCTTGGCTCTTCGGGAGGAAGTGCAGAAAATTCTGGACAAGGATGTGATAGAGGGAGTAGTGTGTCCGTCCCTGGGGTTTTACAGTCATGTCGTCTTGGTGCCCAAGGCATCGGGAGGCGGAGGGCTATGATCGACTTATCCACCTTGAATCACTTCGTTAGGAAGACACAGTTCAAGATGGAGACCCCGCGTTCGGTGTTGGCAGCCGTGAGGGAAGGCGACTTCATGCTGTCGATAGACTTAAGGGACGCATACTTCCAAATCCTTGTTCATCCCACATCCAGGAAGTTCCTTCGCTTCTCACTTGCGGACAAGATCTTCAAGTTCAAAGTCTTGTGCTTCGGGCTGACAACGGCCCCTCAAGTGTTCACAAGGGTCTTCTCTCTCGTGTCAATTTGGCCTCATGCTCAGAGGATCTGTTTGCTGAGGTACCTCGACGATTGGTTAGTCTTGGCAGTTTCCAGGGAGAAGCTGCTGCAGGACAGGGATCGTCTACTTCGGTTCTGTCTGGACCTGGTCAAATTAGTCAACCAGGAAAAGTCGAACCTTGTACCCAGTCAAAGGATTCTCTACCTGGGCATGGTCATTGATACATACGACAGTGGCAAAAGTTTTCCCATCGGATCAGAGATTGGAGAAGTTGCGGGCGGTAGCGCGCAACTTCCTGTCAAAGTCACATCAGTCAGCTCATCAGTGGCAGGTTCTTCTGGGAGTGTTGTCTTCCCTGGAGAAGCTGGTCCCTCATGGGCGTCTTCATCTTCGGTCTCTGCAATGGAGACTGGGAGAATTTTGGTCTCCGGCGGGGGACTCGCCCCGATTTATGGTTCCTCTGTCTCTGGAAGTAAGAGAAGACCTTCGCTGGTGGTTGGACGGCCAGAATCTGTTGAAGGGTGTCCCTCTGCGTTCTCTCCCACCGGACTTCCTTCTGTTCTTGGACGCCTCCCTCATAGGTTGGGGCGCTCATTTAGGCGGCCTCATCGCTTCAGGCGTTAGGAGTTTGGAGGACAAACAGCAACATATCAATGTCTTGGAGTTGAAGGCGGCTCTCCTGGGTCTGAAGGAGTTTCGGGGGAAGGTAGAGGGTCATTCTGTCGTTCTCATATCGGACAACGCCACGGTGGTACCCTATGTGAACAAACAGGGAGGCCTGGTTTCACATCAGCTTCACGCCTTGATTGTCGAGCTTCACTAGTGGGCAGTCAGCAATTCGGTAGAGCTCTCGGCCAGGTATATCCCAGGCAAACGGAATGTGGTCGCAGACAAATTCAGTTGTTGGGATCAGATCCTTGGCACAGAGTGGTCCCTTCATCAAGCGGTAGTAGACAAGCTTTTCCAGGTTTAAGGAGACCCATGCTGGACCTTTTTGTGACTCGGTTCAAAGGAAGCTGGAGATATTCTGTTCAGTGGTCCCAGATCCTTTAGCATTGACAGAGGACACATTCCAACATCCCTGGGACTACCTGGAGGTGTATGCCTTCCCTCCGTTTTGTTTGATCCGTCAGGTTCTGAACAGGCTGATGAGTTCACAGGGTCTCAGGATGACTTTGGTAGCCCCATGGCCTCAGGCAGAATGGTTTATAGATCTGCTGTTGTTGTCAGAGGTTCCGAGGGAGATTCCCCCTTGGCAACATCTTCTGAGTTAGCCCCATGCAGAAAGGTTCCACCAGTCAGTAGAATCCTTGTCTCTTCACGGTTGGAGGCTATCAAGTATCTCCTCCGCATGAGAGGTTTTTCTCAGAACAGCTAGGCACATGTCCAGCAGTCTTAGAAAGTCAACCTCCGCGGTTTATCAAGGCAAATGGGCGATCTACTGTGATTGGTGTCGTAAATGGGGGTTTTCTCAACTCGCCACCTCTATTCAGTGAATAGCAGACTTTTTAACCTTCCTCAGAGACAAGAAAAGTTTGTCCATTCCTGCTATTAGAGGCTACAGGGCAGCACTGAGTTTGGTGTTACGCCTTAAGGGTATCAACATCTCCTCTTCCTGGGAACTTCCCTGCTAGTTAGGGGTTTGAGCAGTCGAGTTCTCCTAGAGAGCTCAAGCCTCCAACGTGGGATGTTTCCTTGGTTCTTAAGAGCTTCACTAAGAGTCCATATGAGCCCTTGCGTCACTCATCTGACAGGAACCTGACGCTTAAGACAGTTTCCTTCTGGCCTTGGCATCTTCCAAGAGGGTAGGAGAGCTCCACGATCTGAGCTATGAGGTGAAGCACACCAGGGGTTGGGGGTCGATGTCCTTCGAATTTGTCCCAGAATTCGTGGCCAAGACCCAAAATTCCTCGGTGCATGATGACAGGTTCACTTCGTTTTCCATTCCATCACTGACTGACTTTGTGGGTGGTGATGCTCAAGAGCTTTTGTTGTACAGCTGTACGGGCCCTGCGTTGCTATCTTAAAAGGACTCGGCACCTTAGACCAGGCTGCCGCAGACTTTTTGTTAGCACAGGCCGCACAAAGAAACAGGTGTCTAAGAATACTATCGTTTTTTGGATACGGGAAGCCATCAGACAGGCATACTTGACACTTGATGATTCCACCACCACGTCTGTGCAGGCTAGAGCACATGACGTTAGAGGCATTGGTCCCTCTATGGCTTTCAAAAAGAACTTGGCTGTACATAGTCTTGAGCGCTGTTACTTGGTTACGCCAGTCCACGTTCACCTCCTTCTATCTTAAGGATGTTGCCCACAGATCTACGGACACGTTTTCCCTGGGTCCTGTGGTGGCTGCCCAACAGGTTGTGTAACTCATAGTTGCCCTTAACAGGGCACCTTTGTATCTTACCTAAGATGATTGTGTGGATGAGAGAATGAGTGAGTTGGCTGGTCTCCTTCTTTCTCTTGTACCTTTCCTTCTTCCTTCGGGCGATTTAAGGAATGGACACGTCATTCGCTGGACTGGTCTGATACAGGTGAGTAAGGTCGTCATACTGATAGTGTGGTCGTGCAATATACAAATATCTTACCCGCTATTTGGTAGCATATGCTCCACTCCTTGGCAAGGAGGTTGTTGGGAGTAATACAAACCCTGGTGGCTTGATTTGTTATTGGACAGTCAAAGTTTCTCTTTGGTTCCCTATACAATGGTTATCCCATATATCATTGTACGTCACTCAGGTTCCGAGTGGTTAGATATCAATTTATCTAGCTTCTCAATGGGCTTCAGTCCCTCTCCAAGAACCATTTCTTTTGAGAGCTGGACTGCTGGGTAGGCCCCTAGCCGGTCTAGGATGTCTTATACCTCCCTCCAAGTATGAGTCTATCCTATTGTTCAGACCGAAGGTTTTTTCGTGTATGAACAAATGACAAATTTTCTAAGACAATTTGTATTTTTCATAGCTACAAACCTGAGGTCTTAACATTATACTGCCTGCCTCTAGCTGCCCCTCTGTTTGTTAAGTCATCCTGAGTTGGGAAAGACTGGCGTAGCGGCGTTGTCCTTGACCACTCCTAACCCAAGCTACGCATGCATTGCCAGGTATCACAAGATTCCTTGCTTTCATCTGCTTTTTAACTGGATCCAGCTAGGTGCTAGAAATTATCCTATTGTTAAGACCTCAGGTTTGTAGCTATGAAAAATAAAAATTGTCTTAGAAAATTTGTCATTTTAACAAGGGTGAGGGTAGAGTATTATCATACTTGGGGTTATTTATGGTATTGTTATTGCCTTCTGAACTGGTTCTCCCATCACATATAGGAAAACAGCGTTATTCAAATTTTATGAGAGCAAGGTGCAATAAGGAAACTGCCACAGGAGCCTGTCAGCCACAAAATCACATATACCAGACAGTACAGGTGGCTATCTTTCCCCTGCTCGCATATATGAAAGGAAGCTAACATTTCTTGGTGGGTTGGAAAAGACTAGTCATGTTCACTGGACAATAACTCATAAGAATGAATTGCAAATTTGGCATACTGCATTTTTTCACAGTATACAAAACCAATGTCTTTTATCATAAATCTTCCGTAGACTAATCTTACATATGTCCCTGTCCAGAAGGAAAATAATGAGTGCTATCAGTCAAGTTGACAGTTGGTACCCTCTTCCCTTACTCACTGGCCATTTTTCAAGTACCCTGTCATCAGGGATCAACATTTGGGTCAGCTTTCGCCAAAGGCATATATAGGAAAAATTTAATATACATTGCAGTTCAGTTCCCAAAGTCAGTGTTAAGGCAATGGTAATGTTAAAGTTTTTTTTTTCAAAATCACTATAAATGAATATGTTGTCATTAAATATTTATGGTAAGTTAAAAGAAGCATTTTCTCAGTAATTGCTCTTCAGTTTCAAATTTTTGACACTTCATTATTGTAATTTATATTAGTTTGGTTGCTGCATATATTAAACAGGGAAGGAAATACTGTACTTGTTTCAGCTTCTTGTCGATTACTTTGTAGTCTGAAATATGTTATCATAACTGAATAATTATTGACTTTCAACACATTTTTTGTTTCACTGTTAGATTGGCATTTCCTTAAAGTATAGAGTAAATTGTAACTGAAATATGGCATCATAAGATTTCAGCAATACTGTACTGATTGTGATGAACTGTACTTTGAAAGAAATCTATTTATTACTTGATAGCTATTCAATTCTTAGAAAGATAAATCATTAAGACTTCTGTACAAAGATAACCCCACTGTACAAATTAACTAATAAAACTTTTTACTCAAGGATTTAAATTTTCATTTACCTAGTTCGATTACAGCTGACTTTTGTCCAATTTGATTCTGCTGATGATGTATTTGCTTTACAGTGTTGTGGTGTAACCAGCTGGCATTATAACCGAGGTGATTCTGGTTTAACTTCCTGATAAGTGTAATACATATACTAGTATAGTCAGAATATAACCAATTGTTGTCCAGAAATAGAGGATGTACACTACAGGCAGTCCCCGGGTTACGACGGTCTCGGCTTACGACGTTCCGAGGTTACAACGCTTGTTCAATTATATTCGTAAGAAATTACTTCCAGGGTTACGACGCATGCTCCAGAATTACGACGCCTACAGACACTGATCTGAGGTTTTTTATGAAAAATGCAATAAGAATGCAGTTTACATAGTTTTGAATGCACCCAAAGCATTAATAGTAAGATTTTCTTAGGATTTTTGATGATGTTCCGGCTTACAACGCGTCTCAAGAACGGAACCCCCGTCGTAACCCGGGGGACTGCCTGTACAGTTAAAAGGTAAAATATGCTTATTGTGTTTACAGAAGTTATGGTTATTTTCTGTTTAGAATGCTTCCTTCAAATCTGCTAGCAAATGAGTTTGTGCCCACATATATACCATAGGCACAATTGCATTTATCTTTTGAGTTTTAAAAATAAATTAGGAATTACAGTAAAAATAAAAAAATATATGGTTGCGTAAAATATAAATTAAAAAATCGTAAGTATAACAACATAAAACAAAACATGCTCTAGCAAGTCAGATGTCTACCAAGCCCTCTTTGCCCATCCAACATGGCATCCCCCTACCTTCCCAGCCAGGGACTGCTCCCCAGCTGCACCCACATCCAAAACAACCCCTTCTCTAATTGAGTTGTTCAACACAGCCCTACCTGCCCTCCTCTCTCTTGGTGTCCAGCCATCTGATCCATCCCCCCACCTTGGAAACTTATCGAGGCCTCCCCAAAGCCCTTTTTCAGCCTGTTTATGAGTTTAAGCCATGTTACCAACATTTTCTTGAAGCTGCACAGCATTGCCAATAATTGGAGAGTGGTTCTTTCAAATTTTTAAAAATATATGCATTTTATTAATTTACATAAATCATACTTTGGGCATTAGTCTCTGGTCTGGGTGTGTCGGATATTGTTGAGTTACTGATGATGGTGATCTAGATATTTGAAGGATGACTTGTACATGGATTTACCATTTTCTACTGCATCAGTTCTTGCTTTAGACTTGACAGTTTTCAATCCTGCTTTGATTAATCTTCAGTTTTGAAGTAATTTCCCTTATGCTGAAGATGAATCCATTGATCAGTGCTCTTCTGTAAGATTCTACATCAGATCCTGTTAAAATGGGCAAGAAGTTGAAATTGATTCTGTTAAGGTGTATTTTGAGACAATCTTGGAAATGTATTACCTTAAACTGGTTCTCAGAATTTCACTGCATTGGTTTCCACTCAGGCACACTAGAAATATACTCAATTCCAAGTAGGGTGAACAAGAATAAAAATATCAACATTGCCAAAATGAAATTTACAGGCCAAAACGTCCCATTTAAAATCAAAATTCTCTGGCAAAATAGAGAATTTGTCCATTTATTCCAAAACTGCTACAATGTAAACATGCTCAAGGTATGGGGGCACAATAAATGCTGTAATAAGGCGATATGTGCAGTCAGTGTATCAGATGACCATACCACTAATTGCAACAGTAATCACCCACAATGTATCAGTTGTGGGCTAGCCCATCACGTGAAATCTAAAGTGCTCCTTTTACCATTACAAAACAGTTGTTAATAAATAGAACAGGAATGTCAGTCAAGGAAGCTAGACTCGAATTAAAAGAGGAGTCAATAATCCATCCAAAAGCCCCGCTTTCTCAAATGTAACTAAAAATCAAAACATCAATCAGCACAATAGCAAACAAGGTAACATAAACATAGAAACTAATTCTCATGCCAATGATACTAAAACCCGAAATAAGTATAATATCATATCCACCAATACCACTACTAATATTAAAGATTCAGATATCCATGAAATAGAATTTACAATAGAAGAGGAATCAAATAATAACAGTGATAATCGCCTGACATGAAGAAAATAATACTGGAAAATAATTGAATATTGAAAATTACAATCAATTCAAAGAAACTCCAACTACGCCAGAGGAACCTTTTAAAAAAGATATTGTTACCCTCATCACAAGTGGAAATACACAGTTACCCTCAATCCCAATCATACAACCAACATTTGGACAGTAAAGAATCAATCACTCTTTACAATTCCCAATGGATACTACTAATGATAGTATCCCCTTATATAATACTAATGAAAATCATACCATTAAACCAACCCAAAATGACAGATTTTAAAATCAATTTGTATTTTTCATTGCTAACATACCTGAGGTTTTATTAACAATAGGATAATCTCCTAGCACCAGTTGGAAACTGGTTAAAAACAATCAAAGATTGTAAAGCAAGGAATCTGTGGCACCTGGCAACTCATGCGTATATGAGGTGGACGTTGGTCACCGACCAGGCTTGGAACCTCATGACACACTAGACTTCTTCCAACCCGGGAAATGAGAGGGCCGGCTATAGATGGGCAGTTAACAGTTAATATTATAACAGTAGGATAGACTCGCACTTGGAGGGACGTACAAGTACCCTGAACTGGCTGGGAATTCAGCCCACCTAACCACCCTTCCTAGAAGATTGATTTCTAAAGAAGGGTTCTGAGCCCATGAGAGTATAGATAAAGGGTACAGCGGGGCCCCGTATTCGCGTTATCCAGATTTCTCTTTGGATCATATCTAACCATTATTTGCAGGAAATTCGCCTATTCGTGGGTTTTTCCAATGATAAATATTCGCTAATTAGTGTATTTTTATGTTATTTTCATGACTAAATATATTTTTATGATACAAAAATGATTTAATAGTTTTAAAATATTAATATTGATCAATTCTGTATTAGTAAGTTTAATAAGATTAAATGATATCACATAATAATAATTCTCTCTCTCTCTCTCTCTCTCTGTGATGGTAATTGCTTCCTAGCAAAGAAAGATAAAGGAAAGGAGAACGCATTTTCGAGAAGTTCGGCAGCAAGGAGGCTTTCGCGCCCATGTTGGAGGCGCCTGTTTTCGCGGTTGTTCTGGAATCGTCGGGCGTGTTGTGGAGCGCAACACGCGCCTAATGTGTCGGGAGAAACGCCGCGATTTCTGATGCAATACCTCGTCTAGATTCATCTAAGAAGTTCCGGAAATCTCTGGAGCCTGTGACATTCGCCGTAGGCTCCGCCCCCAGAATGCCGTATAAATACGACGGACGAAGTAGCAGCAGGAGGAGGAGATATAGAGAGAGATCGTAGAAGAGAGACACCTGTTAGTCACAGAGAGATATCCTCAGTAAGAGCCACAGATCAGCTTATCAGTGAGAGATCAGCAGCAGAGATCGTCAGAGAGAGACTAGAGACGAAGGATCAGAAAAAAAGTTGTTCAAGTTTGTTGGATATTGGTCTAGTCGTCTTCAGGAGTGGACTACCGTGTTATCTCGACGTCGAGCAGACTTCAGAGAAGAAAAGGTCCTGCTAGAGGTTTTGGAGAGTTCTTGTCTTACAAGTAGACTATTTTCTGCAATACGGAGTCAAGAGGATGTCTGCAATCATCGTTTTCCTTTTGAGAAGCCATCGCTTTGAATTACCAAATTGACTTAAGCATTTGAATTGCCTTACTGTTCCCCAAGTACATGCAGTGTAAGATTCTATCTTTTTATGTAAATAGGAGATACCATTCTGCATTTACCTATGTTAGTAAGCTTGTAAATAAACCTTTGTTGTGTTAGTGTTTCTTTCTATATTTGTATCCCCAGTTTCAACTGTTGGTGTTGAAATATATATTTTTTTTATTTATTTCATGTCGAACCTGAAGCGGACCTCTCTCAGAGGCCGTAACATTGTGTCGACCTTTGCCAGGATTTTTCGACAACGTAACATTGTGGCGACCTTTGGCCAGGATATTTCAGATCCGTAACATTGTGGCGACCTTGCTTAGGCTATCAACACTAACAGTTTGAAACAGGGAAAATATAGAAAGAATCAGAATGAGTGAGATGGTGAAAGAGTTTATTGAGTCGGGTAAGCTGCTAGGTCTAGAGGGGAACGATCTCCGTGAGTATGTTGAAAAGAAATAAGGAGAAAAGTATGAGAGAGATGAAAAAGCGGCTGAGAGAGAGGAAAGAGCAGCTGAGGGAAGTGCAGCAAGCGAGAGAAGCAATGAAAATTCAGCAAGAGAGAGAAATGTTGGTAATGCAGCAGGAAGAAAGAGAAAAAGTATGTATGCATGAGCAGGAAGAAAGAGAAAAAGTACGTATGCATGAGCAGGAGGAGAGAGAGAGAGAGCGTCTGCATGAGTTGGAAATTGCTCAGTTAAGAGAAAGTACTCGTAACAGTCGGACAGGCGAGAACGAAAACGGAGCTGATACGTTTGGTATGAGACTCAGGGTTGCCGTATTGAGGAATTTCGTCGAATAGTGTGGCTGTCTGGTGACATCTGGCAACCCTCCGTGGCTTTTCCGACCACAGGCCACGTTGGTGTGGAATAAAATTCCACAGCACTGAAGAAAAAAATTCTTCACTTTGCCTTTTTATGTTTTATTATGAAAATAAAGCTATAAAACCATATATTTCTGCATATGACAGGTCTAAAATGAATGAGAAAACGTATAATTTACTGTATATCGATTTACAATATCACTGACCTCCTAAGTATGTGAAAAAACGTTTGTTGAAAGTTTGTGAAGCACTCGCCTAAAAAGTGCCTTCATGAGCTGAGGGGACAGCGGAATTGAAGCTCACGAACGTTCGCTTCCGACTACGATTTCTTTGAAAATCAGAACTGCGTATGGTAACACTGCTAAAAGCCACTGTTGTGAAGAAAAAAAGGTGCTAAAATTAGTACCAAAGTTCGATGAGGAAGATGTTACGGCATATTTCATGTGTTTTGAGAAGTTAATGGAACGAGTAGGTTCTCCAAAAGAAATGTGGACTTTATATTTGCAGTCAGTTTTGAGTGGTAGGGTGCTTACTGTGTATAGTTGCATTTCTAAGGAAGAATGTGATAATTACGATATCGTGAAAGAAACTGTTCTTAGTGCGTATAGGTTAGTACCAGAGGCATACCGTAAAAAATTTAGAAATTTGAGAAAGGATGAAAATATTACGTATGTAGAATACGGTAAGAAGTTAGAAAGGTTTTTTTATTGGTTAACTTCTTCTAAATTTGATGATTTTGATAGTTTGAAGAACTTAGTGTTGTTAGAAAACTTCAAAGATAACGTATCCCCTGAGATTAAACTTTATATAGAAGATATGCGAGAAGTATCTTTTGCAGGAGCAACTAGGCTAGCTGACAAATATAGTCTAACTCATAATTTGAGTGTTAGTAAGAAACGAAATGATCCTTCGTCTGGTAGAGTACAAAGCAGTAAAGGTTTCAGTCCTAGTAATAGCAATGCGGGTAGAAGTGACTATTCCTGTTATACATGCGGAAAACCTGGTCATACGTCTAAGGTTTGTAAGAGTAAAGTGGCATCTAGTGGCTCAGAATTAACTTGTTTCCGATGTAATTGGAAAGGGCATTTAGCGAGAAGTTGTGCAGTAGAAAGGAAGGACGGTAAGAAACCAGTATCTCTAGTTAACCTTTCGTCAAGTAGGAATGATGTGTTGAGAGAAACGGAAAATATTTGGTGAATTTCTGTCAGAAGGCATAGTTTCCTCTCTTGGAGGAGTAGATTCGAGAGTAGTAGTCTTGCTTCGAGACACAGGTGCTGCTATCGCACTGATTAGAGGAGAGTGTGTGCCGAACAGGGCAGAAATCAATATGGAAGAGAAAGTCATGTTAGGTGGATTTCCTAACACTTGTGTTCTTTGTCCTTTGTTGAAATTGAATTTAGAAAGTCAGGTAGTGTCAGGAGAAGTAACGTAAGTCTCGATGTTTTAAAGTAACGCATATCAATCACCTTACTAGTATCTATCATTCTGCCAGAAAAATTAATGTTAATTCGCCTTGAATAAGAAATTAGAATTTCGTTGTTAAATCACTCTACCGTACACCAATCAGCTGATTTGCCATCGCGTGTAGCAGCCGCTCTGCTTGCCTCACTGCACGTTCACTTGGCATCGCTCGCTCGCTCGCTGAGCGAAAGTCTCATTTCACTTCGTACTTAACGTAACCTCTTTTACAAATGTTTTGCTAACATCGTTTAAATCCTTACCGTCATTTTCACTTGTCACAGGGACCTAGTAAACTTACGTAAAGTTAACGTAAATCTTAAAAGTAGATTACATTAAAAGAATTGTTAACATAAAACGCGTCGTTGTAAATTTCATATTAAATCGCAATCCATTTCAAAGTAACGTAAAAATCGTTCATTGCTAGTGCGTTTTGTTTCCATTAAACTTATTCAAAAGCAATTCTTCCATTAAACTTTAACGTAAGTAGATCATTTAATGCAAGTTGCGTCATGTTAAACTAACATTATTAGTTCAATTAAATACAAAGGAGTTTTGTCATATATCATTTCATGCTCTCAGAGAGAGAGAGAGAGAGAGAGAGAGATTCTATTATTCACCAAGCCAAGAGTACTACGTCTATTACCATTACGCATACAACATTAACATTATTTTAGTCTCTTGTGTCTTTCACTTACACTGAGCGTGATACATATGTGCCTGTGTCCATTGCAGTCTTGCAACCATTTATTTAATTTACCGAGTACTTCAGCCAAGGACTGAGCATTTCCAATTTACTGTTACCTGTCGTTGCCCGAGTGGTCTTTTCCATTGTTTATCACAAAAGACTTGCGTATACCGCAAGCACAAACTGCACAGTGTGCCACGCAAATTCATTACTTCCATACAAGGAAGCCTACCAGTCTAGGACTAGCCACCACCAGAGCACGGCAGGCCTTACCATTTTACAGTGCCACTAATTCTTGACACTGTCCATCGAATGGCTGCTGAAGTACTTTCCCTTTTACTTTCTCTCCACCATTACACTCTGCCCCGAACAGAGTGCCATTTATCTTCAGTATATTTGAGTATACTGCATTTAGTGTCGTCCGACGGGGCACACCAGCACGCTACCAGTGCAAAAGGAACGCCTCCATAAATGCCATTGCACCTGTATCAGACATACACGTTGCCCTTTACCTGCGTATCCGTCCTTACGGAATGCCCAATTCATTAGTGTGTCCATGTACAAGGATCAGTGATCCTTTGGAACACTCAAAGGAACGCCTCCTAAAGTGCCGCAATTCCAGCACTACTAGTGCTGTCCCAAGGAACGCCTCCATAAGTGCCATTGCACCTGTATCAGACGTACAGTTAGCTCTCTACCTGCGTGTCCGTCCTTACGGAACGCCCATTTCATTAGTGTATCCGCTATTACAGATCACCCAACCAAGGAACGCCTCCATAAGTGCCGTGCACCTGTATTGTACCGACAGGTTGCCCATTCCAGCGTATTCCCAAGTTGGGAACGCCCCTAAGTGTGACTTACACAGCACACTCCATTTGATTTCTTCACCTCGTCAGAAGGTGGCATTCATAAAGTGCCACAAAGCACCCAGTCTTTTCAGACATTCTTTCATTACCATATTGCAGAACCCATTTCTAAGTGAGTGCCACGTTACCAAATAGGCACTCCCATTCTATCCAGTACTATTCCTGGCCATCATTTCCAATTGAGTGCCACGTTACCAAGTAGGCACTCCCATTCTATCCAGTACTATTCCTGGCCATCATTTCCAATTTTATCCGAGCCTCTACTGCAGCCTAAGGGAAATGTCTTCCCCTGCTTCCAAGCCCCAGACCATGAGCTGGACTCCCGGTAAGAGGTGGTTGCGGAGGTTCTGCACCACTTGTTGTGTGCGTGGGCATGCTGTGGATTCCAACCAGTGCCCAAGTCGATCCCTACCTTGGGACGAGAGCTTCCAGGGTGAACTTCTCCAAGGCTACCATGTAGCCCTCCCTGATGAACAGTCTCCTACAGCCTATCGGTGGGTACATGTCATGGCCGATGCCGAAGCCCAGGTCTCCCTCATTTCAAGAAAGGCCTTGCCTAGGGGTGCCAAGATCCAGAAGGACGAAGCCATTCAGTTCGAATGGATAGATGGCAACCTCTATTCTGTTCCTTCAGTCCTTCTGAAGTTGCAAATGCCCTTATGGGACCAGGAAACCAGGGAAACCACATTGTGCTGCCTGGGAGTAGTTGATAAATTTCATGAGGTTTATCAGGTGATATTGGGCTGAGATCTACTAAAGCCATATCTCCCCTGGACACAGCTCCCACTACCAGATGCACCGGACACCTACAGCATGCCAGATAACCAAACCTCAGTTTTGGATTCAGAGGCTAATGCCTCCGATGTCCCTGACATCCTTTTCATTCCCAAGCCTGGTCCTGATCCAGTGACAGAGCTAGGAATTCCTGCCGCATCCTGCCGGCCTCTTACCATTTCACCGCCTACCTCCTCCATTTTGTTAGAGGTGAGCCAACCAGTTAACTCCGGACTTGTTCCAGAGGGAAATTCAACGGAGGATTCCTTAACCTACCCACATCAAATCACTGCCAGAGAGGACTCTTCACCTGTGCCAGAGCACACTGCAAGCCTTGGTGACCCCACAGATTCGCAACCTGTGGTGCCATCTCGGCCTTATCGTCCAGTGCCACGGGACAAGCTCTGGAACAAGTTCTGCCAGGACTGTGGCCGCAAGGGTCACGTCTGCAAATTACAGAGGGTGAGCTAATCACAATATTCCCGCCATAGCAATGGCAGTTACCAACTTTTCCTCACTAGGACCCCCAGCTCAGGGCCCTATAACCGTCGCACCCCTCCACAGTCAACATCCGCTAAGCCACGTCAGAGCCTTCGACGACTCTGGCGCTCAAATCTCCCTGATACGGGAAGATCGAATCCCCCGAGGGACTAACGTTGATAGACGTCAATTAATTTCAATCAAAGGCATCAGCCATATCAAGCTGATCCTTCCTACCATCCAATTGAGAGTTGCACGACCTCACCTTACCAAGATATGTACTCTTGCAGTTGCAAGCTACATCCCAGGAGGTTAGACCTCCTCCTAGGGCAAGACTTGAAGTCTCCATCGCATTTCAAAAAGCCTAGGGGTCCTAACCCCACGACAAATCACTCCAAAGCAAGGAGCTATCCAAGCCCTACTTCCTCCCGGAAGTACGGCCACCAACAGTCTCCCCCGTTACCAAGGAGGGAGATCGATCGCTCACAGTTCCGCTGCAAAACTTGGAACGTAATAGGGCAGTTCACTAATTGGCCTAGGTGCCCTAGCAAGCTATGTGCAGCGGACACTGCCCATGCTCCACAAGGCTTAGCCTTCCATGAGAGACAGGAGCCTCTGTCTCCCGTTACCAAGGGCCCGCTGAGAGGTATTGCACCTCTAGTACCCGTCACAGGTCCAGCTGACCTCAACTCTCTGCCAGTGCCACTTGGCAGCACTGAGCAGTGCCCAGCTCTATCCAGCCTGGATGTAGAGCCACCACAAATCTTGACCGCTGCGCCTGGCCCCGAGCTAGCGCCGGCGCCTAACCTTATCAAGGATCCTCCTACAGGAGATCCTCCAACAGGCATGGAGCTTACCGCAGCCCATGGCCAATCTCGAGTCCATTTTTCTTCTTCACCCTCACCTCTGTCACCCGAGGATGAACCTCCGACAGACCTTACCTTTACACCTCCTCTGGACGACCAGGAACTGCCCGACCAAGAGTCAGCCTGGAGTCTTACCCTTACGACAGCTGTCGCAGCAGCCGAAGTGAGGGCCTCCCCTGCAGTAGGTTCCACCACTACGACAGTTGCTGCAGATGCCGAAGTAGGGTGTTCGCCTGTAGTCCCTAGGGCTACCACTGCCTCTGCTTCTGATGGCGTTTCTGGCCTTACCCCAGAGTCAGTGCCTCTGTCTACTCCTGGAACTGGTGTAGCCAGGCCCTGGAGGAATAAGAAGAAGAAGAAGGGACGTACCAAATTAACTCACTAACCAGAGAGCCACATGCTCTCCTTGGCACCTGTGCCCTAGGTACAGTGTCACATTAATTTGCAGAGTGATCCTGGCACCTACCCAGAGATGGTAGCCAGCCTGATCTCTTGGAACCTGAAGGGGTACTTTCTGGCTTCCTCTTACCAGTAAGTCCCCAGCGGACCCTAGGCTCTAATTGAACCTGGTCGCTTCGTGGTGAACCTCGTTTACCGCCGATTCGGGAAAGAGGTCAGCTCCCCAGATCGATGACGAGAGCAGTTTGTTCGGCTCATGCCGCATAGTGGCCTCCTGCAGGACATGCTTCCTGCAGTTACGCCTAGCTACCACAAAGTCGTACAGTTCAGACTGTACGGTCTGTGTCTGAGCCTTTGCCAAGAGTTTGAACAGAGGCTCCGTACCAGGTAATGGCGGCAACCTCTGTCATCACCAAGGCCTTCAGTGTCCTCCCTAGCCTGGTCCTAGCGTCGAACTCCGCTTGGATCAGCGGTAGCCTTGGGAGTCTCTCCCTGAACTGTTCTATAGCGCAGTCCGGTTTGAGCTTCCCGACCGTGAAGGAAGCTGGAAGATCAGCCCAGAGATCCTCAAAACCTGGGAAGAGCGGAGATGTTGGATCCGACTCTCTCAGCTGGGGAAGAGGCTCGTCTTTCATAGCGGCCTGGTTCCACCTTGTCACTTCTGCCAACTTTGTAAAGTAGGACGGCGTCTCCTCCTCGGACGACAACGATGGTGAATGGGCTTTTGAAAGCCTGAAGTTTGGTGTTCACGCAGTCCCATTCTTCAAGGCATCTAACCCATTTTCTCTGGGCTTCTTCCCGACTGTATATTACAGTCTCTTTCGGGATCTTATCCTCTCTCCTCAGAGCCGACTCCGTCAACCTGGCGTAACCATGAAAGGTGGTTTGAAAGATTGGCGGGTGGAACTCGAAGTCTCAATACGACGAGTTCCACAGTCCGGAATAGAAATCATTCCATCCTTGAAGGGTGCAAAGGCTGCGACCCTCCAAGGATTGCTCATGGTAAAGGTGGGGAGAGTATTATAATCTGGCATCGGAGTCATTCCGGCGGTTGCCAGAGGAAGAACTGCTGGGGGATTATCCCTAAGGCCCGCCAGCAAGTTTTCCTGGTTTGTCAGTCGCTCCGATATATTTTGGATCGACTGACCGGATTCTGCAAACAAGGTGGAGATCTGAGCAAGCATCTGGTCTAGCCTGTCGTTCATCATGGCTCCCACCATGTTGCCCACCTGTTGCATAACCCCTGCAGTAAAGGTTTCAGGATCGAAGGGACCAGAGTCCCCGGTCGAAGCAGGGGTCTTCGGGCGTGCTCTGGTGGACGTCGAAGGTACCGGCTCAGAGGGAGTCCGGGCCTTCTCCTTAGAGGACTTGCCTCTTGACCCTTTGGAGTGTGAAGTCGAAGATAACTTCGATTTCTCTGCTCCGGGATGGTGAGCCGGAGACTTATGAGTAGATGAGAACGAAGTCTTCTTAGAAGACATCCTCTCAAGGGTCTTCTGCTCCCGTTTCCCTTTAACTGAAGCTGACGACATCCTGGCCAGAATATCCGACTCAGAAATCCTTGAAAAAAAGAGGAGGAAGAAGGAATAGGTGATGAAGATCCAGATGCGCCCAAAGGAAGCCCTTGAGCGCCCAATAAACCTACTCTACCAACAACTCAACTTCCCCTACAAGTCATCGGTTCAACGTTGAGATCCAGGTAGGCAACGTCCTCGGCGATCCCCGGGGCTCCCTCCTCCGCCATAGCCTGCGCCACCTGTTGCTGGATGGCAGTGATGCACGGAGCTGCCGCTGTAGGGTCGACGTACCCGGTCGACTTGCCGCCTGGGAAGATGCGGACAGCCATACTCGTCTAAAATGTATGGCTGCCCCTTGGATACGTTCTTGCCAAAGCCTCCTACCCAGGCTTTCAGGGTAGCCGACGCGGCGTCCTTCACGGCGGCAGCCTGATATAAAGGGTCATTGTAATCCTTACAACGAAGCCCCAAAGATATATCATTAACATCCATGACTATGTCACACTTATGTACTTAACACAGGCTTATCTGACAATATATATCAAGAACAGAGACAAAACCTTACGCCGGTGTATACTTACTCCGGCAGAAAACTGTTCCACCAGATCATAACAGATGGAGCAGGCTTCGTGATGCCACACAATCAGATCGTTGTGGCGGACGGCGTAGGGAGCGTGGGTCCGGCAGACCTCATGACCGCAAGGGTCCTGCAGGATGGCGTTGCATCCTGCTTCCTGACAGTTGGTAGCCTGTAAGTGAACAGATACATAAGTATCAGCAGTTACTAACGGGGCTAACCTGTTGAGTGATATGAAGCTCCGCTGTGAAAATATTTTTGGACATATCCTCTTCTTTACTCCATGAGAAAATTCCATAGGATATGGTAAACTGGTCTGAAAACTCCGGTACACCGGAGCGAAGATTTCCGTCAAACCAGATACCTGCTCAGATACAGATAGTACACCGAGGTGAGGGTACGATCACAGCGGAGAACATGAGAAGATGTCCATAAAAACTTAACATAACATGAAAACAAAATAAAAACTGATAAACATGATAAGCAGTATGTAGTTCCGCCGTAAAACTCTTCCGCCAGCCAACGGAGAACTCGGATGGTGAGTGGGTGCTCCGCCAGACAAGCGAAAGAGCAACAGAGATACAATCATAATATAGGGGAAGCATGTCAAGGCTGCTCCGTTACCCCCCCCGCAAGGAGCTGGCAGAGCCAGCAATCCGCTGTAACGGTGGGGAGGGTAGAAGAGAGCTATACAGAGAGCACCGGGGAGGACCCAATGCGAGCTGGCGGGGTGGCCAACCCAACCTGAACGCACGAGGAACCCCCCTGAACTCAAAGAAAACGGAACCAGCCCAACTCAGAACCCCCTTTAGTCCGAGACTCCCGTATCCTCCCTGGGAAGGGAGGAGGAGGGGAGGGGTGCTCGGATGGTTGCCATAGCGACCGTGAGCGAGCAAGGACTATCTTCCCCCTCGTGGGGAGGGAAGAGAGGAGGGGGGGGCCCAGAGTGAAGGGCTGAGGCGATCAGCTGGCTCGTCGTGATTGTAGGTGGACCACGAGGCGAACGAGACAGACAAGGCATAGCCTAGGCTATAACCAACTGCCTCAAACATGCAACCCATAATAAATACATCGTAATAAAAATGAAAGGAAGGAAATCTCGAGTGAGAGAAATAGAAGGGTCGTCCAGGAGAAGTTAGGCTAGCCTCCCCGAAGGAAGACAGACTAACAACTTGGGAGCTGGCCTCTGCCGATACGTAAAATGGAGGGCGACGGCCAGGATGGCTGGACTAAAGAGCAGTGGGTAATCAAAAATATGGTATAAAAACCCACGCGCCTAACAGACCTAGACAAAGGTACATGCATGCATGAACACTGATATAAGACATGAGGCAAAGGATTTCCGAATTGTACGATGTAAAGCAATAGAATAAAAGTAGCACCTTCCGCACCACGCTTAATATAAAATATGATAAAGATATAAACACTGCACAGAATAGCCGCTACGGTATGGAAGACCGAAGGAGCTAAACGAAAACACGAGGCGAGCCGGCATGGCGAGCCTGGCGCCAGACAAGGAAGGCCGTTATTGAACCTAAAAAACGGTTAAAACGGATCCTGACTGGCTAAAAATATGTGTAACCTTTCGGCAGTACTTATCTTAGCTGCAGCGATAGCTTGGAACTCCATTGCTGAAGAGATAAATCCAAATAGCACACAAAACACAGAACAAGGGAAAAACATGTGCGTGTGGAAGGGCGCTAACGTAAAGGACGGCCACGAGAGGCGGTGCGGTCGGCGTGGGAGGATGTGTAGTAGTAGTTGCCGGCGCCGGCCGTGTATCAGCTCTTTCAGGGAGGGGGATTTTGATGAAGGAGAATTCTAAATGGCAAGAGGTCCGTGGTAGTGGTCTCACTCACCCCAGTACCATACAGACATCCTCTTTTTATTTAGGGTGAGTGAGTCAGTTATTCTGACATCCCCCTATTTTTATTTTTTCTCTGGTAATGTTAGTATCATTTACCTCGAAATAATGAACTTAAGGGATTATTTCACGAAGCGACACGGACTGAGCCCAGAAAAAAAATAGCGATTCCCAGTCTTTTTATCCACTTCGAGGAAGGAGGGCGGGGGTAAATGACAGTTTGATATACGTATTGGTGGAGGGGAAGGAGTCTAAATCTAAGTTATTCTTTCTCTCTCTCCATTATTATTCTCTCTGTCTCAGCAATAATTCATAATTTCACTCTTGATGGTCAGATATATGATGTTGCCATTCAATGGTCTCTCTCTCTCTCTGTTATTGGCAGTATGTATATATTTTTAATGGTAAAATGTTTAAGATGACTTTGAAATATTAATCATTTAACCTCAAAGATAAATACAGTAATAGGTCAGTAATTTTAGGTGTATTTGAAGTAGGATGTTACTTAAGGTATACATTTGGTGTCTGAACTTTCAAGATAGGCTGTTATAAGATTTTTAGTGGTGGTTCTAACTATTCACGGGGGTGTCTGGTACACATCCCCCACGAATACAGGGGGAACACTTTATCTAAAAACTCAACCTTCTGGGATTAAGCACAATGAGACATGTCCAGATTCATTGCATTTGTGGTAGGTAAAAAGAACTCTCTGTCTGAGCAACAAAACACATAGGCCACAGGGATTTGTTACTACTCCTATCTCCCCTTGTTAGACAAGAGGAGTAAGTGGTACTGAGAAGCAGATCTGTTTATTGTACAGGAACAAACCAAATAACTGCAACCAGTATGGCTGCCACACTCACCTGTTCCAGCTTATATGATGTCATATTCTTCAATTCATTTGCAGGAAGAAGAAAGGAAAAAGAGAGAAAGGAGACCAGCCATCTTCCTAGGTAAGATACAAACTGTCCCACTGGGGGCACTGGATGAGCTACATAACTTGATGGGCAGCCACCACTGGACCCAAAGGGGAAGGAAGGAGAAAAAAAAAAAAAGGTATCGAAGGACCTGTGGGCAATGTTTTTCAGGAAAAGGAAGTAAACGTGGTCTGCTGAAGCCAAGAACCAACATTCAAAACCCTATTAACAGACAAGTTCTTCTTAATTACCAGAGAGGAACTCATTCCCCTTAAGTCATATGCTCTAGCCAGCACAAACACTGACAGAACTATCCGATGAGGAGTATGCCTGCTTAATCACCTCATGCAGCCAGAATGAAAAGGAGATCTTGGAAACTTCCATTCTGGACCAACTGGTGCTAACACAGTCTACAACACCTAGACCTTAGGTGGAGAACCCTTTAGACAGCAGGGCAGAGCACTGACGGGACAAAGCAAAAACTCCTACTATCACTGAGACTGCCCAGGGGTGACTAATTGAAATCTGAACGAAACAAAATGAACTGTGGGTCTCTCCTCACCTCCCCTTGAGCGTCAGACAACTTGTTGTATCATAAACCATTCTATGTGGGTATATATGTTTTTCTCCTCATTATTTTGAACGGGCCCTTTTGCACCAAATATTTCGGCGAGCACTGTGGATATTATTTTACTAGATGCACTCTTTATTCCCTTAATAAAGACATTCTGCCAGCGTCTTCATTACCAAAAAATATAATGCACCAACACACTCAACTGTGGATAAAACTGGCATTCAAACAGTTTATACAATGAGGAATAATGAAGTGGTTGGCTTCACTTACCAGATCAAATTCTGTATTCCAATAGGACTGCCTGTACTAGTTTCATATAGCACTTGCTAAATTCCATAAGGGTAAACATATCAAATCCTCAGATGCATACCATTTATTTTGTGGATGGAATATGTCAAATAGAGAAAGGATAAGAGTAAGGAATTAGGAAGAATACAAAATTTGGGTTAACATTTCAATGGTGCACAAAATGTTAGTCCAGTGTTACAGTAGGCACACATTTATACTGTCGAATAATACAAATAAATGCAGTAGATGTGAAATTTACTTATGAGCAAATAAGGCATTATTATAAAATGAAAAACCTGTTAAAATAATCAGACAATATTAACAGGTTTTGAGCATGAGCAGAAACATTTTATTTTGGAGATAAATGCTGATCCTTCTCTATTACTAATATTAACAACTCCAAGATAAAATCAACAATTTTCACTGTTCAAATTGCCAACTATTATGCCACCTCCAATCATTTGTAGCCAACAAGATAAACCAGCAAACCTTTGAACTAGGGATACATACATTATGAATAGTATTAACAATTTCTCTAAATATATCTGGTTTAAGTTACAGTACGTACTAACAAGATAAAACAATTCATTAAGTCTTCAAAATGCTTTGAAGGATACAGATTGATATGAAACTCGGCAAGATTTAAGATAACTAAAAGCTGCTTGATACCTAAAAGCATCATAAAACTTCACTCTGCTATGTGGACTGGCATCTAAATTCTGTATTGTCTTCATTTAAAAAAAAAAAATTTCAGAGGAAATATGTCTTTTACAAAATCAGATGTAAAAAGTTGATCTTTAAAGATTCTAAACAATTTCATGTCAGATTAATAACTCCTAAGGTTTTCAATTAGTGTGCACATCAAAGGTTAGTCTTACCCAAGTTTTAGAACATAATTTCACATTAGAGGATTGCTTCAAATCCTACTGGAAAAGAAGCCGGCAACATCTAAAAATAACAGGTCTAAAAATGAGAAGGATTCAGCAATCATACTCTCCTTGACAAAAGTACTTTATTTCTCATCAGGTGTCTATGGCATGCCGTATATTTTGACAATTTCCTACAACTTTCAAATTGACCAAACAGTTCAAGAGTTGCAAACTTTCCTGTCCTTGATACATATGGATGCACCGATGTACCAACTTGAACTGCTACTACAAAAATGTATACTTCTCCCCTCAAGTGTTCAAAAACTCCTGCAACTACACTTAAGGCATTCATTTGTGTTCTGATGATACCTACTCCTTGTAAAACACAGAATCAAAACCAGTCTATGCTAGCTTTTAACTGTTTTGATAGGTAGTTACCCCTATTGAACAGCATTGGATAATGTTTTGGGTAGAAATAAAAATTTTAGCTTTTTTAATGAAAATTTTAAACTATGCAATTACTCTTCTAATATATTTCTAGAAATGCAACATTCCAGAAATATCTCCGTATGTATACACAGTCCCCGGCTTACGACGTTCCGAGGTTACAACACTTTTCAATTATATTTATCAGAAAATATTTCCAGGTTTACAACACGTTCCAGGGTTACGACACTTACAATGCTGATCTGGCAGAAGAAATATGACTCCAAAAATGCAAAAGAATCAATATTTGAAGTTTTTTATGGAAAATGCAATAAGAATGCAGTTTACATAGTTTTTAATGCACCAAAGCATTAAAAGTAAGGTTTTCTTAGGATTTTTGACAATATTCCGGCTTACGATAATTTTCGGCTTACAACGCGTCTCAAGAATGGAACCCGTCGTAACCTGGGGACTGCCTTATATACATATTTCTTTAGGCTGGATTCCATCAACTTCTTGCTTTTTAATATACGAGTACACCTCCAATACAGATACAACTGTGATTTCTATAATTTAATTCAATATTCAATATTTCTTAGCACAAAGAAGTTGATACAAAGTGCAATCAAATTCAGACTCTTTTTTTTTTTTTCAGGAGGCATGTGATATTTCTACAATTTACCATTACTTTAGTTTGACCCAATATCGGTTGAATCCAGTTTTTAATATTCACACAGATAGTCTGATGAAACCAAATGATAGCCAGACTGCACTGTTATAAAAAAAAAAAAGGATACTGTAAAAATATCCCAAATAAGAAGAAAAAGACAGATAGATATATGTGTAGTAAAGAAAAGGACAGATGTATATATGTGTAATAAGCTATCTGGTGTATTGAAGTTTCCATTTAACTACCCACACATGCATTTTCTTGGATAACCTATCACAGGTAAGTTTGTTGTGGTATGTCTGACTTATAGGGAATTTAGAGTTATGACTTTCCTTCATTTTTGTGATTATTCACTTAATTAAGCTGTGGGTGATCCTAGAAATCAAACCAGACAAAAAACATTTACAATACCGGGTACTATTAGGCATACTTACACATAAGAAAGACAATAATGTGACCAATGGTAACATATCCTCTAAAATGAAAACTTGGTAAATGCAAAGTTAAGAAGTTATACAAAGAATTCTTCCTTCAAAAAGCTTTACAAATCCTTTGAAAATACCACTCAACAAGTTCTGAGTGTTACTGTAATGCCAGATATAAAGAATTTGGTAGCTTTCTTTCAAAATGGCAACTGACATTAAACATTTACATATATGTACATATATTAAATGTCAAAAGAACTTATAAAATGTATTACATCCATCAACATCCAACAACACTAATTATAACTGTTAAAGAATAAATAAATAAAGTACATGCAACAATAAACTTTATCCCATCTCAACATATGCACCTTCATCCTCAATCTTGAGATCATAAGTACAATAAATAAAAAATCTTGGAGGGATCGGAAGTGACTGAACAAAGCCAACTAAATCAGCCTTAAGACTCAAACCTGCACCTCTAATCCTCCTGAAAGTGTCTAGGCCTCTTGATTATCACATTGGATTGCTGCTTCTTCCAACATCTTTCAAAGCAACTATTCTGTCACAAGATATGTTTAACAACATCCAGTACAATAATAGTACTGCCTACTGTTTTCGGTCCACTTCATGCATGCAATTATGGTATGGAACAAGCAGGATTTAACTTGAAAGCAATACCCCAAAAATTTTGTTGTCAGTTTAAGTACAGATACAAACTAAACTTAGAAGCTATTTTTTTCATATATAGATTTGAAGCAGTTTCCCAGAGATGTCCAACAAAGATTTCAGTCTAATACCATTTGTGGTTCTGAATTAGAATAACGTTGTGATACTGGAATTTGTTTCAAATCAGAAAATCAAAAATAGTCAAAATGCATTCTTGTAACTTAAACGTCTAGCACAGATGAGTACTATAACCACATTTCTTCCTATAAATTATGAAGCTGACACAGCCTGACCACACACAAGAGCCTATGGCATTGTTTTACAAAAGAATGCTTCAAAAGCATCTTATCTTGAGTACTCTGACTTTCTTGTCATACAAGCAGAGGGGAGCCAGGAACACTCTACCTTAGTCTACAAACATCCAGATACCAACAGGCCTTCACAGAAACTACAACTACAAAAAATACAGTTCCCTAAAACAGCAACATTAGTAAGAGTAACCAGTTGCCTACCCCGGCAGGAAAAATGAACTGAAATAATGGAATGTGTTGGCAAAAGGATGCACATAGAATAAATAGAGTCATTCAAGCGCACTGGCTACTGATGAACATGTTCTCCATAAACAAGTGCAAAACAAAACAGGTAAGAAGACATTTGTTACAGAAGGCAAATCCCAAGTTAGATCTCCCTGTCCAAGAATAAAACCTGCTTGCAGATCACTGACTGACAAGAGGGATGGGACAACAATTTCAAAAGGAGAGCATCACTTGAGCTCAGAGTCATTTTAAAACTACTGTAGTATTTTCATTTCTGGCACCATAAGTTTCTTCCCCTTCAGTCAAATGATTTCAATTGTAACAGGAGGCTTTTATATAAGAGCAGAGCAGCAACATTTTTACTATTTAGGACAGAAAGAAACAATGTTCGGAATGAGACCATTCTCACTGTGAAAACCTGTGTATTGCTTACATTTCCTCTAAACAGTTTTAATTGAACTTTTCCACCTTGAATGGTTACTTTGAATATGTGGGCACCAAGATTTCATCTGTTATCCCTGATTTGAAGGGATATACAAATGTACAAAATGATTACCCATTGCAAAATACTGTGCTGTACTCCTACAGTTGAAGTTTGAACAAGACATAGTTGTACTTGAGTGTCAATAGTATTAAGCTCATCTATAAGCAAGGGCAAAAAGAGCTTTATGGTTCGTTGTTTGCACAGCTTGCTGCTGCTACCAATAAAAAGCATTTGAAGTGTAATCTACCTATTTCATCCTCTAAAAACAGCAAATATCTTCATCAATAATATACTGTAACAACTAAGCACCTTTTCCTACAGATAAACAACTAAGGGATTTGATCATTCAATGATGGCAGAAGGTTTTATGTGTGCTATCAATCCTAATGTTACACACAGAAAAAAGTGACATGCCTTTATCAAGCTAGCAACATATAAACTTACTGTGAATACTCAAAAAGGTTATAATGTTTAATTTAAAATTAGAGTAATTTGATCGAACTAGCAACAGATAATTTCACTCAAATATTTTGAAGGTAACATATCAACTGTCTACCATAAAATCAGACAACTTGCTTCTCTATAACATATCTATGGTGATACTAGATGTTCAGAATACTATATGCTTTGAGAGCTTTAGCAACACTTAAAAGGTGATATTTAATCTGCTCACATTCCTAAAAATATACAGTGGAGTAACAAAACAGAAAAGATGCCAAACAAGAGGCAAGTTTCCCCGCTTTATGAAGTCTGAGTCCACTTTCTAACAGAGAAAGTAGTCATTATTAATTAAAAGTGTTACAGGTGAAGCAACAATCTTTAAAAAAAAAAAAAAAAAAAAAAAAAACTTTGGGGACTTGTTAAGTTTGGACGGTAAATGTGTGTAGAAAAAGCATGGCAACATAAATATCATCTGTTTCATCATCTTGTAACATACAGCATCATTGTATTGTCAGTGATGCTTCCATAGTTTTTATCATTTAAGACTTAAGATCACCTTATGAGCAATTCAGGATATATACAGAATATTTTTATATAGTTTTCTTTCTATGTATCTAGATATATATATATATATAATATATACATATAGTATGTTATAAAAAAGTGTGGAACTTGATCAAACTTCTGATCATGTTATAATATCTGTGACATGACTTGACATGTGCTGATAAGTTGTTATGGATCTTCCTATTTGAATGTTCCTCAAGTTTGTAAAAAAAAAAAATAGATTGATCAGTTACATGCATAGACATACCTCTTTTCAAAAGCAACTTTCCATAGGTGACAAACAGCAAGTTTTAGTGAAAGATAGAAGACCAAAAGTATTAAAAAAAAATAGCTTACAAACACTTTCAGTCCATAAAAAATTACTCTTAACTATGAATGTCTCTTATCACAAGTATAATATTCTGTGTACACACATGTAAGTCATGTCACTTACATAATTCCAGTTTCTTGAATGTGACTCAACATCACTGAGTACAAAACTCTTCTAAATGCAAGGAATTTCATCACCACTTCTTACAAAATTCTAAAGTATTTAAAAACAGTTCCTTGGTATACAACCATTATTTTACAAAAGCCTTTAACCTTCCACTGTAGCAAAGAGTGCTGTCTACCATCAAAACTTGCTACCTGGTAGCCAATGGCAAAAGATCAAAATGACCCTACATACAGAAATGCCACTAATTACTTGCCTTCCTGAGAGGTGGATACTCCATGTAAAACAGAGATCTATTGCTAATATTAGACAGTCTGACAAAACCACTGCAATACCATAACCACCACCAAATGACTTCCTTTATATTTTAAATCAGACCTGCCAACCAGTTTTCATCCATTTAGTATTTCTAGTAGTAGTACTCCATTAACTAACTGCTCCTCCGCCTTGAGTATTAGAGGTCTGGATTAACTGATCCCTTATAATAATAAATCAACCTTGAGTAAAAAAAAAAATCCAGATTCTAACATTGTTTTGCACTTTTCCTAAACCAATACAACAACAAACATGCTTACTGAACATAAGCCTCATCACTAGAAGGATGAGAGGAACAGAGGCACAATACTCAAAATGCTTAAGTAGGGAAAAGATTGATCATAAAATGCTTCATTAAGTCAAGCTGTATACAGAGCCTGAACTGTACCATAATTCCTACAAAACACATACAGAGACCGACTTACGACTAACAACCCAGAGTCCAAGTTTGCAGAGGTGACAATGGTAGGCTCACTTCATATGTGAGGACAGACTTCCTTTCTTGATAATGACAAACTTGCCTCCTACACAAAGTGGAAGTTACATAATAGCAAACTCCAGAAGGGGCTGAATGCAGGCCTGATTAAGCTAAACTTTTAAGTCTGTCTTCCACTAAGTTTCAATGAGACTGCAAAGCCAGATGTGTATGATTACCGAGTGGTGGCGACAGACAAAATTTCAAGGAAGAATTATTAACACCCAGTAATTTCTTTTAAAAGATAACACCTTACATTTAAGGTGAGAAATGGAGCAGAATAAAGTTAACAATACTGGACAGCAAACAGGAAGAGAGACATGAAAACCAATGCTGAGCAAGTGAGCAATACAGCCAGGAGTCAAACTAAAAACTGCCCTGCGCATGACTCTGTGGTTGGTGTCCACTACAAGAACTTGGGATGAATGTCCAAAGCGGTATCCATAGAGAAGCAGAAGGCAACTTACAATGTGATTGTAGCGAACTTAGAATGGGGTAGAAGCATTCTGTAATGTCCGTTTGATACCCACCTTTACTGGCTTCTGCCTTTTAATGTTCATTCATCTCATATGGTTTCTTCCACCCAAAGTCCTGCTCCTTTAACTTTCTCGTCATCTGATTTTATCACCTCATTTCAAAACTAATATTTCAAGCAAACAGTATTTAGAGATGCAACCCAGTCAGGTTAAATATTTTAGGGAAGGTAACCTTAACTCACTGCCCTGGATAAATTATCTAATGATATTAGTAATAATAATACTTGTAAAAATAATAATGATAGATGATTATGAAGTGCCTGATACAACACTTGATATTCGTACTTAGTACTTGTACTGCATGTCATCAACACAGTACATGTGAAGACAAGCTCTTTTGTGACATACTTAACTGGAGAAAGCTCCAAATTCATTAATATTATATATATTACATAAAATTTTCAAAATATTGTATATTAAAATCAAATAAAATGGATTTTCTCTACTCCATTGTATACTATATTAGCCAAAAATACCAACAATACAAGAAGTTAGGAAGACAAGTAGAAGCACACGCTTTCACAGAGTGCTGTAAATCGCCAGATTTAAAACCTTTATTTTAGTGACACTTCAAACTGGATAATGAACAATCCACCATAATTCTTCAGTGAAAGGCTTATGCAAAATAAGTAGGTGTACACTGAGTGTTGGAATGCACAAAATACCATTCCAAGTAAAAACAACTTCACTAACTCTCCTAACAAACTAGCAAAACATAAACAGTTTTTATTTCAACACCTCTCTTCTTACCTTATCCTTCCTTGGAACAATGAACATTTCTTGCCTTAGGCAAATCAATCTTCATCAACCTCTCACATACTTCTTCATGCTGACAGAGGGGCCTTTAATAGCCAAAGATCAACACTTTTGTTCTGGTTCTAGCTGACTACTTGTGTACAAATCCAGTAAGTTTTGCATTAAAATAATCTTCAGCCACCATCTCACACAGCAAGTATAAAACAACCACTAAAAAGTTCATAGTCTCATCGCATCCAGTGAGAATCTAACAACCATAGTTTTGACTTGTCATCATTTGTCACTTACCCTGGAGTGTAGGACTTATTTTTCAAAACATCAATCAATTCAAATTGAGTCTGACCTTAAAAACCATACCAGGATCAATCCTCTTTGCTAGTAATTTGACTCAGTTTATCTAAGAAAAACTGAGGAATGAATCTTGACTCTGAGGGGCTAAGTTTAGTCTCAATTAACCTAACTTGGCTCCAGTGGTCACGACGACGCTCAATATCCTTGGAATCCACTCTGAAAATGTATAAAGCAAAGTTACTGTAGAGAATAGAAATCCGGTTACTTCAATGAACAATGTAAAATACAAAGAAGAAAGCCTTTTTCAAAATGATTATCCTTTTCAAGGACATTTTTTCTTACTTTTGATGCTTACCTTTCATTTTTTAGGGATACATTATTATACTGTAATCTTTAAGATTCATATTATCCTAACAAACTTGTAATTAAATTTGAAATGAGTCAGACTTTCCTAAAAAGGACGAACCCAATAGAGAGAATTTTTTACCAGCTTTAAAATCTAATAAAATGACAGATGGACTGTTACAGCTAATCATTTACAAGAACATTTGTGTTTCATAGGTTATGTGCTCAAAATAATACTGATTAAATCTGATAAATCAACCCAACTGCTATAAACAAAATATCCAAAAATATATCTTTTGGTATTTCACAGTCAGCAATGAAGTTCTCATAAAATTATCAAATTATACTTTTCTGCTCTAGCATAAGATAATTATAAATCTTATGAAGTACAGGTAGTCTCTCAGTTATCAGTGATTTGGTTTTATGGTGCTAGAAAAAAAATTGGTGATTTGTGGTGCCACAACGGGCCGAGTTCCAATTATTAGCCAATAACCGATTATTGGCACCATAAATCACCAAGTTTTGGTTAATGGAGGTTTTTGCCTATCAGCACACCCCCGGGAATGGAACCCCCGCCAATAACTGGGGACTGCCTGTATCTTTTTGTTTGTACTTGCAATACCTTTTTAAAGATTAAAATGACAAATTTTTAATTAATTTGTATTTTTCATGCTAACAAACCTCCTACTTTGCTACAGACGATACAGGATATAACAATGAAAAACCAAGTGGTTAATGAAGTGAAAACAATTCCTGTCACAAAAAAAGTTCTTGACCAAACAATTCCCGTCACACAAAAATTACCTTTTTATAACAAAGTTTTAATTATACTTATCCAGTAATTAAATAGCAAAGATAATCAAATTGCCCCTGCTCAGACCTCAGTACCAACAAATAACCAAAAAAGATGGTTACCTATGAATTTTCTTCTAGCCTAATCTTTCCTATACATATGCAACAATCTTACAATCTACCAACCTGTTCATGTTCCTTGGTCTCAGTATAGTAATCCAGCTTCAGACTTTGAACACCACCACAACAAGACTTACAACCCATAAATTCCTATAAGACAGAAAGCTCTCTCCTAACAACCAAACACCACATCAGTCTCTCCTGGTCTGTCTGCCCTGTTTGTTTACCTTTTCCACTCCACACTGCCGCCATCTTGTCTTCTATGATATCACAATGCACCTTCAATACATTAAGACATTTTCTAAAATCAAACATGTTTCCCATACACTGAACAACACCCACATTTCACTGATACAGAAAATGAAAATAAAATAACACTAACTAAACTGATATATAATCAACATATTCATAAAAACCATCAACACCCTACCAAAGGACCCTCCAGGTACTTCGTGCCTCCAGGCTTCCCAACAATATAAACACCTTATACAATGGAGAAAAGATTTAGGAAGAGTTGTTTTCTACACCTCCTTTCTCAACACCAAACTATCTGATAGAAATGGACCCAGGGTACTGCTTTCATCATACACGGTTTCAATATGATGAAGATAATGTAATGCAAAAGTAAATTTACATTTCCAAAATGTAGATCGTAATACAGTGGTCCCCCCATATTCGCGGGGGATGCGTACCAGACCCCCCCATGAATAGTTAGAATCCGCGAATGTTTGGAACCCCTATGAAAATGCTAAAAACAGCCTATTTTGTTAGTTAAAACTCAAGAAAAACCCACTAAAAATTTTCATAATTGGTTTTTTAATAGTTTTATCACAAAAAGTGCATTTTATGATGAAATTCATAAAAAAAACCCAGGAATTTGTGGATATTTATCATAGAAAAATACCGCGAATGCGCGAATTTTCCGCGAATAATGCAGGGAAACGTTCCCCAGAGAAATCCGCGAATGTGTGAGTCCGCGAATCTGGAGAACGCGAATACGGGGGGTCCACTGTATTGCTGTGAGAGATAAATTTCTTTTAAAGGCCAACGAAGTGGCTACTGCTCTAATGTCATGAGCTTTTACTTTATACAGAGGTAACACATCCTCCTGAACTGAAGAGAGCGCTTCACGAATGATGATCTAAGAAAATGCTAGAGCATTCTTAGCCAATGGTCTAGATGAATTCTTGACTGAGCACGATAGACTGTAATCGCCACGAATATCATTTGTTCTATGCAGATATTTTCAGGACCCCACAGGACACTGAGTGCTTTCATTATCATTGGTTCCTAGGACTTCCGTCAGACTGTTAATTATGAAAGAATGATGCCATGGATTAGAAGGGGACTCATACATAGCCAAAAAATCAAGGTAATAGGAGAAAATTACATTCCCTTTAGAAAAGCCTCCTCTTCTATCTATAGCATGCACTTCACTGATCCGTTTTGCTGTCAACAATGAAAGTAGAAAAAGGGTCTTTCTAGTCAAGTCTCAAAGAAATTACATGCATGGGTTCCAAATGAGGTTCTGACAACCACTTTAATACTATATCAAGATTCCAAGACAGAGTTGTGGAATTCTTACACTTGGGTGTTAAATGACATAATAAGGTCTGAAAGGTCTGAATTGGAGGACAAGTCCAATCCTCTGTGGCAACAAAATAACCCCAACCTAGCTCTATATGCCTTTATGGTAGAGGTAGAAAGGTTCTCGGCAGATTTTAAATGCAATAAAAAATCAGTTGTTTGGATCACCGTAGTTTGAGAAGAGGATATTGAAGCTCCTACACCACTCTAAAAATCCTCCATTTGTTTTGATAAACTTTGTTCGAAGACTGTCTTCTACATTTAGTGATTGCCTCTAAAGCTGCCTTCAAAAATCCTTTCTAAGAAGTTTCCTGACAGCTTGAAGCCTGTCAGGGCCAGAGAAGAAAGGTTTTGGTGGAATCTCTAGAAATGGGGTTGCTTGAGTAGCTATACTTCTTTGGAGGAAGCAGCCTCAGGAAGTCCACAGGAGGTCTATGAGATAGGGAAACCATTCCTTTGATGGCCAAAAGGGAGCTACCAAAATCATCAAGACATTTTGGTGCATTAGAAACTTGTTCATCACTTGCCTGATCAAATTGAGAGGGGAAAGGCATATAGATCTTTGTTCGACCAGTCAAGGAGCATAGTATCCACTGCCCAGGCCTGTGGATCTGGTACTAGAGAACAAAACAGAGGAAGACGATGGTTTGGAGACTTGGTGAACAGATCCACCATGGGTTTCCCAGAGTTTCCGAAGGTCTAAGCAGACCAAAGGATCTAAGGTTCATTCTGTCGAGAGGACTTGTTTCCAATGGCTTAACTCATCCACCAGGATACCGAGTTTTCCTTGGATGAACCAGCCTAAATGTAATGCCTTTAGCTCCCTCACATTTATATGCGATGACCTTTGATCTTGGGACCATGTTCCTGACACTTCCTTCTTTTTGAAAGGAGCCCCTGTGGCAGGATCACAAGCTAAAAAACAAAAACTCAAAACACAGGTACTCACCGTATACTTGACACGCTCGGGGCAAGGAGCTGCGCTGTCCACTGGATATGGCCTTCATAACCCAATACACCAACAAACAACCAAGGACTACAACCACACAATTCAACAACTACACAACAAAAGACCACTGCACAAACAATCACTAACAACACAAAAGAAATCAAAATGACAAGCTAATACAAAGACAACCCCCTAAAAGCTTCTGGAACACACAACTACAACAGTTCATACACAACAGATACTCACAAGTACAACAAATTTAACAACATAAGCACAACAACTCTACAATCTCAATTCTCTCTCTCTCTCTCTCTCTCTCTCTCTCTCTCTCTCTCTCTCTCTCTCTCTCTCTCTCTCTCTCTCTCTCTCTCTCTCAGAAAACCACAAACACAAACTACACGATCTTAACAGTGACACCAACCACGAAACTTACTCTCTCACTCTCTCTCAACCCTTGAAAACGTGTCAAATCGAACAAACAGATCGTTCCTCCACACCCCCAGCCCAGGTCTGATGCATCAGAGAAGTTCGGGCTGGGGCTCAATGGAAAGAGACTTGCCCTCTGGCAGTCTCTTTTGGAGTTCCACCAAAGGAGGTCTTCCTTTATCTCTCAAGTCACGGGAAACACATGCGAGTCCAGAAGAACTTTTCTGTTCCAGCTCACCTTCAAAAAGAATTGTAGGGTCTGAGATGCAGTCTGCTGAGGGAGATAAATTGCTCTATCGACGATAGGGGGCCCAGAAGACTCAGCCAACTATTGGCTGAACATTCGTCTAGGGAAACGACATCTTATACTTTCCTCAGACATGATTCTATCCTTTTTGGGACAGGAAAAACCCAAATATAGAATCTTCTGACATGGAATCAATTGAGATTTCTGAAAGTTTACAAGAACTCCTAATTCTTGTGTTAACAGGAGAGTCTTCCTGAGGTCCTCTGTGCACTGACTCTCCGAATGGTCTCTGAGAAGCCAATCGTCTAAATACAGGGAGATTCTTATTCCCTGTAGGTGATGCCACTTTGCAATGGGAGCCATTACTCTGGTGAAAACCTGAGGTGCCATCATAAGTCCAAAGCAAAGGGCGCAAAACTGAAACACCCTTATTTCAAACACAAACCTGAGATACTTCCTCGACTTCGGGTGGATAGGGACATGGAAGCACAGTGGACCCTCGTATTCACATTCTCTGGATTCGTGGATTTTTCTCGAACATTTCTCCCATTACTTGCGGAAAATTTGCTTATTCGCGATATTTTTCTATGAGAAACATCCACAAATTCCTGGATTATTTTCTTATATCAATATAATCATAAAATGTACTTTGTGTGATAAAACTATTAAAAAAAAACAGGTATAAAAATTTTTAGTGGGTTTTTCTTGAGTTTTAACCAACAAAATAGGAGGTTTTAAGCATTTTTATAGGGGTTCCAACTATTCGCGGCAGGGTCTGATATGCATCCCCTGCTAATACAGGGGGACAACTGTATGCGTCCTGTAGGCCTATGGATGCAATCCAATCTCCTAGCCGAATGGATGACAGGGCTGTTTGGTTAGTCTCCATCTTGGATTTTATCTTCACAACAACGACATTGAGCGCACTGACATCCAGGACGGGCCTCCAGCCCCGATTACTTGGGGACTATGAAAAGACGATTGTAAAATCCTGAAGAATAAATGTCCTGTACTACTACTATTGCTCCCTTCTCTAGAAGAGATAATACTTCGGTCACAAGGGCTGAAAACTTCTTTGATCCTGCTGAATAAGCAGTCAAGACAATGGTCATGTTGACTAAGGGAGGCTTTTTCACAAAGGGAATGATATATCATTCTTTCAGAACATTTACAATCCATGATTCTCGCCCCCTTCTGCCCAACTTTCCAAACCAATTGGAGTCTTACCATGACTTGTGCATGGAGAATGTTCTCCTCACTTGCAAGAGGTACCTTTCGACAATGACTTCTTGATGGGTCATGAAGAGGGTAGCTTTAATCCCGTATTTTGCAGAACTAGACTGTCTCAGCTGACGTTTTTCTTTGGAATTTTACCTCCTGAACAAGAATTTAAGGAAATTTTTTTTTGGCCAGCTGTAATTAACCTGTAATTTACCTTTGAATTCTATCCTACAGTAAGGGAGACTGATGGGAATGCAGTTTTGGGTGGGGTAAATCACTTGGGAGAATTATGCCTTACAACTATCCTATGGTAAGGGGGACCGATGAGAAATGAAATTTTCATTATTAAAATGAAGTTTTATTGTATACTTACCGAACAATTATAGAGCCGTGATTTCCACGAGCGGCAGGATACTAAATTCAAATTTAGCGCGTCGGCGTCGCCAACACTGGTGGTGATGACGTCATCTCCCTCCACTCGCAGGAGAACCAGGTACAACTGCCCAGGTGAATCCAATTCTTTCTGCCCGTCCGTCCACCTAAGGGGAGGAGGGTGGGTATAATCATAATTGTTCGGTAAGTATACAATAAAACTTCATTTTAATAAATGAAAATTTCATTTTTATTGTAGTGTCTTACCGAACAATTATAGAGCTGATTACACATTTATGGAAGGTGGGATTCAGTGGACCACTAGTATTTTTAAATGGTTACATTTATTGCAATACCAGTAAACACTCAAGGTGTCTGTTGTACCTTACCTTGTAAGAGAGCTACAGCAGACTGTTACTGCCTCTGGTCGGTGCTCTTCTTACTATTGTAGAGGAATTGGAATTTGACCAAAGTTAGCCTCTACAGGAGTGGAATCCTTCCGTAGTTCAAGCGAGTCAAGGCTGACTGACGGAGGATAGTAACAACAAAGATTGCCCTTGCCCTGGGCTAAGACCAGAAATTCAATCATACAAAACATTTGTCACCAACACCAGATTTAAAAACATATATACCCAACCATTGTAAAATCTGACCTAACAGACTGGTGAGTATCCCAGGTACTCAGTACCCCCAGCTTCCCTTGAACTCGACAACCTATTCAAGGTGAAAAGTTAGCATAGAGGTGACGACCCCTGTGCCGTTTCTCCCAACACCATGCCAGAAACCGCCACCGGACCTAACGTTTTACAATTCTCGAAAACCGTTTCTATCTCTTTGAGATAATGACTCACAAAAACCGAATTCGATCTCCAGAACGTGCTCTGAAGAATCGAAGCTAAAGATAAATTCTTTCTGAATGCTAAAGAAGTTGCCACTGCTCTAACTCGTGAGCTTTAACTCTCAGAACGGAAGATTGTCGTTCTCGGACTGCGAGTGAGCTTCCCTGATAAGCTCTCTAATAAAGAACGATATAGCATTCTTAGAAAGAGGACGAGAGGGATTTTGAACCGAGGTCCAGAGCTTAGAAGATTGTCCTCTAATACCCTTAGTGGCAAACAGATACTGCTTAATAGCCCTGACTGGACATAAGAGCCTTTCTTCCTCCTCATGTCCAACCAAATCAGATAAGTTCCTTACCACAAAACTCCTCGGCCAAGGATTAGAAGGATTCTCATTTTTGGCTAGAAAGGTCAAAGAAAACCGAAAATACAGCATTGCCTTGAGAGAAACCGACTCTTTTGTCTTAGCGTGCAATCGCTGACACGCTTTAGCAGAAGCTAGTGCAATAAGAAAGAGTGCCTTCTTAGTCAAGTTCCTGAGTGAAGCCGACTTCAAAGGCTCAAACGTGGCCCCATGAGGAACTTAAGCACCACATCTAAGTTCCAAGCCACTGTGTCTTGCGGGAGCTTAGTGGTTTCGAAAAAGACCTAATGAGGTCCGACAGATCTGAATTGGAGGAAATATCCAAACCTCGATGGTCGAAAAACCGAGAGAGCATGGCTCTATATCCTCTGATCGTCGAAGGAGCTAGTTTCTTAGAGTTCCTAAGAAATAGAAGAAAAATCTGCTATTTCTGTTAGAGGTCGCAGAAGTAGAGACTTTAGCACTTCTACACCACTCTCTGAAGATTCTCCACTTCCCTTGATAGAGTTTGTTAGAAGACTCTCTCCTACAACGAGCGATAGCTTCTGCAGCTCTTCTTGAAAATCCTTTCGCTCTGACAAGATTCCGGACAGTCTGAACCCTGTCAGAGCTAGAGCGGACAAGTTTTGGTGGAACCTCTTGAAGTGAGGTTGTTTGAGAAGCCACTTCTCTGGAGGAAGAAGTCTGGGGAAGAAGGTCTACTAACAACTGGAGAAGGTCCGGGAACCACTCTTTCCTGGGCCAAAAGGGAGCGATTAACGTTAGCGTTACATTGCTGTGCGACATGAACTTGTTCAGCACCTCTCTTATTAGACCGAACGGAGGGAATGCATAAGCTTCCAGACCCGACCAATCCAACAGCATTGCGTCCACCGACCAAGCTAGAGGATCTGGGACTGGAGAACAAAAGAGAGGAAGACGGTTGTTCCTTGATGTCGCGAACAGGTCTATTGACGGTCGTCCCCAAAGGCGCCAAAGTTTCTGACAAATCTTGTTGTCCAAAGTCCACTCCAGAGGTAACACTTGCTGTTGACGACTTAACTCGTCCGCCAGGACGTTCATCTTTCCCAGAACAAATCTCGGGACTAGCTGAACCTTCGCTTCGTTTGACCACAGGAGGAGATCCTTGGCTACTTCGTACAGAGAGAAAGACTGAGTCCCCCCCCCCCTGTTTCCGCACGTACGAGAGAGCCGTGGAGTTGTCGGAATGCACTGCCACTACTCGACCTTCTACTAAGCTCCGAAACTGTCTGAGCCCCAAGAAAATTGCTAACAGTTCCTTTACATTTATGTGGAACTTCTCTTCTCCGACCAAGCTCCTGAAGTCCGTTGATTTCCCAGTAGGGCTCCCCAACCTGTGTCCGATGCGTCGGAAAAGAACTGTAGGTTCGGGAGGATGGGTCGTAAATCTAACCCTTCTTCCAACCTTGCTCGAGAGAGCCACCACCTTAGGTCCTCTTTTATTTGATCTGTGACAGGAAAGGTAATCGAGTCTGGTTGTGTCTTCCTGCGCCAAGAGGCTCTCAGGAAAAACTGCAGAGGTCTCATGTGCAGTCTTCCCGTCACAAATTTCTCCACTGACGTCAATTTGCCCAGGAGCCTCATCCACTGATTGGCAGAACTTACCTTTTTGTCCAAGAACTCCTGAACTGTCTCCAGACAGCCTTGGACCCTCTTCGGGGACAGAAAAGCCCGAAAACTTGAGCATTCAGAATCATCCCCAAATAAAGGATGCTCTGAGATGGAACCAACTGGGACTTCTGTTGTTGACCAGAATTCCTAACTTTCTGGCAAGATCCAGAGTTGTTCCAAGGTCCTTCATGCACCGACTCTCTGATTCCGACCGGAGAAGCCAATCGTCCAGATAGAGGAGATTCTTACTCCTAATATGTGCAGCCAGCTTCCTATCGGGGATAGAACCCTGGTGAAAACTTGAGGAGCGGTCGCTAGTCCGAAGCAAAGCGCCCGAAACTGAAACACCTTGCCTTCGAACATGAACCTCAGGTACTTCCGAGATTCGCGATGTATCGGAATGTGAAAATAAGCGTCTTGCATGTCCAGAGAGACCATCCAATCCCCTGTCTGAATGGACTCCAGAACCGACCGAGTGGTCTCCATATGAAATTTTGTTTTCTGGACATGCAAGTTCAGGGCGCTCACATCCAAAACCGGCCTCCAGCCCCCTGATGACTTGGGAACTACAAAAAGGCGATTGTAAAAGCCTGGAGGAAAATCCCCTTCTATCTGTTCTATCGCTTCTTTGAGAACAAGCGCTTCCACTTCTGCGGCTAGCGCCAGAAATTTGTCTGAGCCCGGAGAGTATGCCTGGAATGGAATTGGCACAGGTGAGAGCGAGGGAGGTGAAACGAGAGGAATACGATAGCCGAACTTGAGTACTTGCACTACCCAGGCTTCTGCTCCTCTGTTTTCCCATTCCTCCCAAAACAGAGCCAGCCTGGCTCCCACTGGTGCATGAAGAACCGAGCTTTCATTTGGAAGGTTTGTTAACCTTGGCCGAGGCCTTAGACTGAGGTCGCAAATTCGACTTCGGCCGAAAGAAGCGCTTGGGTTTTCTCCCTCGAAAAGGCGCTTGGGCCAGAGGAGAACCGAAGAACAGTCTCCACAGGAGCTTTAGGTATCTTAGTAGACTGTGCCAGTAAATCCGAAGTAGATTTCTTATCTAGCGCAGACGAAATTGACAACACTACATCGTCTGGAAAGAGGTTATCTTTCACAAAAGGAGCAAACAAGAGAGCAGACTTCTGTTGGGACGTAACCCTTTTAGAAGCAAAGGAGCACCAAAGTTGCCTTTTCTTAAGGGTACCAAAGGCGATGAGCGAAGCTAACTCATCACATCCATCCCTAATGGATTTGTCCGCACAGGACAGAACACCAATCCAATCCTCCGCTAACTCCTGAGAAAGAGAAGGACAGTCTTCGATCTTGGCCGCTAAAGCGCCAATAGTCCAATCAAGGAAAAGCTAAAGACTTACAAAAGTTTAAATTGATTCTTTACAACGTGGTCCAACTCAGGCGCTGTAAAGAAAACTTTCGCTGCGGCGAAAGCAGATCTTCTAGAGGAGTCGATTAAACTGGAGAAGTCTCCCTGGGAGGAGGCAGAAACCTCCCAGAGAAGGAGCTTCCCCAGTTACATAAAACCTATACCTCTTACGAAGCAACTTAGAGGGAGGGTAAGCAAAAAGAGCCTTCCCTAAGTCTCTTTTCATAGACATCCATTTCTCCGTCTCTTTTCAACGAATGTCTAACCGCTTTAGATAGAACAAGTTTTGGGAGGAGAGGGTCTGAAGTTTTCCTCCTCATCAAAAAAGTCGAAGTTGGGGAGCGCAGAGCCGCTTTCTCAAAATAATCTGGATAAGACACCAGAAGAAATCTAAGGAGACGTGAATAACACGAGAGGTGATGTGAATCCTCCTCCTCTACTACTTCTTCATTCTCCGATACCGCCGAAGAAGTAGACGGAACTACAACCTGATCTGAAGGTTTTGAACCACCCTTTGGACTCATTCATCCAGTTGGTTAACATCTCTAACTGCTTGCGCAAAGGCGCCAGAGACGAATCAAAAACAGTTAACGTAGGCTTGGAAGAGCCTAAATGTTCATCAGGAGGCGGAAAAACTACTTGCGCCTCGCTTGGAGCCGCTGAAATTCGAGGCGAAACAGGCGCATCAGGCGTAACAGACGAAAAAGCGCCTAAAGAAACACCCTTAGAACTGCTAGCTACAGCGCTAAAACCACAATCTCTACTAGTAGATGGAGCCGAAAAAGGCACAGATTGAGGCGACGAACGAGCCGCTAACGGCCGAGGCGCAACCCTACTCTCAGGCTCCTTATACCGCTTGACTGGAGGAGGCGAAGAATCGGCGCCTGAACGCCTCTTTAAGGGAACGCGAAACGGGCGAATCTCGCCAAGAGCGCCGTGCGACCGGAGACGAATCGCTTGAATCATTTGAAAGGCGTCTGACCGCAACACCTTTCCAACGCTTAACCGAGCCCTGTTGAGGCGCAACAGGCTCAACAAGAGAGGCGCCTGTCTGTGGGCAAATCCCGATCGACTCCCTTGGACTTCCGGTATGTCTTCTCCCCGGTGCGGGGGAGCTGGACAGTGACCTTTGTCTAGGAGACGTGTCAGGACAGACAGACGCACCCTCAACTACACTCTTACCTGAAGCCGCTTTCTCCAAAAACGTCTTAACTGAATTACCAAGTTGCAAAACCGTATTCGCTAGTACCGAAAATTTCTGATCTAACCTCGATTCCAGACTGGCAATGGTGTCGGAAGAAACTACACGGAAGCCGGAGAAGTGGGATTAGTAGGAGGAATAGGAGGTGTAGTTAAAGGAGACATAACAATTTGAGGAGAAACAGAAGGAACAGATGCATCGCAAGACGAAGCAGAGCTAAGTCTACTTTCCCTAAGCGCTGCTTTTCTAATTCTGTCTTTAGCTAATTTCTCCGAGTATGAACTAAAAAACTTCCATTGAGAATCAGTCCAATCACTACACTCGTTACATGTTCGATCTGCTGAACAAAGCTGTCCCCTACACTTAACACATTTAGTGTGAGAATCAAACTCTAATTTGGATAATCTAGTTTTACATCCTGAGATGCAAAACCTAACTCCCGACGGACTAGAATCCGACATGGCAACGCCTAAATAAAAAGCAAATAACAAACAACGCCAAAAAAAGAGTACTTCACCAATTCCGAAGATCAAATCCACAAGAAAAAAGCGAAGCAAAGTCATCCAACCGCACCGACCACCGATGTTCACCGGACGCCGGCAGGAAAAGAATTGGATTCACCTGGGCAGTTGTACCTGGTTCTCCCACGAGTGGAGGGAGATGACGTCATCACCACCAGTGTTGGCGACGCCGACGCGCTAAATTTGAATTTAGTATCCTGCCGCTCGTGGAAATCACGGCTCTATAATTGTTCGGTAAGACACTACAATAAAAAGCAGGGTTATGGGTGGGGTAAAACACTTGGGGGAAGGTTTTGCCATGTTATTGTGTTATTTCCTCTTATTTATGACATTTGAAACACGAAATACAAGCTGAAATAAGTAATAAATTACCCGAAAATGGAGCCGATACATAACCAAAATCCACCTATTACTACTGCAATTATGACGCCAAATCCTACTGCGCATGCACCATGTTATAGGGGAGCTTTTGTTTCACACAGACTCAAAAGCGAGAGAAATAATGGGGGTTTTGGGGGGGTACATTATTTAACCAATCATGTTGCATTATTAACTCTACATTGCAATAGGACCGAGTGGAGAATTTGAGGGATTCATGCATTAAGTTACATATATTCCTTTTCCTCATTTGTTATAATCGTGTTATATTATTTCAAGCTTTTATTTCTGTTCTGCTTATCATAGTATTTGTTTAATATGTGCACTGACTTATTCTCACTTCATAACGTTACCCTATATATCTTACAATATTATATTAGAGTTGAGGGCAGGCCCCTGAAAGATGCCTAAGGGGTGAAACTAGAAGGCGGTTTTAGGATGTTTCAATACCTTTCTGTCAGTGATGTGAAAATTGAAGGTTGCTTGGGGATATTCTATACATGATTTATACATGATTTGTACACTGGTCACTCCATACTCTTTCCATTACGTATTCCCGTCTGGCTATTTTCGTTCCATCATTTTACAACACATTGCTCACCCATAACAATTCCTTTGTTAAAATTTTACCTTATTATTAAAACATTTACATTCACATATTACTTTTTTGCAGACATATCAATTTACACATTTTCATCCCTTCTTTTTTCTATATTCACCTTTGCATGGCTTTCTCACCCATAACAATTTCTCGGATAAAATTTTACTTATTCTTATAACACTTACATTCGCATTATATTATCTTACTTTAAGAACGGTTATGGGAGGGCGGAGGCCCCACCCCCAACGGTAACACCTTCTACTACTAGGTTTGGTTACGTTTGTATTCTAACCTATATGTTACCCATCTAGGATTGTTTTTCTTTAAGGGGGGGTATAGGGGCAGAGAGGTAACACGTTCTACTACGTTAGGTTAGGTTGGTAAGGTTAGTATCCTAACCTAAATGTTACACTTCTTAGATTGACTTTCTTTAGGGGGGGGGGGGCAGTCCCCCGTGGTCAGGTAACACGTTCTACTAGGTTAGGTTACTTTCCTAACCTATATGTTACACTTCTAAGATTGTGATAGTACTTCTGTTAGGTAATCCAGACAACCTAACTTTAACGTTGAGGAAACCTATCTGTGTTCGTGGTTCGTCGGGTATTTGGCCGTATCTGATTCCAAGATTCAAGATACACTTCAAAGAATCGAAGACGAGAGTCCACATGTTTGTAAAGGGGGACCATCCTCCCATGTGAGGTAAAGTTCCCAAACTATACTTCTCTATTATTAGTTAGATCAATTGTGGTTTGGTGTTAGTAAGTTTTAGTAATTATCAGGTAGAAGTGTTGTTATTTGGGTTATTGTTATTTACCGCAATACCTCTACCTAAAAATCCCGCGTCACTTTACCAACTCGTACCTTCTGTGCCCTCCTCCCCCCAGCACCCCATCTTTCCCCTGTCCAACATGTCTCCCTCTTGGTTACGTATCCCACACCATCTACCAGAACTCAAACATGGCAACTATGTTTACGTTTCTTCGCCCGACCCAGAACAACAAATATTGTTCAGTCGAACTAGACAGTGGTAGTTGATGTTTTCCTGTGTTATTTTACTTGCTTTACAAAAAGTTAAGGTAATATTTTGTCGGTCAACTGTAGCTAACCTGTTATTTTCTTTTGAACTCTGTACATCGGTACATTGCACCTGTTGGTACCGTCATGTAGTCTTCAAAGGTAAATTACAGTTTAGTTACAGTTGGCCAAATAAATATTACTGTAAATTCTTGTTAAGCAAGTAAAATAACATAGGACGTCACCTGCCATAGTCTAGTTCACTGCAGAACGCCAGCTTAGAATTACCATGAAGAGAAAAGAGTACTTCCTCTAGAGTGGGAGAAACATCTCTGTCTAGACCAAAAGGGAAAGACTGCCTCGAACTTACAGCTGGAAGACCACTAGGCCTTTTGGAGGATTGTGCAAGACGATCCTGGGTACTTTTCTTTTTTAAGTCGGGTGCAATGCCTAGAACTGTTGCCTGTGGAAAAAACAGGTTTCTTATTCGAAGGCAATTACAACAGAGCATGATCTAATCTTACGAGCCATGGCACCAACTGACCAATCAATAAAGTTCAATACTTCAAAAACTTTGAAGATACTCTTCAAGAGGTGAGCCAATTCCAAGGCTGAAAACAAAATCTTAGCAGAGGAAAAAGCTGAATGTCTGGCTGAATCAAGTAAACCAGAAAAGTCCCCTTGTGAAGAGGTACAGATCCCCAAGGAAGGAGCTTCTCCAGTAGCATAGGACAGATATCTCCACCTCGAAATCCTAAAGGGAGGAACACTAAAGCTTGTTCCCTCTTTTCCATAAGCCATGCCTTCCTCGAAGGCTTTCTTAGCTAAAGAAGAAAGGACCATTTTTGGTAAGTTAGAGGAAGACAAAGCCAGCATATCCATAACAAAAGTAGAAGCAAGAGACAACGGAGTTGTAGGTGAGAAAACGGTAGGAAAAGTGGCCAAAAGGAACTTCATCAAAGAAGCATAAGCAGTCAAAGGAGCTTCTTGGTATTCTGCCTCTTCATCTCCAGATGACACTGGAGAGAGCCATTTCCACAGGAGCTTGATGCGTAACTGCATCCACAGGAGCTTGAGGAGTTGTGACCTCTACAGGCGCTAGAGATGTCGTAGGATCTTTATTAAGCAGAGACAAAATACTATCTATGTAGCTTCAATTGAATGGGATCAACTTCAAAGATATCAGAGGAAACTAAAGGCGCTGGGGACACCAATGGGAGCAGCTGTGCGCTTGTCTGGCTCCATGCAAGCAGGCGCTACATGGCGCTTGTTGACTGCTGAAGGTTTAGGCACCAACGGGCACTTGACTCCAACTGAAGGCATGGGCACTACTGGGCACTCGGCCCTGCTGGAGGAGTGGGGGAGTCAAAGGAAGCACTGACGCCTAGTGAGGAGCAGACAAACGACAATGAGCATTGGGTGCTGGGGAAGCATCAGCTTCTGAGAGGCAATCAAAAGAAAAATGCTCTGGACTGTCCCAGTGACTACAAAACAGGTGCTCCAGACCTCTAAACCTCTTGACAGGAACCACTGGAGAAAACGCTACATCTGCAGTGCCCGTTTAAAGGATGAGACTTACTCCCTGAGCACCACTGATGACATGGAGAAGAATCCTCTGAACTCAACAAACTTTGCACATCCACAGAGGCCTTTCCAGTGGCTCTTTGTTGCAACCTGGGATGCGTCAACAAGTTAAATGAGGAGGCGACTGCTTGTGGGCCGACCCCACCAACCTCCCTTGGGCTACCAGTTTGACTCCTCCCAGGTTTTGGGGAGTATGCCAGTGACCTTTGCCTAGGGGAGTCAGTGGAATGAACAGCCACCTCCTCCACTAACACTGCACTATTACTTTTAGCTGCTCCATCATCTGCATTAATAAAGTGAAGCGCTTAACAAACATTTCTTTGAGGCTGGTGATGGGGTTGGGATCGGAAGTGTGGTAGCCTGAAACAGAAGACAGTGGAATAGTAAGAGAACTGGGAAAGGGGGCTAAAGAAATAATAGAAACATTTGAATCCGACTTTAATTCAGAAGATCTCTGGCTAGCTGATTTTGAATTTGCCCTAGTCAAAGCCTTTCTTTTTCTGTCTCTATCTAACTTTCTTAAATGAGACTGAATTCTTCCATGATCTCTCATCCCAGTCAATACACTCTGAACATCTCAATTCAAAAGAACAAGCTTGTCCGTGGCAATCCATACACAAAGTATGCAAATCATAAGATTCTTTGGTCAAACGTCTATTACAACTTACAGCACGATATCTAAATTTAGACAAACTTGACTTCGACACTGTCACAAAAGGTTAATCAAGTAGGTAACAATAAGACAGTTATGATAAGTTAACTAAAAAAGAACATAACATTATCTAAATAATGCTGAATCGGCCAACAAATGAAAATTCTTCACCATTTGTGATGAACCAACAATCAGAAAAGTCAAGAATTTCAAAATTAACTGCAGCCAACAACCAGTGTACAGTAATACCTCAATAATAGCAAGAACTTTTCATTGGAACGTAACCAATTATCATACGCAAGTATTTCACACTCAAACGCATCATTTTCAAATCCTGGAGAAACCCTGCAAAAGTGTTACGTAATTTATAAGTTTTCAAGCTTTTACATGTAAATTGAATAACTTTCATTAATAAAAATAATTCTCTCTCTCTCTCTCTCTCTCTCTCTTCTCTCTCTCTCTCTCTCTCTCTCTCTCTCTCTGTTACTAAGATGAATGAAGTTTTATGGTAAATGTAGTATGTACTGTGTCTATTATTAATAATATTTTAACTGTAATTACAAAATTTGTGTGTGACAGTATTTTAAAGAAATAACCCATCCCTTTCACTTTAAACAACAATCTCTCTCTCTCTCTCTCTAACTAAGATGAGAGAATTTTTATGAGAGAATTTTTAATGCCACCAGAAGCTCGAAGTCCAGAGCTGTCAAATATGTCAAGTAATGATTATGACAGGAGGGTGTGTTGCCAGATTAGCAATCAATGATTTTTACATAATTCTCTCTCTCTCTCTCTCTCTCTCTCTCTCTCTCTCTCTCTCTCTCTCTCTCTCTCTCTCTCTCTCTCTCATGTATCTTCACACACTCCTATATTTTTACCAACCATTTGTTTCTTTTTTAAGTGTAATGTATTGGGCAAACTTTTAAATGAAATTACTGTAACTTTAATTTCATTTAAAAGTTAGCTTAATACTTATATAAAGACAATGCTTCTCTCTCTCTCTCTCTCTCGTAGTAGCCATCTTGCTTGGTGAGACGTACCCGCGTGAAGTCACAATAATCAACAGATATCACAAGTTTAACATACGACTAGAATTTGAGAAAATATCTAGAAGTGTTCGTGAACTATCGGTGATAAGATTAGTGTGAAAATAGTAGGATAAAGCGTCTTCTAAGTTAGTTATCAAGTGTAATACTATAAATCAGAACAAGATGGCAGGTAAGTTCCAAACTGCGGGAAAAGGTGGCGTAATTTGGCGTGTCTAGCAGATTCGCAATACGATGAGGTAGCAGGAAGGGAACTGGCATTTCTCATCTATGAAATCAGCAACAGTCCTAACCAAAAAGATACAAAAGCATTCATAGATATATTAGAAGGATATAATCCTTCAAACTGGAACAAATCTAATGAAAACATCTTGAAAATAATTGAAGAAGTTCCAAATAAAATCCAAGTGGTCAAGAGACTCATAAAGAAAATATACATAAACCAACATATTCCGACAAAGAAAATGAATAAGGTGAATCTTGTGAATATACTAATTGATGCATTAGGAAAAAAGAATGCCAAAAGCATGCAAACTGTGTAAGGTTTGGTATAGCATAGTCAATCCACAAAACCTAATCAGAAAATGTGCTGCATGCAACATTCCGACCCATCCACAGTGTGCTGAGGTAATACAAGATTTGAGAAAAGATACAAGAATTTTTTGTTCAACATGTCTATCATGGATAGACAATGTTATTAAATCAAGATTGAATGTACAAATAGTTGAGGATGAAGAAGAAGAGGAAGAGAAAGAAGAAGAAGAAGAGGAAAACGGAAGAGAAGTAAACAAAAATGAAATGACAGAAAAAAATAGGAAAACAAAGAACAAGATAAAAGTATGGATGCAGAGATACTCATTGATACTACATATGAGGCAATAAAGCAGCATACCTACGAAGAAATAAATTACGATATGACAACAGAAAAGCAAATCCCGAAGAGGCTCTACCCAGATCTATACATGACGGGAAAGAGGAAAAAATAGACAAGAAAGACAAAATCTGCAACCTTTTGAAAAGAGGGAATTGCAGATTTGGAGAAAGATGTTACTACAAACATCCTAAGATATGTCAAACTATGAAATATATGGTAAATGTGCATACTTAGATGGGATATGGGGATGATTGCAGAGATCTGCATCCAAAAATATGTAAAACCAAAAACCTAAAAGAAGGAAAAGGATGTAAGTTCGACAAAAAATGCAAATATATGCACCCTGTAGCCATGAATCATAATCAAATAAATAACCAACCAAGTAATAAAATCCAAAATAAGAAAGAACAAATAAAGAGAGAAATCAAGAATATCAGGTAAAAGAGAAAAGCAAACCACCAATGAGATATGCAGAGGTGTCAGCAAAGAATTTCAAAGCATCAGCTCCGAAATTCTACTCAAGAGATAATAACTGTATTTATTATGCAAGAGATGGATTGCAGAAACGGAGAAAATTGCAGATTCAGACACAAAATGAATAATTATGATGAAGGAGATCAAATAGTTATGGAAAAGTTGGATTTTTTAATGTCAGAATTTCTGGAAATGAAAAAAGAACAACATACCAGAACAGGAAAGAGACATGGGAAAATCCTTATTACTATCAGTATTAAATGAAGGAGAAAACACGCAAACCATCATAGTGATGAATGCGCAGGGTTTAGTTACGAGTAACTCAAAAAGAAAAATAGAGTACTTAGAAGAACTAACCAAAATGAAAAGAAAATAGATATAATGAATATAAGTGAAACCTGGTATTCCCAAGAGACTGGGAATGATGATCAAATAAAAGGGTTCCAAACTTATAGATCAGATAGAAAAAATAGAATCAAGGGGGAACCGCAATATATGGGAAAGACAAAAAACAAGGAAAAATATATGAGAAATATAGTAACTCAGATGTGAACTAATAGCGGTAGAATTTGAATCTGAAAAATTTTGATGAACATAGTAATATATAGACCTCCTAATACTAAAGAGTTTGACTTAATAATTGAAAAATTGGATGATATATGTAGAAATCACAAGGACTGGACTATTCTCCTATCTGGTGACTTCAACTTTCCTTTCGTAGAATGGAAAGAACGAATAGGAGATTGTGGTTGTACTTATACATATAAAAAAGAGAGTAATAGTAGTGCAGAAGATAAGAGGCAATTTGAAAAGCTATTAGATATGCTACTAGAAATACAACATTCAACAAATAAATCACCTGCCAACAAGAAGGAAATACTTTAGACCTAGTATTTGTGAACGAGATGAATTATGTTAAAGAAATAATAGTTTATAATGCGAGTATTTCAGACCATAATGTCATAGAATTAACAGTTCATTCCAAAGCAGTGAAAATAGAGATAAGCAAGAAATGAAAAAGTGGGAAGGATATGGAAAATACAACTTCTACAGTAAAAATATAAAATGGTCAGAAATTAATGAAGAATTAAACAAAGATTGGGATAACATTTTCGTAAGTGATGACATAAGGGTAAATACGGAGATATTATATAAAATATTGGAGATAATAGTGGAAAAATATATACCGAAGAAGAAAAGTAAACATCATTCATGCATACCAAGAGACAGAAGAATCTTGTTCCAGAAAATCAGAAAGTGGAAAAAAGGTCTTGCAAAAGAAAAAAATGCATGGAAAGTTATAGAACTAAAAAGTAAGATAGAAAATGCAGAAAAAAGATTATACAATCAAAAGAAAATGAAAAACGGGTCTTGGAAGAAAAAACCCTATTAAATATCAGCAAAACCCCAAACTATTATACTCATATGCGAAGAAGATGAATAAAAGAAGAATAGAAATAGGCCCTCTGAGAATTGAAGGGAGATTAACGAATGAAAAAAAGGAAATTTGCAACATACTGGCAGAACGATATAAGAGAGAATTCACCCCTAGAATAGATAATGAAGATAATGATATAGAAGTAAGGGATGAAAATAGTGAATATTTAGCTGACATAGATATTAATGAAGCTGATATTGTGCAGGCTATTAATGAAATTAAAAATGGAGCTGCTGCAGGGCCTGATGGAATTCCTGCTATTTTGTTAAAGAAAGTAGTTCATTCTATCGCAAAGCCACTTGCAATATTATTAAGACAAAGTGTAGATACAGGCAAGATATATGATGAGCACAAATTAGCGTATATTACCCCTACTTTCAAAAGTGGATCAAGACTTGAGGCAAGTAATTATAGGCCTGTGAGTCTAACATCACATATAATGAAAGTGTATGAAAGGGTAATGAAGAAAAATATTATGAAACATTTAATAAAAAATAATTTGTTTAATAAAGGACAACATGGTTTCGTACCCGGAAAAAGTACACAAACCCAACTGTTAGTCCACCGTGAAAACATATTCAAAAATATGAAAAGCGGAAATGAAAACAGATGTGGTTTATTTAGACTTGCAAAAGCTTTTGATAAAGTAGACCATAATATATTAGCGAAGAAAATTAGAAAACACAATATCGTGGATAAAGTAGGAAGATGGTTAAAAGAATTTTTACACAACAGAAAACAGATAGTTATTGCAAACGACGAGAAATCGGATGAAGCCAAGGTAATATCCGGTGTGCCGCAAGGTACGGTGTTAGCTGCAATACTGTTTGTTATTATGATTGAAGACATAGACAATAATGTTAAGGATTCGGTAGTGAGTAGTTTCGCAGATGACACAAGAATAAGTAGAGAAATTACTTGTGATGAAGATAGGAACGCTCTACAAAGAGACCTTAACAAAGTATATGATTGGGCAGAGGTAAATAGGATGGTATTTAACTCTGATAAATTTGAATCAATAAATTATGGAGACAGAGAAAGAAAGCTATATGCATATAAGGGACCTAATAATGAGACCATCACAAATAAGGAAGCAGTTAAAGACCTTGGTGTGATGATGAATAGGAACATGTTATGCAATGATCAAATAGCAACTCTGTTGGCAAAATGTAAAGCAAAAATGGGAATGTTGTTACGGCACTTCAAAACAAGAAAAGCTGAACACATGATTATGCTTTATAAAACATATGTTCGTAGTCCACTTGAATATTGCAATATGATATGGTACCCACACTATCAAAAGGATATTGCACAAATAGAGAGTGTACAAAGGTCCTTTACAGCTAGAATAGAAGAAGTTAAGGACCTAGACTACTGGGAAAGACTACAATTCTTAAAATTATATAGTCTGGAAAGGAGAAGAGAACGCTACATGATAATTCAGGCATGGAAACAGATAGAAGGAATAGCAGAAAATATCATGGAACTAAAAATATCAGAAAGAGCAAGCAGAGGTAGATTAATAGTGCCCAAAAATATACCAGGAAAAATAAGGAAAGCACACAGGACATTAATCCACTACGCACCAGCATCGATAATGCAGCGTCTATTCAATGCGTTGCCAGCTCATCTGAGGAATATATCAGGAGTGAGCGTAGATGTGTTTAAGAATAAGCTCGACAAATATCTAAACTGCATCCCAGACCATCCAAGATTGGAAGATGCAAAATATACCGGAAGATGTACTAGCAACTCTCTGGTAGACATTAGAGGTGCCTCACACTGAGGGACCTGGGGCAACCCGAACAAGATGTAAGGTCTGTAAGGTAAGGTAAGGTCTCTCTCTCTCTCTCTCTCTCTCTCTCTCTCTCTCTCTCTCTAGAGGTGGGCAGTTTCTCTCTCTCTAGAGGTGGGCAGTTTCTCTCTCTCTAGAGGTGGGCAGTTAACATTAAGACCTCAGGTTTCTTATTTATGAAAAATACAAATTGATTGAAAAATTTGTCATTTGTTCATATGCAGCACAAACCTTCAGTCTTAACAACAGGATAGACTTATACTTGGAGGGAAGTACAAGTACCCTGAACTGGCTTGGGGTTCAGCTCACCTGGCTACCCTTCCTAGAAGATCGAGTTCTAAAGAAGGGGGTCTGAGCCCGTGAGAGAATTGATAAGTGAGTATCTAAAAACTCAACTTTCTGGGATTAACACAATGAGACATGTCCAGATTCATTGCATTCATGGAATGTAACAAAAACTCTTTTTGTTCAAGCAAGATACAATGTAGTCCACAGGGATTTGTTACTACTCCCTCCCTCCCCTTGTCAGAGAGAAGAATAAGTGCTACTGAGAAGCAGACTTGCTTATTTTATAACAAACCAAATAACTGCAACCAGTATGGTTGCCACACTCAAATGTATCAGACCAGTTGCAGCTTATGACATGTCTTATTCTTCAACCCATCCTTAGGAAGAAGAAAGGAGAAAAGAGAAAGGAGGAGACCAGCCATCTCACCCATTCTCTCTTCCACACAATCATCTTAGGTAAGATACAAATTGTCCCGCTGGGGGCACTGGATGAGCTACACTACTTGTTGGGCAGCCACCACCGGACAAAAGGAAAAAAAAAGAGTCCAAGGACCGGTGGGCAATGTCCTATAGGAAAAGGAAGTGAAAGTGGTCTGCTGAAGCCAGGAACCAGCATTCAAAATCCTATGAATAGATAAGTTCTTCTTAACCCTTAAACCCCTATTAGACGTATTTTATGTTGACAAAAATTGTGTGTTGGGTGCTTAATTGATGTAAAATAAGTCAACGCTAAAAAGTTTCTTTAAATATTCGCGGAAAAACAGTTATAGGTCTACTTGGCGAAAAATTTTAAATCAAGCACCTTGAGGGATGCTGGGAGTTCACGGATCAAGCTGTTGTTTTGTTTACAAGCATTACCCAGGTGCGCATGCGCGAATTTCTTTCTTCTCGCACTAAAAAGCATCAGCGACACATCTCGGAAATTTAGTTACTTTGTCATAATTATTGCACCGTTTTATATTAGCTGTTACATAGAATTTTACATATGAAAATGTGTGCAATTTCATGTAAATACAACAAAAAACAATCCATGGTTGTAGCTTTTATTAGTTTTGAAATATTTTCATATAAATAACAATAAGTGCCAAAACTTCAACCTTCAGTCAAATTTTACTCGAACGAAATAGTCGAAAAATGCAATTGTAAACTAAACCCCTTACATTCTAGTAATATTCAATCATTTACCTTCATTTTGCAACAAATTGGAAGTCTCTAGCAAAATTTCGATTTATGGTGAATTTTTGAAAAAAAACTTTTTCCTTACATCTGCGCGCGGTAACTGCCGAAAAAATAAGAAATTCTTTCATCAGATTGTCGTAATGTTTGCATCGTTTTATATTAGCCGTTACATAAAGTTTTATATATGAAAATGTCTGCAATTTTATGTAGAATACAACAAAAACCAACCCATGGTTGTAGCTTTTATCAGTTTTGAAATATTTTCATATAAATAACGATAAGTGCCAAAATTTTAACCTTCGGTCTAATTTGACTTGACCAAAATGGTAAAAAAAGGCAATTGTAAGCTAAAACTCTTACATTCTAGTAATATTCAATCATTTACCTTCATTTTGCAACAAATTGGAAGTCTGTAGCACAATATTTTGATTTATGGTGAATTTTTGAAAAAACATTTTCCTTACATCCGCGCTGTAACCCTGCCGAAAAAATCTCAAATTCTTTCGTCAGATTGTCGTAGTGTTTGCACCGTTTCATATAAGCCGTTACATAAAGTTTCATATATGAAAATGTGTGCAATTTCATGTAGAATACAACAAAAAATAACTCATGGTTGTAGCTTTTATCAGTTTTGAAATATTTTCATATAAATAACGATAAATAGAAACAATTCAACCTTCGGTCAAATTTAACTCGACCGAAATGGCCGAAAACTGCAATTGTAAGCTACAACACTTACAGTCTAGTAATTTTCAATCAATTACCTTCATTTTGCAACAAACGCGAAGTCTCTAGCACAATATTTCGATTTATGGTGAATTTTTTAAAACAACTTTTTTTTACGTCCGCGCATTACGAATTCATGCATCATATTTTGATATTTTCTCTGTGTTGCTTTGATCGTTTTACAATTTGTTATATACCAATATCATCGCAATTTAGTGTACAATACAACAACAAAAAAATAACCCAATATGGTGAATTTTTGAAAAAACTTTTTCCTTACGTCCGCGCAGTAACCCTGCCGAAAAAATCAGAAATTCTTTCGTCAGATTGTCATAGTGTTTGCACCGTTTCATATTAGCCGTTACATAAAGTTTCATATATGAAAATGTGTGCAATTTCATGTATAATACAACAAAAAATAACTCATAGTTGTAGCTTTTATCAGTTTTGAAATATTTTTATATAAATAACGATAAATAGAAACAATTCAACCTTCGGTCAAATTTAACTCAACCGAAATGGTCGAAAACTGCAATTGTAAGCTACAACACTTACAGTCTAGTAATTTTCAATCAATTACCTTCATTTTGCAACAAACGCGAAGTCTCTAGCACAATATTTCGATTTATGGTGAATTTTTTAAAACAACTTTTTTTTACGTCCGCGCATTACGAATTCATGCATCATATTTTGATATTTTCTCTGTGTTGCTTTGATCATTTTACAATTTGTTATATACCAATATCATCGCAATTTAGTGTACAATACAACGAAAAAAAAAATAACCCAATAGCTTTAACCGTTTTGCTCACAGCACGATTTGTATACAATTACATATGAAATTTTGTTTTCACGCTGTCATATATTCCAATATGATAGATTTTTTTTTTCCTTTCTGATGGTTGCATACTAAACTTCAGGCAATGAAATAAAAAGGAGCCAAAAATGAACTCTTAATCTTAAAAACTAAGTGTGCTGTGATTTAAAAAAAAACAAAAATTCCGCTTCGGCGCTCACTCCCGAACCCTGCCGGCATACAGGAGACACTTTCGGAAATACCGGCTCAGCGTTTAAGGGTTAAATGCCAAAGGAAATCAATCCTATGATGTCATCTGCTCTAGCCTACACAGACACTGTGACAGGACTATAAGGCGAGGATTATGCCTGCTTAATCACCTCACACAGCCAGAATGAAATGGAGTTCTTGGAAACTTCCACTCTGGACCAGCCAGTGCTAATAAAAAGTCTATGACACCTAGGCCTTCGGTGACGAATCCTTTTTAGATAGCGGAGCAGAGTTCTGACAGGACAAATACTCCTGTGGATCGCTGTCCACAAACCCATTCAGGGAAGAAATCTAAAAAGAAGCAAATCTGCCCTCATGAACTGGGACAAATTCAAAAGGCCACAGACCTCCAACCCCTGGTGTTTTTAGCATCATAACTCGGACCATGAAGCTCTCTAACTCTTTTCGTGGAAGCCAAGGCCAACAGGCAGACTCTTTAGATTCAGATTCCTGACTGACGAATGACGTTAGTGGTTTGAATGAAGCTCGAGTGAGACTACTCAGGACCAGAGTATGATCTCGCATTGCAGGTTTGAGTTCTCTTGGTGAACACGATTGTTTGAAACTTCTGAATAACATCAAGATTTCCCAGGATGAAGAGATGTCCAGGCCCGTCAGGTGGAGGACCAACCCCAAGGTGACCCTGTAGCCCCTGAAAGCTGAGACGGAAATAGCTTTTTCATTTCTGAGAAAGATTAGAAAATCCGTTATCCACTCATTTAAGTTCCAAGTGGAGAGAAACACCACTGACGACCCTAACTACCGTAGACAGCCCACTTGCCCTAGTACACTGCTGACAAAGTCCCGAGATAATTGGACATCTGGCCTGCTGCTTTGTGAGAAAAGCCTCTCGTTCTCAGGAGATAGTTGATAGTCTCCAGCCATGAAGCAATAGAGATCTTACCAACTGGTGAAACCTTTCCACATGAGGCTGGCAAAGGAGGTTGTTCCAGGGGGGAATTTCTCTCAGAACCGCTGACAGAAGATACAGAAGTTCTGGGAACCGCTCTGCTTGTGACCACAGAGGCACCACCAAGATCAACCTGAGGTTCCTGGAACTAATTACTCTGTTCAGGGCCTGACAGATCAGGCATCATGGAGGGAATGTGTACACCTCGAGATTGTGCCAAGGATGCTGAGAGTGTCCTCTGTCAGAGGAAGAGGATCCTGGACCACCAAGAAGTAGACCTCCAGCTTCCTGTTGAAGCGGTTGGTTAACAAAGAGAAAGATACAAAATAAAGAATTTCTTAAAAGTGGCTAAGAAGACTTCTAAAAATAGATTGGTCGGTTGGAAGGGGAAAGAAGAATGAAATACTTATGTATGTAATCTACACTCCTATATTTTTACCAACCATTTATTTCTTTTTTTAAAGGTAATGTATTAAGTTAACTTTTAAATGAAATTACAATAACTTTAATTACATTGCTTAACATTTAGGGAGCATGATTAGGGTTATATTTAGTGTTCAAACTCTAGAAATATGCATTTATTAGCATTTTTAGAGGCAGTGCCAAAACTTACACAAAAATTCCCTTTTCATGAGGGGGTCTGGAACCTATCCTCGCATAAGTTCAGCGTACTATACTGTAACCATCAGCCGGCAAAAACAAACTGAGCTCTTAGCCAAATTGTTCCACTCTTTCCCCGAAAAAATAGCACAACCCACAAATTTTGGAATTTTAACTGCCCCACAAGTGAAACTCTTAGCTACATAATTACCTGGTAAGTTACACAATTAAAATATGTTCTTGACAACATGCAATTTGTTATTTCTTTCGGGTTGGGCTCCAAAATCTATCTCTCTCTCTCTCTCTCTCTCTTCATTTAGATCAGGGCCAATAGATGACCTGTCTCACAAACTTCTGAATCAAATAAAAATATTTAAGTACATATATACAATTGTCTAATAATGCACTGCAATTTTAGATGTGCCAATATTTAAAAGTCTTCTTACTTGAAGGTATGAGGGTCAATGTAGAAATTCCACATGGTCCACACAATGAGTAATGCTAAAATACCTATCCATAGAAGCACCACATGTCTGAAAAAATAAACAGAAGCAAACTGTACTCTTCACAAATTATCAATACCATATGCTGTATCTGTAATCTTCACAGATTATTAATACCATATACTGTATAAGTTCGATTAACCAGATCAGCGAGTCCAGATTCTCTAGACTCCTAGGTTTATGTTAATTTCATCCTTAATAAAAAAATTAATAATAAAAAATAAAGATGCTTATGCTTAGTACTCATAATCTTGTAAACTGCAGATGGCCAACGGCATAAAGTTCCATTTTACACCATAAAAAAAATTTGGATGAAAACTTGGACAGGTTAATATCTAAAAGCATAGACTATGGCATTAGTTAAAAAAAAGTTTTTACAATTTTTTAGCTCATTTTAGAACACCTCAGGCACCAAGCATCAAAGTTCATGACTTCTCACACCAAGATTTCACACAAGTTACCCACTCAATAGTTTCCTTGACTAACCACATAACTGAAAATGGAAAGCTGACATTATTGAGGGAAAACCTACTATAAGTTATTAATTCAAACAAATGAATAACTCTAAAACAAACTTTAAAAATTTATACTATAAGAAATATGCATCGTATATGAAAATGATCTACTCATTATCTTTTTCAATACTATTTTCTTAATGACATTTTTGCCATTTTCAGAGCAAGAGTTAGCATACTTTTTTCAATTTTATGTAAATCCTAAACTTAAGAGGTAAAATTTGTGGTTTCCTTAGCTTAAAAATAATTTATCATTAGTAGAGTGGTATCAGGTACAAATTTTATGCAAATCTCTTTAGTCATTAGCTCAAAATATATATAATAATGGGTCCTTATACAACCCAATACCCCATTAAGGATTACATTTCTAAACCTAAAATGGTTTATACACAGCTTTATGTTATTAAAATAAGCAGTTTATACACAATTTTATATTATTGAAATAAGCGATCATAATTATTATTACATATACATATAGTCATCAGTAGGGTTACCGAAACTCAGAAGATCAATTAAAGAGTTTATTATGATATGTTTTGCGTCATCCTGACACATCATCAGTCTGTAATATAAAATCAATTCACATTTATAAAAAATATACAATTAAAGTTTAATTGCTATTTTAAAAGGGATACATAAAACACTAAAGTTATTCATAAAAACTATTGTTAAAAGCTAAAATTATTAAAATTATTTACAAGGTGACATTAAAATTGACGAAATTTAGGATTAAAAAGGAATATTAACCTTAACAAAGCGTAGGATAAGAAAGGAATGGCTGTAGGACCGTCGTTTGCCCAGATCTCGACTATGCCAAGAAAAACTGAGTAGAGGATTGACCTAGGGAAGGAACGAGGTGCTTGATAGATAGATAGATAGATATATAAGGAACGAGGTGCTTGATAGATAGATAGATAGATAGATATATATATATATATATATATATATATATATATATATATATATATATATATATATATATATATATATATATATAAACGTATATGCTTCTTGTACCTCAGCATTCAATATGGGGATGTGACCTTCTGGCACTCCTAAAATGGCCTTTTAAGGCAGGATGAGGTTTGTAATTATCAAAATTCTATGGCTGAAGGCCGACATTACTGAAAAGGATGAATTTACATAAACTCTGGACTCTTGTTTAAATTAACTATATTTACACTTAAAATTACATGTAGGTCCAGAAATTACTAGAAGTTGGTTGATGACAGGTCCACTGGAAACACGTGGCTAGGAAATGACCCAGACCCCCAGAGATATGAATTGTGCAAAGCGGGTTATTTAAATGCAAGTGGCGTTTCCAAGATTTCCCAATATTTCTCACACAATCAGGTATGGTATTTTTCTGCAAAGAGATCACATTCTAGCATCAGTTTTAAGGCAAGGGACACATGGGAAATGTTAAACACTACTTGCTCTTAGCATTGCATGTTCAAGCTTATTTAAGGGGGTATAAAATGACTGGGAGCTTATACAGGAAGGAATACTAAGTTGCTTGAATTAACTAGGGGGGTGTTTAATATCATTACTAACATCACAAGCGGAATCAATCACAGCACTGAACCAGAATTGAGGAGTGAGAAGTTGAAAAAAGAAAGGGGAAAGTTGCCTTGGGAGAATGAAACAACATATAAACAAGAGGCAAAAATGATTCTCTGACTGCACTAGAAATTACTCTCACAGTGCTACCTGGAAATCCTGGGTTTTGTTGTCTTCTCATCTGCTGACATTTCTGTGCACTATGGACGGTTTAAGAACAGTTGGGGATTGTCAAGGTAATTGCTTTATAGCAAAGGAAGATAAAGGAAAGAAAAACGCATCTTCGAGAAGTTCTGCCGCACGGAGGTTTTCGCGCGTATGTTGGAGGCGCCTGTTCTCATGATGGTTCTAGAATCGGCAGGAGTTTTGTGGAACTTGTCAGGCGCCGATGTGACGTGAGAAACGCCGCGATTTCTGATGCAATACCTCATCTAGATGCTTCTAAGAAGTTCCTGTGATGTTGGGAGTCTGTGACGCTCGCCGTAGGAGAGATCATTAGTAAGAGACACAGATCAGATTATCAGTGAGAGATCAGCAGCAGCAGAGATCATCCGAGAGAGATAAGAGAAAAAGGGACCGACGAAGGATCAGAGGAAAAGTTGCTCGAGAATTGGTTGGATTCTGGTCTAGTCGTCTTCAGGAGTGGACGACCGAGTTATCTCGACGTTGAGCAGACTTCAGAGAAGAAAATGTCCTGCTAGAGGTTTTGGGGAGTTCCTTTCAAGTATCAAGAATAGACATTATTTTCTGCAATACGGAGTCAAGAAGACGTCTGCAATCGTAGTTCTCCTTTTGTGAAGCCATCGCTTTGAGTCGCAAAAATGGGCAGCAAGTATTAGAATTACCTCACTGTTCCCCCAGTTCATGCATTGTAAGATTTTTCCTTTTTATGTAAATAGGAGATACCATTCTGCATTTATCTTTGTTAGTAAGCTTGTAAATAAACCTTTGTTGTGTTAGTGTTTCTTTCTATATTCGTATTCCCAGTTTCAACTGTTGGTGTTGAATTCCTTTTTTTTTTTTATCATAATATCGAACCTGAAGCGGACCTCTCTCAGAGGCCGTAACAGGGATCCCCAGAGGAAGCAGGGTGAGCAAAAAATGGGGGAGAGTGGTGTTCTGCAGGTGAGAGGTGTCTGGACTCTGAGAAAGTTCTGAGAGCAAGCTGCTGCGGCCTCGTCCTTTTAAAATCTCGGCATCAATGTGCTCCTCTCCCATTCAGGACACCTCGGAGATTAACTTTAGGCAGCCAATGGGAGTAGAGATGATTTAGGGAGAACGAAGGCTTTCAGTTCAGAGGAGCAACTTGAAATGCATGCAATTTTTTTAGAGGGATATGACTTTTCCTTTGTTCTGACTTAAAATCCTGAACACTTCCCCATTCTAGAGGATATTTCAACCCTAGACAGGTTGGAATGGACAAGACAAGCTAGAAACAAGAACAAATGATAAATATAAATTACAAACCTTCCACACTCCCTCGAGTGAACTTAAAATATAAAATAAATTGAAACACTGCGGATGTAGTTGAATATGTACTTGACAGGCAGAGAATTTAAAATAATCTAATTCTTGAAAAGTAATGAATAAAGTGTGATGTGGCTAAAGAGATTAATAACTAACAATTTGCTATAGCACAACAAAGAGAAAGAAAGTCCAATTTTATTACTCTTAAAACATAACGTCACACTGGGAATGACTCTTAAAGTGAACAGCAAACAATGACTATATAAATTAACCTATAGGGTTAATAGTGTACTTAATTCTATCATGTAAAATACAGTCAGCTTATTGTTTAAGGCAACACATGCTATTAGTTTGCCTGGATGGGGCGATATGATATGACATTTTTACTGCATATATTAGGACTTTAGCATATGTCCCTTAGCAATAAGCCTAGCCTATGTTAGCGGTTGCTGACATCTAAACCTAAGAGCTAAAAGCTTAGAATATGCCAATAAAATGTATAAATAATCAGTATGTACTCATTTCAAATAATTATTAATTAATCATTAACTATAATACACAAACAAACAAAAAACAAACCTTCCAATCGATTGTTTACATTCAGCTCTTACCGTCTTACGAGTATCGAACGAGCGCCAAGCAATCATTTTTCCTAGCACACAGTAAGCCATAAATTGTCATTAGTATCTCTCTTCAACTAATGAAACTACCAAACAGTATAATAACCATTCATTTCTATTCTTTATTCTATCTTTACCTAATGGAGATACCGAGTTACTGACAGCTATAATGAAACATACGTATACGTAACGTAATAATAAAACAGAAGAATTCTAAAAAATACGTATTTGTTGGCAGTCTGATTAATTTTATATTTTATGATATCTAATTCACAATTTTTGTATTAAATGTATTGCATGTACTCATTTCAAATAATTATTAAGTAACCATTAACTATAATAAACAAAAAAAGCTTCCAAACGTCTGTTTATATCCAGCACTTACGAGTATCGAACAATCGACGACAAACAATCACTTTACACAGTAAGCCATAAATTTTCATTATCTCTCTTCAACTACTGAAACTACCAAACAGTATAATAACCATTCATTTCTATTCTTTATTCTATCTTTACCTAATGTTTTTTTTTTATTAAATGTATTGCATGAATAAGTTTTTCAATTTACAGCATCCTTTTACCAATAGAATACTTAAAGCACAAGGGGTAGATGCTGACCAATAGAAGAGCAGGACCTTATGGGGTGACTAGCATCAGGAACCAATGGGAGAGCAGGAAGATGGTGGCGAGTTTACTCAGTTGGCGGCGCGGGAGTTTTAAAATTGTTCTCGGTGGTCCAGGCGAATCTTGGGACTTTACAGCAACAACCTTTCGTATCTTGAAAACTTTTCGTATGTAGAGCAGTAAAATTTTTCGCATTGGCTTTCGTATCTCGAGTTTTTCGTAAGTAGAGCCTTTCGTATCTCGAGGTACTACTGTATATATATATACACAGATGTTGCGTGTATGGGTCGATTTTGCATTGATCATTAGGTTGTTATTTGTAGATTTTCTGTGAATTTTGAATTTCAGGCCATTATCTGTTCTTATTATTTTAGTATCTAAAAAATTAATAGAGTTATTTGCTTCTTTCTCCATAGTGAATTTTATTGATGGTATTAAGGAATTAAGATCAGAGAGAAATTCATCAGTGTCGTTGTTTACATTCCAAACAGTAAAAGTGTCATCCATGTATCTAACCCAACAAACATCATCTGGTAATATGCTGTTGGCAATACGAGATTCATAGAATTCCATGTATATGTTAGACAACACAGGAGACAAACAGTTGCCCATTTGCATTCCAAATTTCTGCTTATAACAGCTATTATTAAAAACAAAACATGTATCTATTACACAAAGTCTAATTAATTTCAAAATGTCTGAAACAGGTATGGTAAAAACATTTTTCTGGGCTCAGCCGTGTCGCTCCGTGAAATGTGTCCTCTTTAGCACTATTTCTAGTAAAATATTGCTATAATACCAGAGAACTGCTAAATTGGACATGTCAGAAGTCTCTGACTCGCTCACCTAAATAAAAGGTGTCGGTATAAAACTGGGGCGAGTGTTAAACACTACCACAGCAACCCCTCCAATTAGCCTTTTCCTCATCTAAAGACCCTAAATACAAGGGAGCCGACCCATAGGGTCACACCCAGCTACCCTGTTGAAGGAGTCTGTGACGACATTCTTATCGATAGCCTCCCAGCGTTTGAACGCTTCATTAAGCTATCTGTTTTTTGTCTTTGATTTCGTTATTCTTTATTGTTATGGATCGTCAATCTGCCACTTCACCCAAGTTAAGTACTGGTTCGCCCTTTTTCATTATTTAGGGAGTGATTTTGCCTTTCGTTTTGCCTTTATTTAGGGTTTTGTTAGGCGTCTCTTTTCCGTAGCGAGCGGCGGCGAGTCGCCATTTCGTCGTTCCCTTGTTTTGTACCAGTTTCGAGTGGGTTTCCTGCCTACTCGTAACTTGTGATATTTCATTATAATATATATACAGTGCCCGTCAAAAAAAACTGTCGTGGTAGCGATTTCGTAAGAAAAAAACATGTTGCGGAAAAGAAAATATTAATTAAAAATCAATGGTTAGTAATAAAAAAAATAAAAAAAATAGGTTAACACTCACCAACTCCTAGCCTAATATGTTTAATAGGCATTCCCCGACGTTTCCGAACTTCTTTAAGCCTATGGGGACGGAATCTGCAAGTTTTTGCAGGAGCTTCTCGTCAAGTTGTCCCAGATACGTTTCAACTGTGTCTCTAACTTTTCAGTTGTTGTCGTGTCAACGTCCTGTAATTTTCTTTTCATAATCGTCCAAAGATTTTCAATAGGCGAAATATCTGGGGAATTACCTGGCCAGTCTTGTATAAAATCAATTCCACAGTCTTGAACCAATAATATTTTGTTTCGCAGTATGCGAAGGCGCTCCGTCCTGCTGAAAAATACTTGTTTTACTGAGCTCGAAAGATTCCTCCAAATTCTCGTTCAACAGTGTGTAATACGAGTCCTTATTAACAGTATTGTTACGAGGTAATATTACTAAATTACCTTTACCACCATAACCGAAACAACCCCATACCATACATAAGAAGGGAATTTCACAAACGTGGCAAGGTACTTGGGGTCCAGCGGGTCTGATGTCGACTTTCGCCACACACACTTTCCCTTATTGTCCGAAACAAAAAAACTTGCTTCGTCACTCCATAGCACTTGACGCCATTTTGCCAGAGCCCAGTCTTGTAAGAACGTGCAAAAATTTAGTCGAGTCTTCTTTTGTTTAGTGGTTATCAGCGGCTTCTTACGCGCCTTCACTTTTGAATATTTCAAGTCCTTGCTCAAGCGCCGCTGTATGGTCCTAACAGAAGCTCCTGCCACTATATCTGGATTTGCAACCTTAAGTTCTCTGGCAGTAAGGGTCGGATTGACTTCAATATCCCTGCCCAGCACTCTTAAACCCCTGTTACTAATGATACGTGGCCTCCCAGAACTTGTAGAAGCACGAGGTACTTCCTGGTCTCCATTGTCGTGGTATTTTTTCAAATGCGCTGCACAGTTCGCTGGTTTACACCAATTTTCTCACTAATTTCGCCAGTTTTATAACCTTCACTGTGTAACTGCACAACTTGTACACGATTTTCAAATGAGGTATACCCTGTAGACATAGTACACTAGCGTACACACACACTTTCACAAGAAAATTCTGGAAGCGTGATCCAAAAAATCAGGCAGGTCACGATCGATGTCTACTGTTCATAAATCACTTAAGAACACTGACCGATAACTTTTGGTTACTTTTTTCCCCACGCTGTGAGTGAGACAAATGACTCAGTTGTGTGCCAATTAGTCAGTTTCTCCCAGCCGATTTTTTCCCCATAGATATGGGGGTCGCCTTATTCGCGGCAAAAAAACTGTCGCGTTTTGAAACGCGACAATTATTTTGACGCGCAGTGTATATACTCGTAACTTGTGATATTTCAGTATATTTTTTATTTATGTCTTGGGTGGCAGTATTTTTGTCGATCTTGTTTTCATTTATGTTTGTTATTTTCATAATTCCATGTTTTTCACGGGGGTCTGCGTTCGCACACGTTTCCTTTGTTACGTGCTTCGCTGTATTTCCACCGTTCCCCCCACCCCCTTTTTTTTATTTATTTTAAGTTTGGTATATTTCATTCAAGAAATTTCCCCTTTTTTCTTTTCGTCAGCTTGCCGTTTCTTTTCTTTTGTCAGTAGGCAAGTAGTTTTTTTCCATTTGCGCCCACCGTTATCGAGTGGCCTTCATTGCGTTTTATATATTTTACGACATTTTATTTTTCATTATCGCCCCCCGTGTTAAAGCATGATTTTCTTTTAGCTTTAAGTAATTCATTTATTCTGTCTATTTATATGTTGGATGTTCGGTCGGCTAGCCTATATGGCTATGCCTGCGTTTTCCTCGTGATCCTTTATTCACGAGGATACGCTGGTCACGTGATCGTCTCCCCATCAGCCCTCCCTCCCACCCCTCACGTATTGGGCCCCCAGTAGTTGGGTGATCCTCTCTCGCCCTGGTTGTCGCTGATGCCGTTCCCATCAGCGGAGGAGGGGGGGAGTGCTAGGTCCTCCAGGACCTCAGGTTAATGGGTGTCGCTTCTTAGCCGAGCGCCTCCGGAGTTGATAGTCGCACTGCGTATTCAGCCTTGGCTTCGTGGATTTGTGCGCTCTGCTTCTTTCAGCTCCCGGAGCTTACATCCATCCGCCTAAAACATTCCCTCTCCGCATAAGGCGGATTTAGATTCCGGCTTCTCCGGTAGTCGTTGAGGGTTTATGTTTCAGGAGTTACTCTTCCGTAGGCGGAGATATTATATTTGTTATTTTAGTTTTCATTATTTTTATTTTCTTTTGCCACGGAACTTTCGAGTTCATGTGGCCGTCCGGGTTACTCCGTGTACCCCCCACTCCGGGTCATACAGCTCCGGGTGGTTTTATTTCTTACACAGTCCCCAGGACGTAAATATAATATATACATATTTTTTTATATTTTCCAGTCCGGAATGCTCCGGCATACTACTTATATTATTAATATCCTAATAAGTTGTGCAATTGTTCTTATATATTATTGCACTTACAGGTCACTAAGTGTCTGGGCTGCCGGCTGTAGTGCTGCTCTGCAAGATCAGTGCGGCCATGACGTTTGTCGGGGCCACGCCCCTTGCGCAGTGTTGCTTTCTGATTACGTGGTCTGCCATCACGAAAACTGCTATGCCTGCTACGACTTGGTACAACAGGCTACCTCTTCGTAAGCTACCGCACTGCTTGTTCTATGTATATTGTGGGATGTAATTTATTACACTACTTGTAAAAAAAAAAAAAAAAAACAAAAAAAATATTACAATACTTGTAAAAAAAAAAAAAATAATATATAATAATAATAATAATTTAATTAATAAAAGAAAAAAAACATTAAATAAAATGTAATAAAATTAAATAAATGAACAATAAAATTTCTTTAAATTAAATTACATTGATTAATGAACAATTATAAGCATAATGTTCAAGGAAACTTACTTGGTATTGACACATTGTCCTTGCATTACAAGGCTGAGCAGTCTCTTAAGGAGGCTGCACTCTCCACCCTCAACATCTGGGTTGGAGGGTTTGATCGGAACGTAGGGAAGGCTAAGCCGTATATTCTGTCCCAAAATATGGCGACTTTGATCTTCCCAGCCGGGAAATCTGCCGGATACATTGATCCAAAAGTAGCGGCACCGATTATCAAATCAATCCAAGACTCAGTTATGGAACAGCAAGAGGCAGAATTGCCGGACCTTGGCTTGGAATAGAAGTCTCACTTGAAGTGGTTGAGGATTTGCCCATTACACTAGATATGGGTACAGGTAACAGTGTTAATGAGGCTAGCGTTAGTTGGTCACCGAGGTCTTTCCTCGGGTGACTCTGATTCTTCCTCTCCCTCTACTTCCAATTCCTTCATGGGTTTCACAGGAGGGTTGCCCCCGCCTACCAGGTCGCATTCCTTCTCTGTGATTCCTAAAATAAAGAAAAAACCTTCAGGAAAAACCTTGCTTAAAGGCAGATCAGAGATAAAGCCAAGGCCTGGGCAGGCACCACAGGTTCATACACATATTAAACCCAGAATGAAGTCTTTCTCTAAACCTTCAAATCCAAGGTCTCATGAAGGGAATTCTTCCTATTGCCCCACAAGTCCCATTCCTTCAACGTCTAGGGATCGGATACCTCATAAGGTACCGCAGGAGGGGCAGGAGGATTCTCCTTTAGTTGCCCAAGACCAGTTCAATACAAATATTCTACATCAAGGTCAATAGCCTTTGGTAGCTTAGTCAGCTCAGTTGCAGCAAGGTTTGAAGAGGTGTTTAAGAGGTTAGGTGCACAGGACTCCCTCCCTGATTGCAGGTCTCAGACAGGAGTCGGCAGTTTCCGGCACCTTCTAGTAGCTTGGTGCAAGTTCAGAGCATGCCTGAAGGGTCCACACTCCCTCCGTTCCACCCTGGTAATCCTTGGAGGGTGGGGCAAACTTTGCTCCGTTTGTCAACGGGATGTTAACTATAGAAGGTTGTGGCACACGTAGATTCGAGGATTTCGAGTTCTTCCCCGAAGGGTTACAGCCTCCATTTATAGGTTATGTTAGGCTTACGGAGGCAGCTCTAGTTAGAGAGGATAAGGTCCCCAAGGAGACTGTTATCCTATCTAGAGATCAGGCCTCCCAGCAAACATGGATACGGAGCCTAGAAGAGTGGAACTGCTCAAATACTAAGAGTAACAGCATTTAAAAGCCCTTTCACAATGTTTACAACTGATGACGAGAACCCTTTACCTTTTACATCAAAGGTAGTGAACTTACCCTCCAGGCAGTGACTCGGGAGGAGCCCATGCCCCAGCTTAGGGTTAGAACAGATCCCACATCATTGCTACTCCCAGGTAGGGAGGATTTGTGGGAGGATTTGCCGGCTACATTCTCGGTAGGCAAGCTGAAACCAGATTGTGCAATCACTTTGTTTAGTGAGCGCCTTCCTAAGCTGTCAGACGCACTGATCCAAGCAGAATTTGATGCTAAGACACGCCTCTCGCAAGGTCTCTTAACTCCCTAGTGATGACAGAGACAGCGGCTCGGGAGTACGCCTCAGGAGCCGCTGCTTAAGGTCATTGCGAAGTCGTTACTTTTGGGCATGCAATGTGAATTGTCGACTTTGCGGTGGCTAGGAGAAAGTTGCAGGAAGCATGTTCTATCTGAGGCTACGATCAGGCACGAACCCAACAAGCTTCTGGCTTCCTCAATCTGGGGTGCAGATCTCTTCCCAGCTTCGGCAGTAAACGAGGTTCAGAGCGAGGCATCACGTCTTAATCAAAGCATCAGATTGCGTTGGGGAATTCCTTTCAAAAGGAAATCAGTCTTTTCTCCCTCCAGTTTTAGGGCTAGGAAAAGGCAAAGGAAATTCCCACCTTTCCAAGTTCCGCAACAGCCTCCTGTGCTACAAGCTTGTGCCAGTTCAACAAGTATCCCAGCCTTCGACTTCTAAGGCTCAGCCTCATCAACAGCATCAATTTGTCTCCTTTCGCCATCGACTAACCAACAGGTTTCCCCTCGGATATTCTGTGTCGACCCGCTTTTAACCCGGTCTATGAAGAGTCGGGCATTTCACCCGTTTGCCCTTTACCTAGGGTTGCTAGGGGTGGCAGGGCTAGAGGAATCCTTTCGTCAGCGGGGAGGAGCCAGAGCCCAAGGGCGAGCTAGAGGTGCGAGGTCAGGAAGAGGATCCCGGCCTTCATCATCTCAATGAAGTTTCTCAGGTAGGAGGCAGGCTGTACCTCTTCGTCATCGTTGGGGGTTCAGCAGTTGGGCGAAAAGCATAGTACCCAGAGGCCTAGGCTGGAGTTGGATCAAAGGTCCTCCTCCACCCATCACCTTCTATCAGGAACCAACGCAAGAGTTGATGGATTACTCCAGGGACCTTCTCCAGAAGGGAGCAGTCTCCAGGACCAAAAACTTGAAATTTCAGGGTCGTCTATTCAGCGTCCCAAAGAAAGGGACCGACAAAAGAAGGGTGATCTTAGACTTGTCCCGTTTAAACTTGTACATTCGTTGCGACAAGTTCAAAATGCTGACCATCTCTCAGGTGCGGACCTTACTTCCCGTGGGGGCCGTCACCACCTCTATAGATCTTACAGACGCCTATTATCATGTCCCGATAGCTCGGCACTTCCGACCATTCCCTCCTCGGCTTCAAACTAGGTAAAGAAGCCTACCTCCTTTCAAAGGTAAATGTGCCCTTCGGGCTATAGCACCAAGGGTTTTCACGAAACTGGCGGAGGCAGTGGTGCAGGAGCTAAGGTCTCAGGGTATATTGGTGGTGGCGTACCTAGACGACCAAGACAAGTGTATGAAAGCCACGGACAAGGTCATGTCTTTCCTGGAAGATATAGGGTTCAAGATCAACAGGACCAAGTCCCGGTTGACTCCGGAGTCCAAGTTCCAGTGGCTAGGGATTCATTGGGACTTGGATTCTCACACTCTTTCCATTCCAGCAGGGAAGAGGAAGGAGATTGCCAAGGCAACACGACAATTCTTAAAATGCAAAAAGACTTCGAGAAGGAATCAGGAGAGGATCCTAGGCTCGCTCCAGTTTGCCTCGGTCACGACGTCCTGTTGAAAGCCAAGCTCAAGGACATCAATCGAGTTTGGCGTTCAAAGGCAAATGCCAAGTGTAGGGACAAGTTCGCCCGGATACCTCTGATTCTCAGAAAACGTCTGTGCCCATGGACAAAGGCCGCAAACCTAGCCAAAGAGTTACCATTGCAGTTCCCTCCCCCGTCCCTTGTGGTGCATACGGACGCATCACTGACAGGTTGGGGAGGTTATTCACAGCACGAGAAGGTTCAGGGAACTTGGTCTCCTCAGTTCCAAAAGCTTCACATCAACATTCTGGAAGCTATGGCAGTGTTTCTGACTTTAAAAAGCTTCCGTCCTCCAAACGAAGAGTCATATCAGGTTGGTTCTCGACAGTGCGGTAGTGGTACACTGTATGGAAATGGGTTCAAACGTCAAGCCATGTGAACCACGTGATGGTAGCAATTTTTTCTCTAGCAGCCAAGAACACCTGGCATCTGTCGGCTACCCATCTGGCAGGAGTCCACAATGTAGTGGCAGACGCACTGTCTCGATCAGTCCCTCTGGAGTCAGAATGGTCACTGGACAAGAATCCTTCAAGAGGGTTTGCAAACGAGTACCAGGTCTGGAAGTAGATCTGTTTGCTACAGAGTCAAACCACAAGCTGCCTTGTTACGAAGCCCCAACCATGGACCCTCTGGCATTCGCTACGGACGCCCTGAGTGTAGATTGGAAACCAGTGGACGAAGATTTATTTATTCCCTCCAGTGAACCTTCTCCTGAAGGTGCTGCACAAGTTGAGATCCTTCGCAGGTCAGGTGGCTCTCATAGCTCCTCACTGGCCCAAGAGCAACTGGTTTCCCCTTCTCCTGGAACTAGGTCTTCGTCCTCACCCTCTCCCAGACTTGAGGCTGTCGCAACAAGTTCAAAGAGGACTGTGTTCGATTCCTCAGGTCTTCACAAAAAACCCTAAAACTTTATGGATTTCATGAAGTTTGCGGGTAAGAGAGTAGGGGACATTGATCCACAGAACATTTTGTTCTTAGAGTCAGATAAGAGAGAATCTACGCTTCGCCAGTATGATTCAGCAGTTAAGAAATTGTCTTCATTCCTCAGGGAATCAAATATCAAAGTAATGACAATGAACGTGGCTATAACCTTCTTCAGGTCTCTGTTTGAACAAGGCTTGGCAGCTGCAACAATAACAACCACGAAGTCGGCTCTGAAAAAGATTTTTCTTCTCGGGTTCAGTATCAATCTAACCGAGTCTTATTTCACCTCTATCCGAAGAGCATGTGCACGCCTGCGGCCCATTCACAGACCGTCGTCAGTGTCATGGTTTCTTAATGATGTTCTCAGGTTAGCCTCGGAAACAGACAACTTCAAATGTGATTACCAAACCATTTTGCGTAAGTCACTGTTTTTATTGAGTCTGGCTTCAGGTGCCAGGATATCGGGGCTGTCATCTTTATCTAGAGATGAAGCGCATATTGAGTTCCTTTCCTCGGGGGACGTGTTGCTTTCGCCAAATAAAGAATTTCTAGCTAAGAATGAAGACCCCTTGATGAGGTGGTCTCCATGGAAGATTGTTCCGCTTCCACAGGATCCATCTTTATGTCCTGTTAAAACTCTTAAGGACTATTTATCTAGGACATCTACCTATTCCGAGGGCCCCCTTTTCATTAGAAAAGATGGTGGTACACTATCTCTAAAGGGCATTAGGCAGCAGATTTTGTATTTTATCAAGAAAGCCAGCCCAGGGTCATTTCCCAGGGTGCATGACATTCGGGCTATAGCAACTTCTGTAAATTTCTTCAAATATATGAACTTCGATGATCTGAAGAAGTATACTGGTTGGAAGTCACCCTTGGTTTTCAAAAAGCATTACCTTAAGTCTTTGGAGGATCTTAAATATCATGCAATAGCTGTAGGGAGACCAGTGTCTCCTGCTACTACATCAATATAGCACCATCCTTGTGTCATATGAATCTTTTCCTTTATGCCAGCCTCATTAACATTTTACCTACCTCAGCAAATGTTTTAGTTGTTAGGATTGGTGTATAGTTTTGTTATGGATATACAAATTATTAGTAATTATTCTATTATGTGCGTGTTTTGTTGCCACATGTTATTGCTATAGGGTATATTTTGTAAATAATAAATTGTATTTTTCCAATTCTAGACTATTTTTTATTTCTTTAACCCTTCTGAGTTCAATTTAATATTGTATTTCATTTCAGAGAAGTGTGGCTTGGTGTTTCTCTGTGGTACAATTTCACGGAGCGACACGGCTGAGCCCAGAAAAGGGATTTTGAACGTAGGAAAATTCTATTTCTGGGTGAGGAAGCCGTGTCGCCCAGTGAAATCCCCCCACCCTTTTTTTTGTCCCCCCCGTTGCTGTGCACCAAGCTTCAATGCTATCGATAAGTATGACGTCACAGACTCCTTCAACAGGGTAGCTGGGTGTGACCTATGGGTCGGCTCCCCGTATTTAGGGTCTTTTGATGAGGAAAAGGCTAATTGGAGGGGTTGCTGTGGTAGTGTTTAACACTCGCCCCAGTTTTATACCGACACCTTTTATTTAGGTGAGCGAGTCAGAGACTTCTGACATGTCCAATTTAGCAGTTCTCTGGTATTATAGCAATATTTTACTAGAAATAGTGCTAAAGAGGACACATTTCACTGGGCGACACGGTTCCTTCGCCCCAGAAATCCCAGAAAAATCCCAGAAAAATTTTAGATTTTTCCTACGTCAAAATCCCATATTTAGTTCCATATTTAAAAATTCAAGCAGATCTAAAACTGGTACACAGGTAAATAAAACTTTGTACATCAAAACTAATCATGTGACAATTTTGGTTAATTTGTACATTTTGAACTACATTAACAAATTCAACTGAATTAGAAATGTGGGAGTTAGATATCAATAAGAGAATTTCCCAGCATCGGTATTGTGTAAGAACAAATTCTCCAAACAGTGCTGTGAACTTACATGTACAAATTGTGGCTGTCCTATCCTTTGGAACAAAACAGACATTATTCAAAGAAAAAGATATGATTGCAAGAAATTTTTAAGAAGCTGCTTGCATATGTTTTAGCAAACAAAATAACTTTAATATAAGTCAGGGCATATATAAATTGGACCCTTTATTCCTTCATATTGTTTCCCAACAGTACAAATTAAGAGAAAAGTTTAAATGACCATTCACCAAATCGTTGAATAGTTCTCTCTTACAACCTGTTTGAATTGCTGATTTGGCCATTTGTTTATGATTTAAACAACCTAATTGTTACTTTGACAATTATGTTAATTTTATTTTTTTTCCCAGTGGGAAAGTGTTTATGAATTTTTGTAATGCTCATTCTGTTTAGTTAAAATAAAGCTCTTGAAGAGGCCTGGTGGAAGGCGAAATTATCGAGCTACTAGAGTCTTTTATTCTCTTTTCTCCTGTGGACAATATTGACATTATATATATATATATATATATATATATATATATATATATATATATATATATATATATATATATATATATATATATATATATATATATATATATATATATATATATATATATATATATATATATATATATATATATATAATAATATATAGATATATATATATATAGATATATATATATATATATATATATATATATGTATATATATATATATATATATATATATATATATATATATATATATATATATATTATATATATATATATGTATATATTATATATATATATATATACTATATATATATTATATATATATATATGTATATATGTATATATGTATATATATATATATATATATATATATATATATATATATATATGTATATATATATATATATGTATATATATATATATATATATATATATATATATATATATATATATGTATATATATATATATATATATATATGTATATATGTATATATGTGTATATATATATATATATATATATATATATATATATATATATATATATATATATATATGATATATTGTATATATGTATATATGTGTGTATATATATATATATATATATATATATATATATATTATATATATATATATATATTATATATATATTAGGGCTGTTGCCTTGTATAATAAGACGCCCTATGAGGTAATGTTAGACTTGCGATAATCTTACGCTAAGTCGGTTGGTTATGCACTTCCATACTCATTGGAGTGTCTTGGGGGTTGTAGATCACTTGCGAAGTCGGTATTATCTTCTTTGGTTATGACGACGATGTGTTAAACTCATGATGATTCGGCAAAGATGTGAGGTTCTATTAGAAAACACGAAGTATACAAAAATACTTATATTCTCTGAGATTACATGATGAAGTCAGAGGAAATTTGTACAGGTCTTCTAATGACGATGGCTTGATCGCTTCTGCCAATGATGATGGATAATTCTGTTCTGTTCCCACTACCATCTCGGTTACAAATCATAAAAGAAGCAGAGGCAGTAGCTCGAACATAGAACATACACAAAATTAGAAATCACGTAGGCCGTTTGAATTATAGGTCGGTGAGTTGTCTCAAGCAGGGAGCTTGGACTAATGTTTCAAAACAAATGAATGACCACAGGTGACGGCACGTCACCTTAGCCTACTTTATTGTATACGTCATCTTAGCGTCCCTAGTCTGATCACATTCCTGCAAGCAATCTGGTTGACCTCTTTAGGTTTTAGTCTTTATATATGGAATAACATTCCATATTTTATTATGTAACTCTTACATATATATATATATATATATATATATATATATATATATATATATATATATATATATATATATATATATATGTATATATATATATATATATATATATATATATATATATATATATATGTGTGTGTATATATGTGTGTAATATATATATATATATATAATATATATATATATATATTATATATATTAGTATATATATAGATATATCTATAATATAGATGATATGATACATATATATATATGACATATTATATATATTGATATATATACTATATATATATAATAGTTATCTCTTTATAGATATCTATATAGAATGAGCTATAATAGATTTATATATATTAGTAGAGAGAGATTATATATATAATCTAGATATATAGATGGTCTATATAGAATATATATATATAATATAGATGGAGATATATAGAGATATAAGAGAAGATCGATCTCTATAATATCTCGAGCTAGATAATTATAGAAGTTATATATAGAGATAGCGATATATCGATAAGGAGTATATATCATATATATATATATATAGAGATATATAGGATTATAGATCTGATATATATATATCTATAGATATTATGAGAGATATATATAGAGATGAGATAGATATCTATATATATATTGTTATATATATATATAATCTATTAATAGGATATATATATATATGAGATATATTATATAATTGAATATATAATTAATATATATTATCTATATAATAGATATAATAATATGCCATATTATATCTATAATATAATCTATATATATCTATTATGATATAAATTATATATCTTATATTATTATAAATATATATATATATATGATATATCTATATAAGTATATATATATAATATATATATATATATAAATATATATATATTCTATTATATATAAGATATATAATATATCTAATATATATCTATATATATAAATAATAAATATATTATATCTATATATAGAGTTATATATAATATATATATATTATATTATATATATAATTATAATAATAATAGAATTTGGAAATGGATAACCACTTGGAAAGAGAGAAAAGGATAGAGCATATATGAAGGACTAAATATACTGGTGTTGATTTACCATGTACAAGTAAAATCTCAAATAGGAGCAACAGACAGTACATAATTTTCCTATACACTTTAGGTCTTGGCTAATCATCAATTCTCTCTTGTAATGCAAGTAGTGCCTCCCATTTTATTTTGCAATTGGGTATATTCTACTTTTTTTCAGATATAATTCCATTTTACCAGAATTTCAAGGTTGGAAATTTAATTATAAAATTTTATATCATTAGAATCTCAAAAGACAGAACTGGATTCTGCAATTTAACCTTCGAAAATCTCAAAGGTTGGCTATGACACGTATTTATGAAAAATCAGCTTAAATTGAAGGCCTAGCACTAGGGCACTTTCAGTCAATTCAGCTATGGCCGAAGGGATGCTGTAAACCCCCTTTAGTAATGCTAACAGTGCACAATATGAGGTGCACTGACAACATTAATCCCCCACGGGATATTTCAAGGATTGAGAATTAGATTGTGCAATTTTACTCACAGGATCTCAGAGGTTAACAACAGGATTATGTTATTTTATATTATAAAATCCTAAGAGTTGAGAACTGGATGATGTAATTTTATATAGTCAAAGTCTCAATTAGATAATGTAATTTTATATATAATTGGAATCTCAGTACTAGTTGAGAATTGGATTATGCAATTTTACAAACGGAATCCCTATCTTTGAGGGTTAAATGATGTCATTCTAGATCATCAGAAACTCTATGGTTAAGAACTGGACAAATGTAATTTTACAACACAGAATCTCCAAGGTAAAGAATTGGATGATATCATCAGAATCTGAGAGGATAATTGTGATAATTTATAAGTGTTTAACTTGTTAAAAACTAAGTAAGAAAAAGCCAAAAAAAGGATGGCATTTGGAAACTGGAAATTTATGGCTAAATTTTCTTAGATAAGTTTCTCACTCATGGATCCTCAGCTTTGTTATACTCCATTACAAGTGTATCATTAAACATGAAGGTTTAGATTCACAGATTATAAATTTCAAATCTAGCATTCAGCTTAACATGTTTGTTTTCTTAACATTTCTTGAAAATTTCTAAATAACTCACCTAGGGAAGGGAATAGTTACAGTCTCCCACCCAAACTTGATAACAATTAGTAATTCTGTACAGACGATGACAAGAAATAGCCACGACTGACGACCAAACTTCACACAGTCTCTGAAAGTAGATGTTAAGCAATAAAGAAACTTAAAAGCATCACAGCATATAGCTAAGCTAGGCAAGATGGCAAGAATTTCTCGGGGCAAGTGCTAATGCTAGTGGCCAAATAACCATGAAGTAAAGTGTTCTTTTTCTGGTTTTTTATGTCAAGACTTCATTTCACAATTCTTTCATCTAATTCCTTGCTCTTTCAGTTTACCTCATTTTCTATGCTTAATATATATGGTAATCAATTACAATATATAGTCATTCCCTTCTTTTGTTGATCACTTATCATTTACTTCTGTACCTATGTTTGAAGATCTGAAAATCTTGGCGTTGATTTCTTTCTTTCTGGCCTCTACCACCTTACAGAATAAAAAGAAGAGAATTATTGTCCACTGCCAGGGGATACTAAAGTTGCCCCACAGCATGCTATGTCCATAATGTAAAGTAAAGGATTAGGCATGCTGTATTTGAATATTTAATACTTTACTGCAGCATAAATTCAAACCGACTTAATTTTCTATTTGAATATTTAATACTTTACTGCAGCATAAATTCAAACCGACTTAATTTCCTTAAAATGATTATTAGTACAAAAGTCCAATAAAACCCACTAAATCATATTTGCAAAGACATGCAGATTATCCATGGTACTTTTTTTTTCTAAAAAAGGTAAAAACTGGAACAAGATAAAATGAAAGAAGGAAAGCCAGGCAAGATAATATAATGTCAAAAGGAATAGATGAAAAGTGCAAAGCAATGCAGCCGAGGCTGAATGGAAGCTGCAAAGAACTGAATAAGGTTTACACTGTGTACAAGGAAAAATGCTGGCATTACCGTTCTTACAAATATATAATTGCTCCAGTTCCTTATACTATTCTACACTGGGAACAGAACTCACGGGTCATCCAAAAACTGGAATACTTCTCTGAGAGCGACAGCTCCCCATGGCAGGATAAAGACAAGGCGAACAAGGTTCGCCCAATGACTTGGCTCCACCCAGAGGACAAACTTCAAGTAAAATGTGTTGAGCTCAGCCAGCAGGAACTGATGTACAGAAAAAATTGCACAATACTCATTATACTGGGCTGATGGACTTGAGAAATAATTTTTCTAACCTAAAATGTTAACCGGAGAAACTAAACCAGGAGAAACTAAAACTTATGGAAAGTCAACAATGAAAAATAAATCTGACATAACTCATTAATTCACCTGCCAAGTGATAATCTTGCATTATACTGAATGTGAACTAATTGTGATAAATTATGCAAGTATGTTTTCTTCAAAACTACCAAAACACACTGGAAAACTTGGTGTGGCAAAATATAAAACATATTTCTGATCTATACAGAATGTTTCTATAGTCTGAGTTCTACCATTAAAAAAAATCTGTTTGGTTCCTTAAATGATGACTGCCTTTCACTATTCTTGATATTATAATTGTAAAGTTGTTTAACTGAGACTGCTGGGTCATATTGTCAGCCTCTCAAAGGTCTTGCTCTGAATTTATTCTTAAATGAGAATTGAAATGGAAAAGATTAAATTTGAAGCGAGTATAATATTAAGTGAAATGAGACAAAAGGAATGGATGTAAAGTAAAGTAGTACACAGCTACTTTTTTAGTAACTTATTCTGGTAATTCATTTGTCTCAGCTTTTTACATAATAGGCCAGCCATTAACACAATCATTCACAATGTGCAGTTATTCCACAGCACAAAATACCCATAGCATATGAAAAAAGACAAGGAGGCCAAAGAAGTCTAACTATGTTCGAGTATTTGGGCTTCCTTAAACTTGTACAGACTAACTCACCACAGCAATGATTCCAAGCATAGAAAACCATCGGCCCAGCGAGGACAAAGGTTTCCAGTCGTAGTCCACCCAAACATAAGGGCCAAATTGTGCCATTATACGCCGTAACTTGCCTCTATTTGGAGAATAAAATTAAAACAGAAATGCTGTAAACAGTTATTTAGATAGAAAGATGAGAAAGATGTTTGGTATTAATGGTAATACACAAAGTTAAGACTTGAAAAAGAATGGGAACTGACTGTTATTTACATACAGGCTCAACATTAGGTTAAAGCTTTAATGATAATATTACCAACTTGAATCTTCATTTTCTTGATGCTATCTTCATTGAAAAACAAGTTACATCAGCAATAAACTAACCTAACTCAAGGCTCACCCAAACAAAATTTGTTATAGATAGCTGAGAATTACAACCTTACACTATAAGGTACAAAGTGATACTGCGATTTTTCATCCTATTATTTACACTAACAGTAACTAAAGATACATATCTGTTACTGTCCCTACATATGAATCCCCTATACCATTATGATTATTACATATAAAATCCTTAATACTGAATCTAAAAATAATTTATCAAATTAAAATTAATAATCAACTGGATCTTGCTTTTCAAAACTAGTCAGTTGACTGATTTAGTGTGCCATTACCAATATACTTTTTCATCTTAAGACCCTTAATTTGCCAGAGACAGTACATATTATTAAACTTTCTCAAGTTTACTTTTTAGTCCTCAGTTTTCTATCATCCAAGGGAGGATTTCTCTTGGATTTGTATTTTTTCATTGATAAAATTCTCTACATTTACAAACAACATACAAATAATTATGAAAATAACATTTATGCACTTAATACAATAAAATAACAATATTTCCTATCTACAGTATTACAATTACGTACTCCAAAAGTCCCATGAAAACACTCCCTTGAACTTGAATGAACAATAGAAAAATACTACTAATTTTTAAATACAGTACTTGGTAAACAAAAATTTACGTAATAAATCTTGCTTTGCTAATGAGAAAATGCATTTACAATATTGCCACCACCTCTGTATTAAAATGTTACTCCTACAACAGGTAAGTTAGCAATCACAAATGCCATTATTGCCACCATACTAGTTACCATGCAGCCAACAAACAACTCGTATATTAGCCACATTCTCAATGACTGTCAACCAGCATCACAAATTATTGAACAGTAACTTATATTCAGCCAATGCATAAAATCCATTGAACTTTACAGAATTGTTACTACCACTCAGTAGTTTAAGTACACCACTGATTTATAACTTAAATGATGCAGGAAGGACCCAGAGGCTTTATTTCAACCATTTTACAAATGAATAAACTGAAAATGACAAGGTTTCTGATAAAATTTCCTAAATTTATTTCCAAATTTCTACATTCACACGAGAAATATTTGTGACTGTTAGTGTATGCCCCAATTTTCTGCAAAAAGGAACTGCTGGGTGTGGGTCAATCACCAAATAAATACAGGGTAAATGAGTAACATTGATTCAAGAGATGAGATAAAATGATTTCAATGTGGTTCCCTTTTTGATGTGAAAAATGCCATACTTAAGCAATGGGTTTGACCAGACTTATTTTGTTTAAGGTCTGTCTTTTATTAAAGATTTTATGAAAATTACCGTAAATAAACACTAACTAGAATTTCTACGTTTGAACTTTTCATAGTAATTGCAGATTTGGCAGTTTTATCTGGCTATTCACTCCTCTTAATGACAACACAAGCATAAATCAAACATATTTTAACATGCTTAAAAAAATCACAGTAGATGTACATGACTTCATAAATAAGCGAAGCCCACAGGAAAATGATAGTCAGAAATCCAAGCGCTTTCGTCTTTACTAAGACATTGTCAAGGAGCTAATGAAATACAATTGGAGAGAAAGGTCTCAGGTACAAAACAAGATCAAGAATACCAGATGCTTAATTGTCAAAAGGGTAAAAATTAAAAGAGATAATCAGGATTATCAGATATCACACGGTCACAAACCTAAACAGATTTGACCCTAATCGAAATTACAAAGTATCTTTACAGTCCAAAACATGTAAAAACTGAATATATTAATTTTGTTGCTTATATTTATCTACAATTTTTTTTCATTATGAAAGCATCAAGTTTAAATAAACCAAGACTTAAATTTAGAACATTTCTATTATTTGACTTTATGAAACAAGATTCAATGATATTCCTTTTAACTGTGTCATTACATGGGATTAAGGCTCTTGCTTGACTCCAGTTAATATGATTATCTAAATCTCTCATATGTACGAATAATGCATTCGATATTTGCCCAGTTCTCACAGAATTTGGATGCTGTTTGAGACGTTGTGAAAGAGATTTACCGGTCTGTCCGTAATAGACTTTATCACACTTTTTGCAAGGAATTTCATATATGCAGCCTGGAAGATCTTTAGGAGAATTTTTTATTACTAAACTCCTGACATTAATATTACTGAAAACAACATTTATGGTAAAAAGCTTTAAAATTCTAGGAATATCTAAAAACATTTCTTCATAGGGTAATTTTTGAATGTTATGCTTACTAAATTCAAGTTTGTCATTAGTTGAATAAAATGTTTTTCTAGCTCTTTTCCATGCCACATCTACAAAAGTCCTTGGGTATTTAAGTTTCAATACAATATCATAAACTGAGGTCTGACCCTACACAGACAGTGAACTCCCATTTTAATAAACAATTAAATCCATTTTGAAGGGCTTGGACCATTTAATTAAACAGTTTACACCGCAATGCGCCTCCCTTCCTTATATGTATGGTTTAGTCAAGAGACATAAAATCAATAACCCTATCAGACCAATCATCAGTTCAGAGGGCCCAGTTACGTATAATTTATCTAAATGGCTTGTAAAAATTCTTACTCCTTTGGTAGGAAACATTTCTAACACGAATGTTAAAAACAATGTTGATTTTATAAGCAAATTGAATAGTTTAAATTTGAATTTTGATGCTGTCTCTTTATTTACAAAAGTCCCTGTAGATGACTTACTTGAATATTTGGAGGATGAATTAGAACATCATGACATTCCCTTAAGTGTAGCAAACCTCATTAGTCTCATAAGGTTATGTATCAAAGATAGTAAATTTTGTTTTAATGGGGAATTTTTTGTACAAAAGTTTGGCATGGCTATGGTAATCCCTTAACTCCTGTCCTTAGTCAATATTTACATGGCAATTTTTTGTGAGACAAAACACCCCCCCCCCCCCCCCCCCCTCCCCCCCCCCCCCCCACTTCTTACCGAAGAATTTTGTCCCAAAAAGTTATTTGGTTTAGGTATGTGGATAATATTTTCTGTATTTGGCCAGTTCACAAAAATCTCCAGGAATTCCTTAATAATCTCAATAATTTAGTCCCTTCTATAAAATTTACTGTAGAGGAAGAAAGAAATTGTAATTTGAATTTTCTTGATGTAACTGTCCATAGAAATGATAGAAATTTCACCTTTTCAGTCTTTCGAAAATCAACTAACATTGCCTCTTTTGTTCATTACTACTCCAATCACCATCAAAATGTTAAATTCTCTGTTTTTGCCGAGATGTTCCTAAGGGCTTTACGTGTCTGTAGCCCGCAGTTTATTGACGCTGAAATTAAAACTATTTATGATATTGCATTGAAACTTAAATACCCAAGGACTTTTGTAGATGTGGCATGGAAAAGAGCTAGAAAAACATTTTATTCAACTAATGACAAACTTGAATTTAGTAAGCATAACATTCAAAAATTACCCTATGAAGAAATGTTTTTAGATATTCCTAGAATTTTAAAGCTTTTTACCATAAATGTTGTTTTCAGTAATATTAATGTCAGGAGTTTAGTAATAAAAAATTCTCCTAAAGATCTTCCAGGCTGCATATATGAAATTCCTTGCAAAAAGTGTGATAAAGTCTATTACGGACAGACCGGTAAATCTCTTTCACAACGTCTCAAACAGCATCCAAATTCTGTGAGAACTGGGCAAATATCGAATGCATTATTCGTACATATGAGAGATTTAGATAATCATATTAACTGGAGTCAAGCAAGAGCCTTAATCCCATGTAATGACACAGTTAAAAGGAATATCATTGAATCTTGTTTCATAAAGTCAAATAATAGAAATGTTCTAAATTTAAGTCTTGGTTTATTTAAACTTGATGTTTTAATAATGAAAAAAGTTGTAGATAAATATAAGCAACAAAATTAATATATTCAGTTTTTACATGTTTTGGACTTTAAAGATACTTTGTAATTTCGGTTAGGGTCAAATCTGTTTAGGTTTGTGACAGTGTGATATCCAGTAATCCTGGATTATCTTTTTTAATTTTTACCCTTTTGACAATTAACCATCTGGTATTCTTGATCTTGTGTACCCGAGACCTTTCTCTCCAATTGTATTTCATTAGCTCCTTGACAATGTCTTAGTAAAGACGAAAGCGCTTGGATTTCTGACTATCATTTTCCTGTGGGATTCGCTTATATTTTAACATCTGTATCCTTTTTATGATTTGGGGAATAAATATACCTTAAGCATTTTAAAGACTGTAAAAGACAAAAAATGCAATAGTATATAAATTTAAAGGTAAAATATAAATGAAATGTGATCGCATTTACTAGATCTAAAGAAATACAAGGGCCATACAATGAAGACAACCTCTCAGTGGTAATTTCTTATCATTGAATGACAAACAAATTCTCGATATGTTAAATTCTATCTATAATTTCCTAAAAAGAATGCCTAATTTCTCAGTTTCCTAGGACATTTAATTGAATTTTCACTGAAATCCTTAAAAACTCTGATTAGAATGAAACAGATATACGTATATACTTTCCTTTCCCATGAAGACCTAAAACTCAGGTCAGGGAAAGAAATGCATTCAGATCTTAACAATTAAGGAGCAATGTTTTCAAAACTTAAAAACGGCTAAAAATTTAATGTTTCATTCTTTGGCCTTTCTCCCAGTATTAACATATTGCTTTATCTGATTTTGTAAAATTAATTTCTGTCTCAATGGGAATAAAGAAATTCTTTACCCAGTTTTTGTTCTATAATTATTAAGATTACCAATCTTCCCCTGACTAATATTCAATACTTCATCTGAACCAGATCACCTAACAAAACAAAACATTAATTCTTATGCTAATTGTAAAGGAACATCTAAATACATATCAAATACCTTACCAACACATTTCATTACAATAATCTGATGCAAGTTCGTTTTGAATATTCAAAAATTAAAGAACCTTAATAAGAAAAACAACAAAACTTATTACAGCTTAATTCCTTACACTCTTATCTACCTCAAACATTTTGTTGCCTCTAGTTAATACATTCATTCAGCTACCCCTATTGCTGCATTCCAATTAAAGCATCTGTGAATAAAGCAACTGCTATTCACAGTACTTTTGGTCTACCTTCAATCATCCCTAACAAATGTTTATCCGAAAATTTACTCAGCTTATTCCTCTTGAAAAACGACCGATTAAATGAACTCCAAATGTCATGATAATTAAGCACGGAAAATTTTTCGCACTGGGTGCCAATGGGAAGAAATGCATTTCTGAAGGGGACAGAAACAAATAATTTGCCGGACCATGTAGCTCCCATTACAAAAACAACCAGGACATGCAATGACAATTTTATTAGGATATCATTACAGATCAAATCGAGACAGGTAGCTTGTTTAACAGCAGATGTTCAAAAACACACTGCCAAAGAAACTGCCAACACCCATTCCACTGACCCCACACTGCTGGAATATTCAAGAATAATAATAATTTACATTATTAAGTGAGCAAACATACTCAAGTCCCACAGTGAGTGTTGTGAGAGGAGATCATTACAATTCATCTGAAACATTAATTATAACAAATTCCTAGCTATGAATGTCTCCTTTTATGAGTACAAAGTACTGACCTAAATTATTCAATTTAAAAAATCTGGATCAAAACGGAAGTTGGAGAATCTTGGCAGCTAACTGACAAGAAGCACAAATAATGAATGAAGAGTAAAAGAGAGCAATAGTATAGTTGGGCTACAACGATGCTCCAGCCATCAATATCGTCAACACCTAGATACCCCAACACAAAAACTACACATGATGATCCCCTTGAATAACAAATGTATGTGTTTAAATACAGTACTTCTGACACTACCAGTTATAACGCTTGGAAAAAACCAAACACTTTCAAATCTTTTAAGTGGAGAATACCATAATCCCATAAGGGGCAACACGTTTAAACAAGCTGCTGACAAAATCATCCTTCTTCAAAAAAGGATTTACACTGGTTGTTCTCCTGTGTCTTTCGCTCATCATGTTACTTATGAGACAATGGAAACAGGTTTGCTATTGGGATAACCATCCTTTTATAAGGGTTTAAACTCTTACTAGATACAGGAACAAAAAAGCAGTTGGAAGTAACTTCTGTTGTTATTCACCATCAAGTTCTTTAACAAGACAAAAAGGGCTCATATCAACTCTAATAGCTCTTGGACAACAAAGTTGGAAGATCAAAGGAAGTGGATGAAAATTCATAGGTGAAAAGCAGTGCACCTGAGGGCCAATGGGTTACTACAAAGAAACTTCTGCGACATCTCTATTGTATGTGGTACCTCCCACACGGGTACATCTCAAGTAAACTAGTTAGATAAAAAACAAAACCAGACCCACAAGTGAGCCCTGTCTCACCATCCAAAAGATCTCATTTCCAAAAACTGTTGTTTACCAAAGAGGCTCATATACTGTATAGGATGAGAAGAGTGTATTATCGGTACAAGAGATCTGTGTTACATAACAAAAATTATACCCCGTGTCATATATAAATTATAAATAATTTCTTCTTTATAAATCAAAAAGCTAACTTGGAGGGAAGTTTGTGTCACCAAAGCTTTTCAGCTATTACTTTCCCAGAATATACAGACAGTAATACTGACACAAGGTGGAATATGTCCTAAAAGACCAAAAAGAACAAATACTGTATGCACTGCATCCTATCATTATAAATTACCTCATTAGTGACACCACTGACAAATTTCTAAATGTCCTCTCTTCTCAATAGAAGGATTTGTTCTTGAAAGACATGTAAATTTTAGAGAAAAATATAGTTAAAATGGACAGGTATGTGGAAATGGACAGTATGTGGAAAGCAAAGCAATCCAGATGATAAGATACTGGAAACAAAGAGTTGTCTCCTTGATGGAGATTTCACACAACAAATTTTATCTGTATAATGAAAACTCAAGTAAATACTGTAGTATTTGAATAAAGCTACAGTTACAACAGCACACTAACCAACCCATCACCAACAGATAAACATGTAAACTAAAACAAAATCATACAGCAATGAAATAATAGTCATGAAAAGGAGGTAAATTCTAAAGAAGTTGATCCTTATACCTGTTGCTGATAGAAACAGCAAAGAAGCAAAAGCTTTTGTGTGGTGAGACAGACAGCTTAGGAAAGTATGGCCAATTATATAACTATTAATTCATGAACTTCAAAAGTTACTTTGCACAGTTTGCTTCCCATAACCAAGATCAAAATTAGCACAAAAAACACAGAGAGGAAAAATATCACAACCGTCTCGTGGGTGCTAACTTGAAAGGATGGCCACCAGAGGCGCAGCAGTCGGCAGATGGGATGGAGTAGTAGTAGTACGAGCTGCTCACTCTGTGGGGGTTCGGCTCCCTCTTGGAGGGATTTTTGTAGTGGGCAGATTTTTTCTATTGGCATTTGGCTCGTGGTAGTGGTCTCACTCGCCTAGTGTTCATACCGACACCCTCCTGGAGGGTGACGAGTCAGTTATACTGACCTTTTTCTTTATTTTATTTATTCTCTGGTATGTTAGTACATTTACCCTAGAAATAATAGATTAAAGGATATTTCGCGCAGCGACACGAGCTGAGCCCAAGAAATATAACTATTAATTCATGAACTTCAAAAGTTACTTTGCACAGTTTGCTTCCCATAACCAAGATCAAAATTAGCAGGTTTGTATGGCAGCTTACTGACTCAAATCTCTGGTCTCCAGCAGAGCTAGCCCAAAAGGTTTAAATTTAAATGATGGCCAAAAGTGGGGAAAAAAGTCAAAAGATAGATACCCAAGGGGGAAAAGAAGACATGAGGAAAAGAATACGAGGCACAGCAGAACCGTATTGTGACTCGTTTGAAGACAACTTCAACTGGCACAAAATCAAAAGTTTAATGTTCCATTTGCAAAGTGCTAACTACCAATGTTCAGTTACAGAATACCTTATGATAAAATCTCGGCTAATAACTTATTAGTCATTATTAGTGAATTCAATATTAATCTAATATACAGTACATGTAATTAAAGGAATCCTATGAAGTGGACTTACAATCTTTGACTAAAAATAATAAATATATATATATAAATTCTAGATGTCTTCAGTGTTTCTGCTTCAAAGTGAAATGAGAAAATAAGGCTTTCTGGAAGAAAAACTATTTACTGTACGGTATTCACATTACAAAAGTAAGCTGCCTTAATTCTAAATTAAAATGAGTCTTATGATTCTGGTTGACAAACAGGAGTGCTTGACTGATTGATATTAAGGGATATCAATGGTGAGGTGTGTAAAACCCAAATGGCAAAATATTTTCCAAAACTACATTGGCCAACATCCATACTGTACTAACATTCTTAAGTGTGCAGCAGTTTTTCCAATTTCTACATCATTCTCTTAAGACTACCTAGCACAGTGAGGGGAAATACTTAATGCATACAAAGACATGAGCCACATTCATTTTTATCATCAAAATGCAGTTGTTATTATTATTCATACTATGCAATGAACACAGAACTGTCCGATCTCTTCTCAACAATTAGAAACATAGAAAATTAGGATCCACATTTGTACAAACGACTTGCGATGCCAAAGTGAATTTGACGGAAGGTCTCAAATCCCTTTACCTGTAGGAAGGTATGTTCCAGAGTCCTCGCCAGTGATACGTCTTCATGGAGAAATACTTAAGAGTCTGCAGACCACAGAAGATTCCAAGCCCATTACACACTAACGCATCCATTATCCACTAGAAAAAAATGATAAAAGAAAAATCTGTGATGGGGAAAAATAACCAGGAACCAGAGTAAATGAGTGAACGCACTATCCTACTACTAAATACTAAAATACATTCCATCTCTGCTATGAAAAATGTATAAAATGCTTGTGGGACACTACTGGCAAAAGTTAAAATCTTGCATCTGTTCTTTTAATTCTCATTTTGGTCAACCAACAAGGACATTCACCACATTTCACAAAAACCTGGGACCTTCTGAGAATAAGGGGAGAAAAAATATAAGGTTTCATACAGAACAAAATTGGGTTACAGAGGGCTAAAATGCTAATACCAAAAGTTTACCACTCTAATGTCAAATCTAAAAAGTGTTTTCACATTTTTTAATGCAACTAGATACCAGATAACAGGTGACAACTTTCACGTGTGCCTTCTTTCCTTACTTTCCATTATTAAATTCTATATGTACAGTAGAAACTCACACCAAGCTCTGACCACAAAAAGATTACCCTCTTCTAAACTTACAACTAATAAATAAATTCTAGAACATGTGGAAAATAAATAGCATTTGCACTTTCTGATGTACAGACATAGCTAATTGGATATGTGGATAACAGAGCTCAAATCTATTCCCTCTTACAACAGCACTGCAGACTTTTGCAGACTTACCTATAGCCATCTCTTTTGGAACTTAAGCGACTTCCAAATTTAAGTTTTACTATCAAGCCTTTGGTAAACACCACTTAAAATCTTTTGTTACTGCCATTAAAGATGTTCCACTCTTTAAAAATTAAAAACGTCGGATGAACCTTCATTGGAATGTAAACGGCACTACATATTATGTCTAGCTTTAAATGGTCAAACAGTACTGGGGCAGCAAACATTACAAATTAAATTTATTTACTGCCACAAAGAGAGTGGAGAACTTAACCCTTAAACGCCGAAGCAGTAAAATAAAAATTGTTTCCCGTGTGCTGGAGGTGTTTCGGAGTGAGCGCGGAAGCGGAAAAAATATTTTTTTCAAAAAATCACAGCGCGCTTAGTTTTCAAGATTAAGAGTTCATTTTTGGCTCTTTTTTTGTCATTGCCTGAAGTTTAGTATGCAACCATCAGAAATGAAAAAATTATCATTATCATATATAAATAATGCGATATATGATAGCGCAAAAATGAAATTTCATATATAATTGTATTCAAATCGCTCTGTGTGCACAACGGTTAAAGGTAACAAGTTAATTTTTTTTTTTTGTAATGTACACTAAATTGCAATCATTTTGGTATATAACACATTGTAAAACGATAAAAGCAACACAGAGAAAATATTATCACAAAATAATGCATGAATTCGTAATGCGCGGATGTAAACAAATATTTTTTTTAAAAATTCACCATAAATCTAAATATTGTCCTAGAGACTTCCAATTTCTTGCAATATTAAGGCAAATGATTGAATATTACTATACTGCAAGAGTATTAGCTTACAATTGCAGTTTTCGACCATATCTGACGAGTTAAAGTTGACCGAATGTCGAATTTTTTTATATATTTTTTTATATGCAATTATTTCAAAAATTAGAAAAGTTACAACTTTCAAATATTTTTCGTTTTATTCTACATGAAATTGCGCACATTTTCATATATAAAACTCTATGAAATGCCTAATATGAAATGGAGCAAATATTCCGAGAATGGGACATACGCATTTCGGAGATTTGTGGCGGAGAATCCGCGCGCGGAGGGAAGGAAAGTTTTTTTTTTAAATTCACCATAAATCTAAATATTGTGCTAGAGACTTTGAATTTGTTTCAAGATGAAGATAAATGACTGAATATTACTAGACTGTAAGAGTTTTAGCTTACAACTGCGTTTTTCGACCATTTTGGTAGAGTCAAAGTTGACCGAACGTGGTTTTTTTTTATTTATCGTGATTTATATGCAAATATTTCGAAAATGAGAAAAGCTACAACCTTCAATTATTTTTCGTTGTATTCTACATGAAATTGCACACATTTTCATATATAAAACTTTATGTAACGGCTAATTTAAAATGGTGGAAACATTACCACAATTGCACGTATGATTTTTTCGGAAGAGTTACCGCGCGGACGTAAAAAAATGTTATTTTTTTCATAAATTCACCATAAATCGAAATATTGTGCTAGAGACTTCCAATTTATTGCAAAATGAAGGTAAATGATTGAATATTACTAGAATATAAGCGTTTTATCTTACAATTGCGTTTTTCTACCATTTCGGTAGAGTCAAAGTTCACCGAAGGTTGAAAATTTGTCACTTATCATTTTTTATATGAAAATATTTCAAAATTGACAAAAGCTACAACCATGGTTTGTTTTTAGTTGTATTGTGCATGAAATTGCGCACATTTCCATATATAAAACTTATGTAACGGCTAATTTTAAAATGGTGCAAACAGTACCACAATCGCATGTATGATTTTTTTCGGAAGAGTTACCGCGCAGACGTAAGGAAAAAGTTTTTTCATAAATTCACCATAAATCAAAATATTGTGCTAGAGACTTCCAATTAGTTGCAAAATTAAGGTAAATGATTGAATATTACTAAAATATAAGAGTTTTAGCTTACAATTGCATTTTTCAACCATTTCGGTAGAGTCAAATTTGACCTAAGGTTGAAATTTTGGCACTTATCGTTATTTATATGAAAATATCTCAAAACTGATAAAAGCTACAATCATGAGTATTTTTTCGTTGTATTCTACATAAAAATGCGCACATTTTCATACATAATACTCCATGTAACGGCTAATTTAAAATGGTACAAAAATTATGTCAAAGTGACGAAATAATTTCCGAGATGTGTCACAGATACTTTTGTGCGGCAAGAAAGAAATTCGCGCCTGCGTAACAATTGTAAACAAAACAACACCTTGATCCGTGAACTCCCAGCATCCCCCAAGGCGCGTGACTCAAGAGTTTTCGGCTGGTAGGCCTAAAAGTATTTTTCCGCGAATTTTAAAAAAAACTTTTGTATGTCGACGTAAAATACGTCCAGTCGGCACCCGAGAGACAAAAAATGTCGACGTAAAATATGTCCAGTCGGCGTTTAAGGGTTAAGCAGAAATAATCTTATTTTATTCTATTAATGAAAATAGTAAAAAAGTACATGATGTAGATTTATTATTTACTTTAATGCTTGAATATCATCATGGAGAATTTTTAACTGCTAAGTTCTTCTTTAAAAGTTCTCCTTGTTCCTCCATAAGCAACATGAATCTGCTTTCACTTTCAAGTTTGTCATATCAAAATAAATCCCAGAATTCAAGTATTAGTACCATTACTAACCAGTCATTAAGGTTCACTCCATTATTGGAAGACTGAAATTTTCTGCATGCATTTTTTTTTTTTCAACACCACAAATTGTCTCCTATCTTTCAAGATAGGGTCTACATTTTCTCTGGGATAAAATCCTGCTTTTGTCAATTTCCATTAAGCTACAGCCCAGTTATGGTCATTAGTTGAACAATCCTTTTGGAGTTTGTACAGATGAAAAAATCTGGGTGAACTCTAGGTGAACTGAGAGAATCTGAATAATTAGGAAAAGCGCAAGACAAGATTTCAAAATTCACACGTCAAAATCAACATAACCCTTTGCACTGCTTCTGGCCTTCTGAAAAATTCCAATAGATCTCTAGTGATACTCCATCTAATGAATATCACTGCATTTCAATATTCATTTCCCAGTATTGAAAACTCTAGCTTTCTGCCACAGAGGCACAGATATTACATCTCAATAGGAATAGTAATGTGAAAGCTGTGAATAAATTCCCACCCAGCACTCTATCAATTGTTTCAAGAGACTGTAAATATTATCTGTTAAAATCTACATGTTAATTCAAGCAAAAAGGGATGGGGATGAAAAGGTAATATAAAAAACAAAACATAATATGTTATGACATAATGTGATCAAGCAAAATTACACAAGATTTATCTGTACATACATCCAATAGAAGACATGTTCTTAGAGAGATTTGTATGGATATGCTTTCACATTTATGTTTATAAGATGAATATTTTCTTTTATCAGATTCCACTGTATACAATAGAAAAGTACAGCGAGAAAAACAGGTGTATTGTTAACACAGATAATATGTACACACCATGCAAGGCACCCTATGGTAAATAAAACACTAACAAAAATATATTTTCAAAGAACACCATGTACACTCACTTAACAGAAGGGTCCTAAAAAATAATTTAAAAAATTTTTGGCAAAACTACACACTGAGATCTCTACCAGAGATGATTTTAAGTACCAAGAGGCTACAGGTACAATGCAAATACTCACCTACTATCTTTCTATACCGCTTACTTCAGGGAAAATGTCTCTGCCAGAATAATCTTGGAAACTTCTACTTATTAAATAAAATCATAGTCTGTAATAACCATCAAGGAAACAAACACAGCAAAACATCCACACAAGACTAATAATGCTATTGAGCTTCTTCAGAAACACTTGCACAACAAGGAAACAAACAATACTGGTGAAGGGGAGAGATGGGGTGGACAAATTTGAACAAGCTTTACAAGAAAATTGAAACAGTTTTTGCAACCTTTTCCCACTAACATAAATAAAAAAAAATCAAAAGAAAAACTGTTCTTTGAAAAACACGAGCAAAAATAAACCTTCCACATTTTGGGCATTCCAAATACTACAACTGCACTCCAGTGAATCTTATTAATTTGTTATACAGTCATACCAATTAAGACACCATGAGTACTTTCCTTGTATTGTAATATGATCTAAGCCAAAGACAAAGATTCTGATTTTATAGTGAATCAAGTAAAAATATTACTATGGCACTACTATCTATACATAAAATGTATCTCAAATCAGCAGAAAAAAAAGACCAGGGAAAAAGCAAAAGTCTTTATGTACATATAAAGTAGCTCACTCAGTAGTGACAAATGATCAGCACTGCTATTAGAGAAGCACTCCACTCACTATTTCTGCTGGCATTTATACCTTTTTTCACATTTTCTATACAATTTCACTTCAGCTCCACCAATACCTCACCTCTTATCATCTTTGTACAGATAGCAATTTGCGTAGGGCTTTTGACAGATGATTCCCCATGGGGATAGCTTCCACTAATTACCTTGCTAATAAATAAGTTACTTTAAGCACCAAGATAGCAACATTACTTCATTAGCTAAACATTGCAGACATCAATGTACAATATACTGGAAAGTCCCATAGCAAGTATACTTGATATCCCTAGGGTAAACAAAATAGACGTTAGACTTTTAATCAGTGTAAAGTTATATCATTCACACCTCAAATTATACTGGGGTTACATCTTACGTCAGCCTACAAAAGTGCTGGCACTTCATGAACATTAACCTAAAGTCAAAACATGACTCATTCACCAATGACCATTCACTTGTGACCAAGTTTTATGAAGACCTTGTCTCACCCAAGATGATATAATGTTCATGGAGATTGGTTTTGATAAAGAAGTGTGAACATGTAGTAAAGCATGGTTTTGTGCTCCTAAAAGCAATAAAGATTTCTGAGACTAAGCTAGACTCTGTCTAAATCGGGTTCAGTTACATCTAGATATGGAGTTTACCAGTGGTCTCTATTCTATGACAAGAATGAACAGCATCAGCCAAGGGATGACCTTTGAATGATATCCTTTAAAGATAACAATCCTAACTATTAATAACTCAAGCAATTTTCATAAGTTACCTGTGTCCTCATCAAATTCATCATTTCAAATATAAAAGTATGAATTAAATTTTCATAATCTTCACAAAAAAAGAAAAAAAAAGATGCAGGTGTAACACTATGATACAAGCAATTCTTCAATGTCTTACTTATACTGTACTGATCTAATGCACAGCACAGACTTTGCTTTTTTGCAAGTCCATTTTCCCCATGCTTTACTGCATAGTATAAAAGGTTTACTTCATAAAGAGTAAGAGAGATAAATTGTTGAAGTGAAAAGTAAATTTGGAAGAATTATGTATCAAAAGGTACAGGCTGTTAAGAGAAATAAGTAAAATTCAATAACAAGGAAAACACTCACTGAACTGGAGTCTCTGGACAAATAAGTAAAGACGTACTGCAGAGAACAATGACAGGATAACACTGAATGTAGACAAACGGTAAGTCAAAACTCTTGTCTGTTAATGTGATAGCAAATAGAAAAAAGCATACGTCACTTGACAAGCAAAATACCCAAAAGATAAAATGGCAAGATTTAACTTACATGATCCCACCAACATTCTGAGAAGTTTGGGAGTTGATGCTCTAAAGTGTACTCGAGAATCTCAAACATAACAGATATCACCCAACACAGCCACCAGTCTCGCAATAACAAGGTCTTCATCCACCAACCAAAGAAATGCAATGGTACAAAAAGATCCAATTTGTCCTGAAACATGATGAAAAGACAAAAAATTATATAATTTCTGATTTAATAAAACAAAGAAAAAATAACTTTTTATTTTTCATTCATTCATTTCCTTAGATTTACTTTCACTTAGCTGTATAACTTTCAACTTGACACAGTTTTCATTCCAGAACAAATCCTGAGTGAGGTCTATAAGAGAAACCAATAGTACTAGGCAGCCTAGTTAAACTACTGATAATCTAAAGGCAACAATGTGACAGGTACGTACATATTCATATCTTCCTTTCCATGTGTAACAATAATGGTTTCCTGGTGATTACATCCATGTTTCAATTTGCCATTATTCAGCCTGGAATAGCCTGTCTTACCACTAACCCCTCTATAAGTATGCAGAACAAAGGTATTTTGGTCATAGCTTGGGGAGGTATATTTGTTCCAAGGGTAAGAACCTGCCTTGTCACCCCTCTATTACATTACTGCTTTTTTTTTAGTTTATGGTTACATTATCTAAATAACAAAATATATACCTAGTTTAACTGACACACACAGTTTCCTTGTTAAATTCCATAAATTACAGTACAGTAGTACCTCGAGATACGAAAGGCTCAACTTACGAAAAACTCGAGATACGAAAGCCAATACGAAAAATTTAACGGCTCTACATACAAAAAGTTTTCAAGATACGAAAGGTTTCTGAAAGTCTGAGATTCGCCCAAACCACCGATAACAATTTTGAAACTCGCGCCCCGCCAACTTAGTAGACTCGCCACCATCCTCCTGCTCTCCCATTGGTTCCTGATGCTAGTCACCACCATGAGATTCTTCTCTCCTATTGGACAGCATCCCTCCCATCATGCATCTATGTACATATACGTGGTGGCGTGCCTACCTCGTCCACTTCGTACCAGCATCGTTATCGTACGCACGCGGTATTCGTTCGGTCTAACAATTTCGTTTAGTAACGTAAATTCGTTAGTGATTTCGTTGCAGTACACGTACTTTATCGTGTTGTGCGAAAACTTTATTGTACTTATACGTAAATTACGTACAAGATAACGTAGTCATGGGTCCCAAGAAAGTTGAAATTCACGGAAAGAAGCGAATGCTCTCTTTGGAAACAAAGATGGAGATCATCAAGAAGTATGAAGCTGGTATGCGATTGAGTGTGATCGCCAAGGAATACGGCCGAAATCCGTCGACAATGGGCACCATCCTTAAACAGAAGAATGCCATCAAAGCAGCTACACCGTCCAAGGGCATCACTATTTTGTCCAGCAAGAGGACCCACGTGCACGACGAGATGGAACGGCTGCTTCTTGTCTGGATAAAAGACAAAGAAATCGCTGGCGATACGGTAACGGAGACGGCAATCTCCCACAAGGCCAGCGCTATTTTCGGCGATTTGATTGCGCAGGCGGAAGACGACGGAGAAGAAGGGACATCAACACAAACCCCAGATTTCAAGGCTTCGCATGGCTGGTTCGAGAAATTTCGTAAATGAACTGGCATCCATTCGGTGGTGCGGCATGGGGAGGCTGCCAGCTCGGACACGAAAGCAGCCGAAGCATTTAGAAAGATTTCAACAAGATGATGACCAAGGAAGGCTACAGTTCTCAGCAAGTTTTCAACTGTGATGAGACTGGCCTTTTTTGGAAAAAAAATGCCTCGTCGGACGTACATCACGGAGGAAGAGAAGAAGCTACCCGGGCATAAGCCTATGAAAGACAGGCTTACGCTCGCACTTTGTTCCAACGCCAGTGGGGATTGCAAGGTGAAGCCCCTACTGGTGTATCATTCCAAGACTCCTCGAGCCTTCAAGGCCCACAAAGTGCTTAAGGAGAAGCTTCCAGTGATGTGGAGGGCTAATGCAAAAGCCTGGGTAACGAGGCTTTTGTTCACCGAGTGGGTAAATCTGTGTTTCGGCCCGACAGTGAAGAAATTTTTGGAAGAGAAGCGCCTCCCCCTGAAATGTCTGCTGGTGTTGGACAATGCCCCTCCCCACCCTCCTGGCCTCGAGGAAGATATCCGGAGCATTCCTTCATCAAGATTCTTTTTCTTCCGCCCAACACCACCCCTCTCCTCCAGCCCATGGACCAGCAAGTGATAGCGAACTTTAAGAAGCTGTACACGAAACATCTTTTCAAGAGATTTTTCGACATCACCGATACCACAAACCTCACCTTTGGAAGGAGCATTTCGACATCGTCATTTGCATCCGACTCATCGACCAAGCTTGGCAGGTGGTTTCGAGGCGAACCTTGAATTCCTCGTGGAGGAAACTCTGGCCTGATGCCGTATCCGCCCGAGACTTCGAGGGATTCGACGTGGGCGAAGCTGGTGCTGCAGAGTCCAAAAGAAACAGTTGATCCCTGAAACGTTTTCCCACCAGATCTTGATGAGATCGTTTGCACTGCGGCAAGTCCATGGGGCTGGTCGTCGAAGAGGACGACATCAACGACCTTCTCGAGGAGCACCAAGAGGAGCTTACGACGGATGACCTGAAGGAGTTGGAGGCCATGCAACATAACGTCGTTCAAGAGGAGTTCTCTAGCAGCAGCGAGGAAGAGGAGGAGGACCCTATGACAACGTCAGAAATTAAGGATGTTCTAGCCGCTTTTCATAAAGTGCAATCGTTTATAGAAAAATGACACCCCGAAAAGGCTCACACAGGTCGTATGCTTGCGCAGTTCGTTGACGTTTGCCCGAGTCGTTTCAGGAACATTGTGAAAAGTAGGCAGAAGCAATCTTCCTTGGATCGTTATTTTTTAAAGAGGCCTTTAGCATTAGCAGGAGTAAGCAAATAGGAAGAACCAAGTGATAAAAACAGAAAGTTGAAAGCAAAAAGGAAGAACCAAGTGATGAAAAACAGAAAGTTAAACAAAAAGGAAGAACCAAGTGATAAAACAGAAAGTTGAAAGTGGTGATGAAGTTGAAATTCTGTTAAAAAAAAAAAAAAAATAAAAAAAAAACCTACGTAAAAGTAAAAAAAAAGTAAAAAAGTTAAAATCAAAAAAAAACCAAAAAAAAGAAAAAAAAATTTATTTTAGTTTTTTGTAAAGTTTAGTGTTACAGTTTTGTTAATGTGTTTCATAAATTTTAGTTTATGTATGTTTTCCTTACATTTTTTTATGTTTTTGTAAACTTAAGTGTACGTACGTACGTATCTGCCGTTTGTCGTCCTCCTCCTCTGCCACCACTTTCGGAGATAGCCTCACTCAAAAGGTAAGCTTCCACATTTTACGTACAGTATTTCTTGTATACCATGTACACTAATACACTTTATTTACAGGTTAATTTGCATTTCGTTATTAAGTTAGGTATTGAATGGTCCAAATTGTTGTAGTATTTCATTGTTTATAGGTCAATTTAGCTTTATTATGAAATTTACTGAGGTGTTTTTGGAGGGCTTGGAATGGATTAGCCATTTTACATGTAAAATGTGGTCCAAGATACGAAAACCTCATGATACGAAGGGCGCCTCGGAACGGATTAATTTCGTATCTCGAGGTACTACTGTACTTCTCTGTATATTCCTCTTGTCATGCTTTAGAATTCCTTTACTTCTCTGTATGTTACCTCTTCTGTCATACTTTAGAATTCCCTTTCTGTCTCTATTTTAATTACTTTAATAACTTCCTTCATGGTTAAGCCTCACTTTTCTTCCCTCCTTTTCTATTGTTTTCTCTTTAGATCAGTGCTAAAATTACATTAGAGTTCCACATTACTCTCTTTCAAATACTAAATCAAAGGACTTATTTCTCAGTCCCCCAAATTTTATATACCCAAAAGCCAGCGAAAAGTATAATGAAAAGCAGATTAAATTTTATAGTAATTCCTTTAGGCCATGTTCTACCTTTCTGGTAATAACTCAGAGGAATGTATTTTTATCTTTTTTGTTATGTCTGAAATTACAGGTACTCTAAATCAAGAATACCATGTATAGTGCATTCCAAAAACTAGACTATACTCAGACTTTGATATTTACACTAAGTACTATAGTTCACAATAAAAAATGCTGTAAAAACTCATCAATCATAAGCAGCCTTATTTTATGTGAAATGCACCAACTCAAACTGATATGAATTAAAAAACCCATTGCACACATGCCAGCAAACTCAACCATGCTGCTAGGCTTCACTACTCATTCTTCTCTGCAATCCTCCATTCAAAGAGTGAAGGGAAGGGAACAGGCCACGAGAAATGATATTGTTATGATACAATAAAGTTTGTTCATACTTACCTGGCAGATATATATATAGCTGTATTTTCTGAAGTCCGACAGAATTTTAAAAACTTCCGACACACGCAGTGGTCGGCCAGGTGGTTAGTACCCATTCCCGCCGCTGGGAGGCGGGTATCAGGAACCATTCCCATTTTTTTTCTATTTCATAATTTTTATTTCCACTGTCCCCTGAGGGGAGGTGGGTGGGTACTTGATTATATATATCTCATAACAATATCATTTTGTTCATGAAACTTTCCTGTCAGATATATATATAGCTGAATCCCACCTTTGGAGGTGGGAAGGGACAGAATAGAAGGATTTTGGGAAACAAATGCATGCAGATGATTTACATCTTGGTTCCACCTGTTAGCATAGCTGGCTTCGTGGTTACTGCCACGTAAGTCTGCTTGTGCTACTAGAGTTGCCAGCGAGGTAGAGACCTATATAGCTGGTGCACTCCAGATGATCTGTCAACAGGGGCGTGACCACGACGTGACTAGACGTATTGACCATACCATGAGGGCTAAGAATAAAATAAATAGATATATATATATATATATATATATATATATATATATATATATCATATATATATATATATATATTATATATATATATATATATATATATATATATATATATATATATATATATATATATATATATATATATATATATATATATATATATATATATATATAATATATATAATCACCACCTGACCAACCTAGCCAAAGTTAAGGTGTTTTAACCAAGGCTTAAGAGTTAAGAAGTCGCCGTTGTCGGCGACTCAACAACTAAATTAAGAGCTCTTCCTAACCATTTTCTACAGGATAGGATGAGTGGTACTTCTTGCCCCCAAGATTGTGTCTGCAGACACGTATGGCCCTAGCGAGCAGCAGATCTCATATGCCATCTTCACATCTCGCAGGGAGTGTGAAGTGAACACAGAGTTGCTTCGCTAAAACATGCTACTCAGGATGTTGCTGAGTGCCATGCTCTGTTGAAAATGCTTCCGAGGCCGCGCCCTCACCTCGTGAGCATTCAGATAAAAAAGATTTCAAATCTTTGTGCAAACACAAATGAAGGAGCATTTTGAAAGAACTCCTTAACACTGAAGCCAGGGTGTTCTTCGATATGGGCAAGTCTGGTCTTTTTCGGAACACTGCAGATTGCCCGAATGACTTCGACTTTCTTGAGTTTTATGTAGACAAAACTTGAGAGACCCGACAGGGCACAGGACTCTCTCTGGCTCCTGCCCACTAACTTGTGCCATCCTTGCTTCCAAGCTCCTGGCCCGGAGGACAAAACGGGTTTCCATTCTTAGGCCACAACGGAAGGCTTAGAGAGCACACCGCCTTGTGTTCTCTAAAGCCAAAACTTGTGACGATGGCTTAAAATTTCACTAACCCTCTTTGTCGTATCTAGGGTGGTTAGAAGAAGGCCTTCCTGATCACATGCAAGAAGTTAACAGGTAGGAGAGGTTCGAATGCTTTGACATCAAGAACTTCAGACTACGTCTAAGTTCCATATTGAAAGCTTCGATCTGGACATGCACAGTCAGTCCGTCTGTACTAAAGTCAGGTGACCGACCAGTTGACCAGTCAGACGAATCAAGGACAGCAAGGCTGTACCCTGAAGACCATAAGGCACTATTCTTCGCTGAAGGATGAGTGTCTGGACTGCCTGGGCGATTCAATCTAAGCAAACCTTGGGGTGTATCAACGCAACCCAACGTCGTCTGTGAATCAACTCCTGACTCGAGCTTCTGGTGCCAGGAGAAAGGAGCGAGGAGCAAAAAGGCAATTCAGTCCCGAAGGAAGAATGCCTGACAGTCCAACCTGGTCTCATGTTACACGATCATCGGGGGTGTGTATAAAACGCAACCGACTTCGTCAACAAGAAACTCAGGGCTACTATATGTCGCCTGATCTCACACGAGTGTCTGACTCCGAGAAAACAGGTGAGACAAAAAGTAGATGGTGAGCGAGTTTCGAGATTCCACAGAACTCATAGATCGTGAAGGGCTTTGTTGTTTGACAGACGCAAATCTCTGAGCCCAAAGGCCGTCAACAACATATTTGCATATTCTTTAATAGTTGTGACTGCCAGCTTATCCCATTCTTCAGACGAAAATGGAAGACGGTAATCTTATTCCTGTCAACATCTCGATAGTCTGAACGTAGTCAGACTCAGAGCGGAGAGGTTATAGTACCTTTCGAGTAGAGTAGACCGACTCTCCTCGAAAAGGTCCTTGGAAAGTGAACTAGGAAGGATGTGACCTCTGTGAATCCAGGATCCTGAAGGCCAACATGGGGCGATCAGCGTCATTGTCGCTCCCTGTGACGTCATAAATCCTCTTATTACTTTCCTAAGCGATTGAAAAAAGGGGAAAAGAGACTAAACATCCATCCCCGTTCAATATCATAGGATGGCGTTTAATGGTACCGATCCGGATCGAGAATAAGGGAGCAGAGAAGAAGAAGCCTCTTCGTCCTCAACATATCGAAGAGAAGAATGAAAGGGCGTCCCTAAAGTCTACACAACTCTCTAATTTACTTCTAAAGAAAGATTCCACTCGGCAGTGAATAGTTGCTGCCGTCGATCGAGACGATTCGTACGGACTTTTGCAATCCTGTAACGAACCTGTAGAGGATCGTTACATTCTACGCCTGTTGTTATAATAGGCTCTTTCTTGTAAAGTCGAACAAGGACCGAGAGAAGATACTTCTTAAGATATGAGAGAGCTGTGGAATATCAGAGTTGAATTCTGGACCACTGGTTCCCAAAAACTCGTTTCGAGGACTGGAGGGACTACCGAATCGCTTTTACTTCTTTCAGATTAAGATCCAGGACATCTGAAACCCTATCCAGATGTCTGGCACCTTCTTTCTATCACCTCAGGTGATAGACGCACTGAGAGATGTTCAGAATCATTCCTAGATCTAGAATAATATTTCAGTTTCCCGGTAGGAAAAAACTGTGGTCTGAATTGCAGTCTATTCGGGGAAACAAACTTCTTTAGGAAGGAAAATGGTCCCACAGCAAGCTCATCCATTCCCTCCCCGAGTATGCTTACTTCCCTAATAAGGCTGCGCTTTGCCTAAGCAGGAGAGCAAATAAAAGTGCAATGTTGCGGTAGACTCGTAGTTCCATACCGTGCGGTAACGAGCACCGAAAGGATTAAGAGATAACTCTGTTGAACATAGTAAGGCAAACGAATGCAACGTTTATTCATTCACGTAAGAAATCCCCTCAATCGTAGGCTAAAGTCCGTGATTGTAGGACAGAGATACAGTTAGTCAGTCATCCCGCAGGAGAGACGTAACCGTCAGCACAGAGATACGGTTAGTCAGTCAATCCCGCAGGAGAGAGAGACGTAACCTACACGCATGACAGCGCACGATCTGTTACTGGCTCGGTTGACTGGAGGACAGACACAGCGTGACAGCAGCAGCCAGCAGCTTACGAACGTCGTCTCTTAACTTTATGTCTGGGTTGCCAGCTACCCTATTCTACGAAAAATGGGAGGTCCGTTATTTTTTGAGCGAAAGACTCTAAAGCTGGTATATTTAAGCGAAACCGAAACGCTAAATATATAGATGCGTTTGTGTCGTCAGAACACTACCATACAACGGTAAAAGATAAATCGGAAACTCCTGGAAGGCTGCAGGAATAAGTAACGATTAAATGTCCTTAAAATAGGCAACAATAGACCTCTCGGTTGCGATCCGAAAGAGGTAACTACAGCAAGCGTATATGACTTGAACAACCAGAAGTAAAATAACGCAAGGCAAAATATGAAATTATATCACAATAAAGTTTGTTTCATACTTACTGGCAGACATATATATAGCTGAATTCGGAAATACAGCTACATACATATCTGACAGGCAAGTTTCATGAACAAAACTTAAGAGAATCGAAGCAGTCAGCTCAAGCTTCTTCTGTTATTGGACATAAGCGTTCATTGACGTAGCCTACAAGTCTGCTTTCTTGTACGAGTCTGCGAATGACGAATGAGAGCTCTTCCGAATCTTGTCAATAAGAGCTTATTCGCTTACGCAATATCAAGTTAATGAGATGTTTGTCAATGAGAACTAACCCATTTACGGGACAAAGAGATATTTTGTCAATGAGGGGGATACCCACTTACTTGACAAACGAAAGTATATTGTCAATGGGGGAAAGTCACTGAATTGACAAAACGTAATCCAGGAAGTCGAGCATTTAATTTTTCCGATTCCCGTCTCAAACAAGGAAGGGGCAAGAATCCTGTTAAGAGACTGGGCTTACGGCAGGTAGAACGACGATGTTCATTCAGCAGCGTAGGTCCCGACTAGAAACTAACAAAATCTATCATCTGAAAAACCGTTTCAGATGGGCTAAAAAGCTTGCAAAATTATCCTGGGAAGAGGAAGAAACTCTCCAACCAGCTTCCTCTCCCGTATCACAACTAATGCCTGCTAAGCTTAAAATTTATTGGCAGTATGGCAAAGGAAGTCGTCTTGCGCTTTCCTGAAGAGCGTCCTTTTGATGAGTGCCTTTGCAAGAATCCTACTGAACGTTGCCGAGAGTCCTGACGTGCAGGACATCGAGCCTTACATAACCCGTAACTGCCTTATCGCAAAGTCTTGACTGCGGTAGTGGCAACTTAAATTTATTGGCAGAATGGCAAAGGTTGCGGTAGAGCAAACGAGATCTTCCTTAACATCCATCCAAGACCTATGGCGAGAAAAGCAATATTAATTGACAGAGACCTCTTGAATTCACGAAACCCGATGTCTTGCTGGGTTTCGAAGAAGAAGTTGTCTGTTCACTTTAAGCTTCCTCCGAAGCACTGCCTACTTCACATTCTTTGCAGGTGAGGTAGAAGGTATCACCGAAGGTAGAGGTAAAAATTCTTTAGGCCCAAATCTGAAACAAGAGCTTGAAGAGTTCAACAGAAACGTTCAGCCAGGCGACACACCTGGCGTGCGCTGGTGCACGCTCGGCGTCCACTGGCGCGCGCGCTCGGCGTCCACTGGCGCGCGCTTGGCGTGCACCCGCGCGCGCCTGGAGTCCATCCGAGCGTCCCGGGTGTCCACTCTCAAAAGCTTCCTGCTACTATGACTTCTTTTACGTATTTCTCGGTGGAAAGACGGACACGAGTTCAGGCGACGTTCGCCTTCTTACTTCTCACTGAAACGCATAACGAGAGAGAGAGAGAGAGGACGTGAAGCGTCCTCTTCTATAAAGCTTCTATTTAGAGGGCGCGAGTCCTTCCGAAAGCTCCAACCCCTGCACGGGGAGGACGCTTCGGAGGATGAGAAGCAATCCTTCAGGATTCGTGCACGCGCACGCACTTTGGCAGTCTGGGGATTTTCATCAGAAACTGCCGAAGGCACGCCAGATCGGTGGGGGTTCCTTGTAACCCTCCTTAGGCTTTCGACATGCTCCCTCCCGGGTCCTGGAGTCAAGCAGAGGTCCAGGCCTAGAGGCGAAACGAGGCCGATCTGACGCACCCTCCACTACACAAGGGGAATCACTGCACTTCTGCACTACACTTTTACTCTCTAAAGCAAGCACTTTCGATTCTAAGTTACGAATCGAAAGAGTATCAGAGAAAGGGCAATTCCTCTACAGACATCTGCTTAGGGCCCGAAGGCAACACTGCAGGGTTAGGAGTAACAATTACAGAAGTAGCACTTCACAGCAATGAAGAGAGCGAGCACCTCTCGTAAACATATTCATAGCCCGTAGGCCATACTACAGGGTTAGGCAAAATAAAGTCTACAGGAAGGTTAGCAGGTTCACTACCCTGACTTTTGTTACTGATTAATTGCGTACATACGAATCATACGTCTTCCTTACGGAATAGACAAAGTCTCACACTCCTTACATGACAAATCTCAACAAAGAAGCAAGACCCATACCCCTCGTACATACAGAATGGCGGATCTACCGAAGCTTTCGGTAGCCACACCCTATCTTTGCAGACAAACCCCGTCTGAAACTAGCCTAACTAGATTCAGATATTTTATGCAAAAATGAATCAAATTCAAATCAATTTAAGATAGCGTATGCCTAGCCACAAATCCCACAAATCCAAGTAAATAAATCAAAAGACAATTAGGATACTTAGCGGCAATGAAGTTTCCAAAATCCTAAACGGAGGTACTGAAAACAGGTGTTTTCAGCACCGGCGACAGAAAAATTATGAATAGAAAATGGGAATGGTTCCTGCTACCCGCCTCCCAGCGGCGGGAATGGGTACTAACCACCTGGCCGACCACTGCGTGTGTCGGAAGTTTTTAAAATTCTGTCGGACTTCAGAAAATACAGCTATATATATATCTGACAGGTAAGTTTCATGAACAAAATTAAGATTAATTTGTTTGTATAAAAATGTTTCACAGTAAACAAAAATTGGTTGTTATTAAGGAACCACTAACAACTACCAATTTGTCCTTGCATGCCACTATGCATCACTAGGTTACTCATTTTTGGGCAATTTTACCCAAGGTAAATTTATATAAGACACATTTCCTGTTATTTGAGATATTTCTTAAATGATAAAAAGTCATGTTAGTCTAAGAGGTTTGAAGATGGGAAACCTGATTAGTGTCCCTTCTAAAACATTGTTCTGGAGTGCCAGTTGTCAGCCTATTTAGCTCAATAGAGGGTAAAAATTGGAGCAAGATAATTAAAGAAGCTAGACTGCTAGCTAGAAAGAAATGAACAGATGAAAAGTAAAAGGCAGAAAACAATACAGCTGTAGGCTGAAAGGGAACTCAATAGATTCTTTTATATAAACACTATAGGTCATAGTCACCAATGGCTTCTACAACCACTGCTATCAATTATAGTACTCATGATCTATTAAATACACAGAATATGTGACTTCAAAAGCACATTTTATGAAAAATATTGCATTTAAATTAAAATAACTAGTACAATATTGTCACAAAGAATATAAAAGACCACTAAATTGATGTCTTACCCAAATATTATGATATGGGTCATTTGGGGCCTCATGGTCAAAGAGCCTGCAATTTCCTCCGTATTCTTTTTCTTCAATTGGCTCCCCAAGTTTTGAGTCAATGTGTTTCAGAAGTTGGCGGGCTCCTGAGGCACTCTGTAAAGAAAGATAAAATTGCATATGTCAAATAATATGAATGCATACATGTGCAGCGTTCATAAAAGCAGACCTTCAAAACATCCCTATCTCAAACATTTAGGGGGTTCAGATGTTCTTCAGCAACGTTTGTTTATCAGATTTTATTAAAATGACACGTTTTACACTGATACTAACACCTAAACAAGAAACTTAATACATAATACTGTTATAAAAAATGAAATCTTCTAATGACAAACCTGTACCATGATGGTGTAGGCTATCTTATTTTGTAATGTTTGCCCCACACTAATGAATTAAATATATTTCTTAATATTTTACAAGTTTTAAACGTATATAAGGTAAACACAATAAATAAGTAAACCACAACTTAACTAAATGACAAATTTTTAATTAATATGGCAAATTTTTAATCAATTTGCATTTTTCATAGCTTAACAAACCTGAGGTTTTAACAATAGGATTATCTAGCAGCAGCTGGAAACCAGTTAAAAACAATCAAAGATTGTAAGGCAAGGAATCTGTGGCATCTGGCAACCCATATGTATACAAGGTGAAACCTGGTCCCCAACCAAGCTTGGGACCTCATGACGCATCAGTCTTTCTTCCAACCCAGTACACGAGAGAGGTAGCTAGGGGAGGGCAGTATAATGTTAAGACCTAAGGTTTGTAAGGAATGAAAAATGCAAATTGATTAAAAATTTGCCATTTGTTCATACACAGAACAAACCTTCGGTCTTAAAAATAGGATAGACTTATACTTGGAAGGAGGTAGAAGTACCCTGAACCGGCTGGGGGTTCAGCCAACCCGACCATCCTTAGAAGAACGAGTTCTAAAGGAGGGGGTCATAGCCTGTAAGAGAACAGGAAGACGAATAATAAAAAACTCAGTCTGCTGGGTTCAGTACAATGTGGTATGGCCCGATTCATTGCACTCGTAGAAGATAAGGAGAACTTTGTCTGTTCCAGTAACGAGCCTTTTAAGCCACAGGGATTTGTTGCCACTTCCCACTCCCTTGCTAGAGGGAGGAGAATATGCTACTGAGAAGTAGATTTGTCTATTGAATAGGAACACAGCAAATAACTATCATCAATATGACTACCAGACTAACTTGTCACCAGTTCCAGTATATGATGTGTCTATTCTTCAACCAGCCCAAAGGAAGAAGACAGTTACAAAGAGAAAGAAAAGACCAGCCAACTCACTCATTCTCTCTTACACACAAACATCTCGGGTAAAATACAAATTGCCCTGTCAGGAGCTAGATGAGCTACACCACCTGTTGGGCAGCCACCAAAGGGCCCAAAGAAAACATGTCCAAGGACTTGTAGGAAATATAATTCAGATAAAAGAAAGTGAACGTGCTTTGACGTAACCAAGAACCAGTGTTCAAAACTCTATGAACAGACATGTTCGTCTTAAAAGCTAGGAAGGCACTTAAGCCTCTTGTGGCATGTGCCCTATGGTGTACAGCCTGTGTAACAGAACTAGGGAGTGAGGAATATGCGCTCAAGTTATCACCTCTTGTAGCAAATAGAAAATTGTGTTCTTGGAAACTTCCTTCCTGCCAAAAAGTCTTCGACACCTAGGTCTAAGGTGGAGAGTTTTTTTCGGATAGCAGCGCACAGTCCTGACTGGACAAAGCCATAGTTCCTGCGGGTCACTGTCCACAAAGTCATTCAGAGAGGGAATTGAGAATGAAGCAAACCTGTTATCATGCACCAAGGGATTCTGAGTTTTGGCCATGAATCCCAGGACAAATTCGAAGGCTACAGACCCCCAACCCCTGTTGTGTTTCACATCATAACTCAGGCCATGGAGTTCTCCAACTCTTTTCAAGGATGCCAAGGCCAACAGGAGAACTGTTTTCAGAGTCAGATACTAGTCTGACAACCGACGTAAGGGCTCGAATGGAGCTCAAGTGAGACTTCCGAGGACAAGGGACAGATCCAAGTCGGAGGTTTCAACTCTTTTGGTGGACAGGTTGCTCGAAACTCCCAAACAGATTTCCCAGGATGAAGCGATGTCTATGCCCTTGAGTCATAAAACTAACCCTAGTACAACCCTGTAACAGCCAACACAGACTTGCCTTTCTCAGCCCTGAAAATGATGAAAAAGTCTTCTATATGCTGAACAAAGGTTCCGAGTGGAGAGAAACCCCTTCGACGACACCAATCAGAGTAGACGGCCCATTTCCCCTGATAAACTGCCGACAAAGACCTCCTGAGATAGCAGGACATGTGGCCCGCTGCTTTGCTAGAAAATCCTCTTGCTCACAGGAGATACATACAGGGATTCTACTGACTGGTAGGACCTCTCCACATGAGGTTGGCAAAGGTGACACCACAGGGGAATGCCATGGGGGAATTTCCCTTGGTGCTTCTGAAAGCAGATACAGGTCTGGGAACCACTCTGCTTGAGGCAACAGGGGAGCCACTAAGGTCATCCTGAGATTTTGAGAGCTCATTACCCTGTTCAGGCCTTGATGGATCAGGCAAAACTGAGGGAAGGAGTAAACTTTGAGATCGCCCCAATGATGTTGTAGGGCATCCTCTGCTAGTGCCAGAGGATCTGGGACTACCGACATGTAGACCTCCAGCGAAGAGATCTAACATGGGCCTTCCCCAAAGAAGAAAGAGCCTGTTCACAATGTCCTGATGTAGGGACCATTCTGTGCCAAGGATTTGGTTCTGTTGGCTTAGTTTGTCGGCCACTACATTCCTCTTGCCTGGAATGTATCTGGCTACGAGCTCCACCGGGTTTTTGATTGCCCACTGGTGTACCTCTACTGTCAAGAAGTGGAGGTAGCAAGACGCTAGCCCTCACTGTTTGTTGACATAGGCTACCACTGTGGTATTGTCCGACATCAGTAACTGAATGTTCCTCTACCTTCTCCCGGAACTCCTCGAGTCCCAGAAAGGCTGCTTTTAGCTCAAAGACATTGATGTGAAGCTTCCTGTCCTCGGCACTTGTCCTCGCACTTCAGACACCCAAAGCCAGAAGGTCCTCTAGATGAGCACCCCAACCATTAATGGACGCATCCGAAAACAGGAGATAATCTGGATGGGGAGAAAGTAGAGGGACTCCTATTGGAAGATTCTGATCATCCAACCACCAATGCAGGTCTCTTCTCACCTGATCTGAAAGTGGTACTTGCTGTTGAGGGGATTTGCCCGCTGGGGACTAAAACTCCTTCAACCTCCATTGAAGAGAACATAGGTGGAGTTGACAGTGAGGGACCACCTTTTCTAGGGATGTCAAGATAACTAGCAGAACCTGCCACTGGTGAGCTGGTTGATTGGCTTGTGACAGGAGGGACCATGCCACCGTCCTTAACTTCTGTAACCTTTGGTCCAACAGGAAAACCCTCGACGCTACTTTATCTATGGACATACCCAGATACAGAATCATCTAGCTGGGGACTAGACTGGACTTCTCCAGTTTTACCACAATACCCAGGCTCTTGCAAAACCTAAGAAGGTGATCCCTGAGTAGATAAGTCCCTTAAGCATGAGCCCACTTTGAGACTAGGCCAAAGACCCTTGTGAATACCTGCGGGGCTGTAGTCAAGCCGAAGCAAAGGACCTTGAACTGGAAGATCTGCTCTCTGTGGCTGAAGTGAAGGAACTTCCTGGACAAAGGGTGAATTGAGATCTGGAAATACATATCCTTCAAGTCTATTGACAGCATAAAGTTGTGCTCCCTTACTGCTGCCAGAACCGTCCAGGGAGTCTCCATCCTGAACCTCATCTCCCTAATGAATAGGTTCAGTGTGGAAAGATCTATCACTGGGCTCCACCGCCTGTGGCTTTTGGAACCAGAAGATATGACTTCTTCCACTGCACCCCTGTTCACCATTTTCAAAATTTTGCCTTGAAGAGCTAAGAACTTCAGAGATCTCCGAGTGTAACTTCAGAGATCTCCAAGTATAAATCGGGTGGAAGAAGGGTTTGTCTGAGAGAGGAGGAGGAAAGTTGAAAGGTAGGAGATATCCAATCCAAAGGACACCTACTACCCACTTCTCTGCTCCGTGCAATTACCATTTGGCCCAATGGCCTTCAAGGGATATCCCGACCCATGGGACCAGAAAGGGAGAGGCACCCTCTCCATCAACGACCCCCTCTGCCCTGCCTCTAGTGCCCCTGCCTGAGTTGTAGGGGCGAGACTGAAAAGTGTGTTGTTGTTGTCTTGACTCAGAAGCTGTAGAAGGCTGAAATGTCCTCACAGAAGATGCACACTTGGTTTGCTTCTTGGGGGGAGACTGTCTATCATGCCATTGAGGTGGAGGAGTATTAGAATGAACCTCCAACTTTGAAACTGCCAGCTGGACTAGTCTAGTATCAGCCCACCTATGGTTGATCGAATCCTCTAACTACGTTCTTGGGAAGAGAAACTGCGACTCTAGGAGGTCCCCATTACAAAGAGATGACAATGACTCCGAATCTACTGCATCTGCTACCTTTGATAAGGCCGTAGCACCTCTAGCCAGAAGGTTACCCCACAAAGTACCGCTGAGGTGGCCTGGGTAAGAAATAACCTTGGCCCCAGACTGCAGGAGTCTGATAAAGGAGGTAGAGCTTACAGACCCACTTTCGGTACGGCACAAGGCTATCTTGGCTACTGCAGTGGACCTTAAGTCTAATCACAACACAGTCTACAAGATGGAGGAAAGAGTAGACTCCATAGTGGAGGCTTCCTGGAAGGAAAACGACAGACACTCAGACCTTATTTTTCCAGAGTTTGCCCAGGCTTAAGGCAGATCACATCATTATTAAGGTGGCGTGGCTTCAGCTGAACAACGTTAATGGAATATTTCCTATGATGCAGGAGAAGAGGAGAGAGAACTTAGATGACCTACTGGCCGAAGGGAGGTATCCCTATCCAAAATCAGATCATTAATCTGCTTCAAAACAGACTGCGCATGTCCCGCAAGTGGGAACTCGAACGAAGCTCTAGAATCCCACTTGGGGCCGAGCAAAGCTTCTATACCAGTATGGGTCATCGAAGACTGAGCCGGTGTCCTCCCTTCAAGATTATTGAACTCATGGATGAGATCAACAACCTTCCGAAAAAGAAATTACTAATTGCTCTCCCCTTCCTCTGACTCCAGCAAAGGAGAATGATGATGTGAGGAGGAAGGTCTAGAAAGAACCTTGTCCTTTTCTAAAGCCACTGGAGAGGTCTCCCTACAGAGCTGGCTATCACGTTTCTCACTGGAAGAAATGGTATCCCGAACGACTGAAATCTACAAGCAATCGGGCTCAAGAACATAGCCAGAAGATGCATCAGGAACAGTGTCTTGAAGAAAACTATGAGCATGATCGTGCGATGTACCACATACACGTCCATGCAAAGGCTCATGTACCCTGTCCTGAGATGGATCACATACACGGCTGTGAGTAGACTCACACAGCTGTGTGAATGCACTCGTTCACAGTTGTGTAACAAATCACATCCACGGTTGTGGGATAATACCCACGAGCACGAGAGGGTCTTGAGGGAGGAGACTGACCTTGAAGGTCAACATCTCTCAATGGAGAACACATTATCGGGAACACTGAGGGGAAGGAGACTTAGGAAGTCTAGTTGTCTTGGGAGAAGAAGGCTGGGATGCACATCCACGGACACAAAGCATCTCACATCCTCAACCGTCATCGTTACTCACACATTCGTAATGAGAAATCCCAGAAGATGTAGGAGACATCTGAGTGGAAGGCAACTTTAAACACTTGATTGGTGCTGTATCATCCTTACGGCAAACTCTAACAAGCTGTGGAGATGGGGAGCCATCACAAACTGGAACACATATGTACATGTGCATGAAATGGAGAGATACGTCCAAGTAGAAGACGGCAAAACACTCATCTCATTCTCAGAAGAAGAAACAAGAAAGTCCTGAATCCTTTAAGTCTGACTCTTGTACGAGTAGGAGGAGAAGGAGATAAAGTGGGGGAAGGTTCTCTCCTACTGCGACACTTCTTGCTAAGAGAGGAGGAAGGGGTAGGCTCTTTCCTTCTACACTATCTCTTACAGGGGGAACTGCATATCTCTTAATGAAAAACGGAGTCCAGTTTATCGAACATCGCTTGAAAAAACGTCTCCGAGGGAGGCAGAATAGATGACCAAGACATGGATGGTATGGATGGTAATGATGTCAGCCTGAGATGAAGGGAGAACTGACACCGCAGTCGACATCATAGGCGAGTGGAAGCTGGGAGTGACATCATGAATTGGGGATGGCAGCACAAGCCAATGGCCTCACTGGCGGGGAGATAAGCAGGGACCTAGCAGATGACGTTGTTGACAGCTCCAGCCTGCTTGAAGGCATAACATAAGTACCAAAGTAGTGTAGGCCAGGAGGAGGGGGACTGTCGGTGGGATCTGTGGGAGGCTGGCAAGCAGACAAGAAATGTGCCGGCAAACCATCCAAATAGGGTGACACCCTAAACCGCCCCATTTTGTTGGACTCCAAATTTGAAACAAAGGTAACTGGAGGGGGAGCCTCCTCTCCTGAGGGAGTGTAATTTTTTCCCACAAGAGAGGGGGCCTCATTAAACATAAAACTATCCTGTGCACTGCCCAATACTTCCAAAGACAAATCAATGGAAGAAAAGGACGGGGATACAGGAACAAAAGATGCAGGAGGAGGACTACTGGAAGAAGCCAAAATGTCCACTTGGGGAGGCAAAAAACCTTCCCAAGACGGACAAGCTGACACCCTACATTGTTCCCTCTTCTTATAGAAAGCTCTCCACCGAGATATAGACCAGGAACAACATTCCGGGTACAGATTAGAGATGGTACAAAAATTCGCTCAGCACCTACTGCAAGTCAAATGGGGATCTGTAACAAAAGCCAAAAAACTGGAACATGGAAATCACTCTACTCCCAGACATACATTGATGGGGCTTGGAACTCTTGGAGGAATCCATGATCAAAGAACGGACAGACAGACACACACTAAAATGTAAAGAAATAATGGGCAAACAAAGCAACCAACTTGGGAAGGAGGGCGCAATGTAGCTTCTCATCAAGGCGGTCAAAGAAAGACTGATGCATCACGAAGTCCCAAGCTTGGTCAGTGACCAGCTTCCCCCAACATATGGGTTACCAGGTGCCATAGATTCCTTGCTTTACAATCTTTGATTATTTCTAACCGTTTCCAGCAGGTGCTAGAAGATTATCCTATTGTTAAGACCGAAGGTTTGTTCCACATATATAAAATTGTATTTTTCATTGCTAACAAACCTCAGGTCTTAACATTAGGATAAGTCTTTTGGGACCCCCTGAAAACCAGCTAAAAACTAAAAAATTATATATGCAAGGAATCTGTGGCATCTGACATCTAAAGCATAGATGAGGTGGAAGCTGGTTAGCGACCATGCTCTAACCCCATAACATATTAATGTCTTTCTTCCAACCTAGGATTACATGAGGGGTGGCTAAAGGTAGGCAGTCAATGTTAAGACCTCAGGTTTGATAGCTATAACTAATACAAATTAATAAAAAATTTGTTTGTTCATATGCAGAACAAACATTTTGTCTTAACATTAGGATAGACTTACACTTGGGGAGATATGAGAATCCTGAACTGACTGGAGGTTCAATACACATGACCCCTCTTCTTAGAAATGAGAATTGTAAAGAAGATTAGCTAAGCCGAAGCCAGGAAAAAGGTCTGCTTCTTCCTTCTACTCCTGGAAATAATCTTTCTCCTATCCTCAGCCCTCCTTCTCTCCTTCCTCCCACTCAGTGCTCAGCTCCCATACTTCCGAACCCGATGCCATTGCCAGTCTTGAGTCAAGGATTAACAATAAATTTGATGCCAGAGTAATCTAGTTTTAAGTTCTGTTGCAGAGTTGGAAGCATCCCTTTAGGGGCCTCATTCATAATGTGGAAAAAGTTAGTAATGATAGAGTGCAAAGTGAAGTGTCAGTGGAGGAGGTGGTTGCCCGTCCCGTCAGCTCTCTTAGACAAAGGTCTTTTGCCCACGGGCTGCCATCCCCTCTGTTGGTCCTGTTGTAAAGTCCCAGGACATGACCGACTGCCATTGGAAAGGCATGTCAGTGGATGTGCGCTGCTTATCATCAAGTTCCAACGCGGAGTATGATCTTAGGCATCGTAGATGCTACAGAAACGCCTCTAGGCCTTTGAAGAGGCATGTGCGGGATGCAGCTCCAGAGTCCCCAGTGTAGCTTCGGGGTTGACCCTTTAGCTTTTGTAACTGCAGTTACCTTTGCACCTGTGGGACTCTCCTGTACTGCCATCTCCCAGGGACTCGAAATATCAGAAGTCCAATGTTTAGCACTTATCACCTAAATGTATGGATGGATGCGCTCCCACTCTCGAGAGCCCAGTCCTGGCAAGCTCCCATCTCCATCAACAGTGCGTCCCATCACTGACTGCCACACCACCAGTTCTTGTTCCTGCTTTGCTTACTCTCACTTACACACTGCCTGCTCCCGCTCCTGTGATGCTCACTCCCCCTTCTGCACCTACCCCTTCGGATTCTTCTGCTTCAGGACTTCAACAAAAACAGACCTCAGCTGCTGAAAAGACAGCTGGCAGAAATTCTGAGTTACGTAAAGAAATCTCCTACGGTGCGAGTTTCCCCTAAGACAGCAGACGATCTCTCACCAGTTTCTTCGGAGGATGAGGAAGAAGGGGTTCAAGATTCGGCCCAGCTGACTGCATAAAAGGCCTTACTTTGCTTCCTCTTGGAGAGCTATCCTGGATTCTTCACTTCTCCTCCTCCTGCATCTCCAGCCTCTTCATTCCTGATGTTAAAGAGTCTGCGGGAACTTGCTCTCCTTCCCAAGATGGTTCTTTCCACTTCCTCCAGGAAAGTGTAGAAGGTAGTGAAGGAGTGGCTGTCGATGAAGAGGGAACAAGGGAAGGCGACGTTCACGCATCCTCCCTCCCACTTTATCGAGAGGTTCCATAGGCCTTACGTCACTGGAGAAAGCCCCTCCCTGGGAGTCGCTGCCTCCTCTAGTCTCATCGACTCTTCACGCCATGCAGGATTTGCCTCTGCCAAGGTTTTCTTTTCATTGGAGGAGCTGGATCACCTCGTCAATAGCCTCTTCAAGGGGTTTGAGGTATTCAGCTTCCTTGACTGAATGGTGGGCGCTCTTGCCAAGAAGATTGAGAACACCATAGAGACGGTTGACTTTGTTTCAACAGCGTGCTTTTGTGCACATATAAGGTTGTTCGTGATGGTGCAGCGGAGGTTTCGTCTCTCTTCACCTTCAGACTGCTGTGGTGTTCTTTCACATCGAAGGGAGTTACAGCCTTGTAAAAGGTGGCTTTGCTTTTTGCTCCTATGGACCCTTCTCACCTCTTTCCACAAGCCATGGTAGAGCAGATAGCTGCAGACCTGCAGAAAAAGTCAACACAGGACCTCCTGACTCAATCATCTCGTGCCAAGCCTTCTTTGTCTGCGCTCTTTCGTCCAAAGTTCATCTCCCGACTCCAGCAGCACCCCATTGGCGCTATGAGACCACAATCTCATTCAAGACCCTGCTCCAACCTGCGCTTCCATCAGATGTCTATCAAGAAGCACTCCATCACCAAGTCTAATCCAAACAAGTGAGCAAGGTCCTTCATGTCCCAGTCGGAGCCAGGCTCCTCGAGTTTTGGGAGAGGTGGGCTCGCAGAGGAGCAGACGCCGTGGATTGTAAGGGTATAAAAGGAGGGCTACTGCATCCTTTTCTCGGAGACCCCTCCTTTAGTCTCATCGCTTATCGCATTGACGGCGTACTCAAAAGGATTAAAAAAAACACTTGGCCCTAGCAAAGGAAGTGTCATCCCTTCTTCGGAAACAGCCCATAGAAGAGGTAATAAAGTCCATTCCCAGGGATTTTACAATCACCTGTTTGTAGTTCCCAAGACATCAGGGGGCTGGAGACCGGTACTAGACGTAAGCGCTCTCAATCGCTTCGTAGAAAAGACTAAGTTTACAATGGAAAGGAGCCCGTCAGTCATGTCATCTATTCATCCGGGCAATCGGATGATCACCCTAGACATGCAGGATGCTTATCTACATATGCCAGTTCATCCAACATCAAGTTTCTAAGATTTGTCTTTCAAGGGAAGGTCTTCCACTTTCGGTCTTTCCACGGCACTAAAAGTATTCTCTCAAGTTCTCTCTCAGAAAACCACACTTCAGAAGGTACCACCAAAGGTTGTCCATGCTCCATCTGACAGGCTTCAGATTGTCAGGAAACTCGTCAAGAGCGAAGCGCCTTTCAAGAGCAGCTGTGGCAGCAATTGCAAGGTGCAGATGCCAGTCTACTAGTAATGTCTACCAGTCAAAATGGACAGTCTTCCGTAGATGGTGCTCCAGACATCACATCTCGTCTTCTGAGACATCTGTAACTCAGATCGCCGATTTTCTTCTCTATTTAAGAACCTCTAAGAACCTTTCATCTTCCACGATTAAAGGTTACCGAGCCATGCTTTAGTCTGTGTTTAAGCATCGTAATCTGGACCTTTCTACTAATCAAGACCTTCATGACCTGTTGAAATCTTTTGACACCTCCAAGCAGAGGAAGTCGACATTGGTTTCCTGGAACCTGGACATAGTATTGAAGTAGCTTACGGGCCCTCCTTTCAAGCCCCTCAAGTCTGCTCCTCTCAAGGATTTTTCACAATAGACACTGTTTTAAGAGTGTTAGCTACAGCTAAATGCGTGAGCGAGCTACAAGCTATCGATACAAGAGTCGGATTCTCGCAGGGCAATGCATCTGCTCCTTCACATTAGGCCGCTTAGCTAAGAACGAGGATCCTAATAAGCCATGGTCCTGGTCTTTTCGTATAAGGAGTTTAACTGGTATCCTGAGCTAAGACGATGAAGAAAGAGCTCTCTGCCCAGTCAGAGCACTGAGGTGTTACCTGGAGAAAACAGAGAAGATCAAGGCCTCCTCAAGTAACCTCTGGTGTTCAGTCAAGAATCCTTCCGGTCCGCTTTCCAAGAACGGCCTCTCATTCTTTATCAGAGACCTGATATCCGAAGCTCATTCCCGGATACAGGAGGAATCACTGCCATTGCTGAAAGTGAGAGCACATGAGGTCAGAGCTGTGGCTGCCTCTCTCTCCTTTAAACATAACTTGTATCTCTTTGCGATACTTCAATCAACCTTTTGGAGGTGTAAGTCGATATTTGCGTTACATTATCTGAAAGACGTAGAAACAGTCTTTGAAAATTGAAGTACCCTTAGCCCATTGGCGGTGGCTGGACTAAGGTAATAATTAAAGCATTTTAAATTTGAATTTATTAGCATCTGAATAGCGTCAGGGCCTAAGGCAATAATCAAAAAATCATTTAAAAGTGAATTTTTGATATTTTAAAAATAAATCTTATATGGGATGAAATTTAAAGATGTGAGGTTTTATCTGCCAAAAGAAATTTTCTTTTATCTTAGGGACTAATGCAATAATTAAAACAATTTAAATGTGAACTTATGATATTTTAAAATTAAAATTCAAAATAAATCTTATACGAGATGAAATTTAAAGATGTGAGGTTTTATCTGCCAAAAGGATTTCTTTTTTATCTTCAATACTTTTGGAGATACAGTGGACCCCTGTATTCAGGGGGTAGGTGCTGCTTACTAGACCACCCCCGAATAGCTAGAATCCGCAAATATACTTAGAAACCCTACAATAATAATGCTTAAAACTGCCTATTTTGTCAGTTTAAACTCAAGAAAAACCCTCTATATATGCTTATACGTACAGTGGAACCTCTACATATGAAAGCCCCTACGTAAGAAAATGACATTGTTATGATACAATAAAGTTTCATACATACTTACCTGGCAGATATATACATAGCTATAGACTCCGTCGTTCCCGACAGAATTTCAAATTCGCGGCACTCGCTACAGGTAGGTCAGGTGATCTACCTGCCCTGCTCTGGGTGGCAGGGCTAGGAACTATTCCCGTTTTCTAATCATATTCTCTCTTCCACCTGTCTCCTGCGGGGAGGCTGGGTGGGTCTTCAATTGTATATATCTGCCAGGTAAGTATGTATGAAACTTTATTGTATCATAACAATGTCATTTTCATACATTCAACTTACCTGTCAGATATATACATAGCTGATTGACACCCTTTGGTGGAGGGCAAGAGACAGCTAACCAACTGACTAGACAGGTAAACAACATATGTTGTAGGTATTAATAAACCTTAGTTCCTACCTTTTTAGATGGAAGACTTCGTGGCTATTGCCCAGGAGTCTGCTTCATCTCAAGAGCCTTAGCGAGATAGTGATCTGTGGCCAAGAGTTCTTGTGGATCTGTCGATGGGGTCTCTTCCACTACTCGACAGAATCCTAACTGGCGTTTGTCAATGGGAGCACATCCGCTTATATGACAACACGCACTAATTTAAGGAGCACACAACCAATCCCGATCACCCGATCCTAACCCGTGGGTAGTTTTCTAAGATTGCCTAGAGTTATCCCCAAACTCTTTGCAAACAACCACAAACTCGAAACTCATACATACAAAAATAACAAAATTTTTGTACCCCTCTAATAGTCAGATGTCACTCGATTTTCAAATGAAGAGAAGTGAAGGCCGCCTGTGCGACTACTGACACTCCCATACACCGAAAACCCGAGAACACATCCGACAAGAGGGTTACGTACATAATTTTAAGGATTGGTGCTTTCTCCTTTACCCAGAACCGTCTGTGCTGACACAAACGGACCTAACGAAAAACATTTATCATACGTAACTCGCACGTCTTTTAAATAATGGGATGCAAACACAGAGTTGCATCTCCAATAAGTTGTGTCCAAAATGTTCTTTAGTGACATATTTCTTTGGAACGCCACCGAGGTTTGCGATTGCCTCTAACTTCGTGGGCTCCCACTCTTAGAAGATTAAAAGAATCATCTGGACACTTCTTATGAGCTTCTGTGATAACACTTCTAACAAAGAAGGCTAATGCGTTCTTGGACATTGCTCTCTTGGGGTCTTTCACTGAGCACCAAAGACCTTTCTGCGAACCCCCCAACTGCTTCTTCCTGTCCGCAGATAAAATTTTAGAGCTCTAACTGGGCAAAGGGATCTTTCTGCCTCTCTGCCCACCAAACTAGAAAGTCCTTCACTTGCTTGGAAGCTCCTGGGCCAGGATTCGAAGGGTTTTCATTTTTGGCCAGAAAAAGGGACTGAAATGAACAAATTGCGGAGTCTCCTTTGAAGCCAACTCTTGATTCAAGGGCGTGCAACTCACTGATTCTTTTTGCCGTTGCAAGAGACATCAGAAACAAACACTTTCTAGTGATATTACGGAACGAAGCAGTGTGAAGTGGTTCGAATTCATCTGATGAAAGAAATTTAAGAACCACATCTAAGTTCCAGCTTGGAACCTTAGGTTCAAGTGATTTAGATGTTTCGAATGAACGAATGAGGTCGTGCAAATCCTTGTCATTCGTTAGATCTAATCCTCTGTTTCTAAAGACTGCTGAGAGCATACTCCTGTACCCCTTAATAGTTGGTACCGAGGAGTGCGACTTTTGCCTAAGAAACAGAAGGAAATCTGCAATTTCGGTCACAGAGGTACTGGAAGAGGACAGCTTCTTCGACCTACACCAGTTTCTGAAAACTTCCCACCCACTTCGATTGGTACACTCGCCTAGTAGATGATCTGCGGGCTCTAGCAATTGCGTTTGCTGCCTGGCGAGAAAACCCTCTCGCTCTGACAAGTCTTTCGATAGTCGAAAGGCAGTCAGAGCAAGAGCGGGTAGATTTTGATGGTACCTCTCGAAGTGGGGTTGTTTGAGCAGATCTATTCTGTTTGGAAGAGATCTGGGGAAGTCCACTGTCCATTCCATCACCTCTGTGAACCAAATTTGAGCTGGCCAATACGGAGCGATCAGAGTCATCTTGGTTCCTTCGGATGCCACGAATTTTCTGACTACTTCCCCCAGTATCTTGAACGGGGGAAAAGCGTAAACGTCTATTCCTGACCAGTCCAGGAGAAAGGCGTCTGTTGCATAAGCCCGGGGATCCTCCACCAGGGCACAAAATGTATCTATCCTTTTGGAGAGGAATGTGGCGAAAAGATCTATTTGAGGCTTCCCCCAAAGGAGCCAAAGGCTCTGACAGACTTCTGAGTGGAGTGTCCATTCTGTGGGAAGGACCTGGAATCTCCTGCTCAATCTGTCCGCTCTCACATTCCTCTCCCCTTGAACAAACCTTGTTAGAAGAATTACCTTCCTTTGGTTCGCCCAAATCAGTAGATCCCGTGCCAGCTCGTACAGAGCAAAAGAGTGCGTCCCTCCTTGCTTCTTGACATAAGCCAGAGCTGTCGTATTGTCTGAATTTATCTGCACGACTTTGCCTCTGACCAAGTGTTCGAAGCTCTTTAGCGCCAGGTGAATTGCTAAGAGCTCTTTGCAATTTATGTGCCATGACACCTGTTCTGCCGACCAGGTGCCTGACACTTCTTCTGGGTTCCGCCAATGTTGCACCCCAGCCCGCCTCCGAGGCGTCTGAAAACAATGTCAGGCTTGGGTTCCGTACTTGCAGGGACACTCCTTTGTTTTCCTTTAATGGAACCAACCACCACTTCAAATGATGTTTTATTTCTTCCGATATTGGAAACGTGTCCGAGAGCTGACCTGTCTTCCAACTCCAACTTCTTCTTAGGAAGAACTGAAGCGGTCGAAGATTGTAATCTTCCTAGGAGAAAGAAGTTCGAGCGAGGAAAGGGTTCCCAGAAGGCTCAGCCATTCCCTCGCCGAAGTGCGCTCTTTCCCTAGAAAGTTCGATACTGTGGCACAGCCTTTCTTTAATCTCTCTTGAGATGGAAAAGCTCGAAAACCCCGAGAATCCATCTGAATCCCCAGATAAACCACGTTCTGGCTGGGGATCATCTGAGACTTCTCGAGGTTCACGATCAATCCCAAAGACTTTGTCAATTCCAGTGTTATTAACAGGTCCTCCAAACACTGCTTTTGAGACCTGGCTCTGATGAAGCCAAGTCGTCCAGGTACATGGAGACATTTATCCCTTTCAAATGTAGGTGCCTTGCTACATTTTTCATCACGTCTGTGAAGACTTGAGGAGCCGTGGACAGGCCGAAACACAGGGCCCTGAACTGATAATTTCTTCCTTCGAACATAAATCGAAGGTACTTCCTCGACGAATGGTTGATCGGGATGTGGAAGTATGCGTCTGAAGATCTAGGGACACCATCCAATCCCCTTGTCGTAGTGCTGCAAGGACTGAGGCAGACGTTTCCATGCTGAACTTCTGTTGTTCGACAAATTTGTTCAGCGCACTTACGTCCAGTACCGGTCTCCATCCCCCCGAGGCTTTTGTTACAAAACAAGCGATTGTAAAACCCCGGGGAGTTGCAATCCAGCAACAAGTTCTATTGCCCTTTTGTCCCACATCTGTTCCACCATTTGACGAAGAGTGTCCCTCAGAATAGGGTCCCTGTATCTGGCGGACAATTCCCTCGGAGATGTTGTCAAGGGAGGAATGTCCTTGAATGGGATCGATTACCCCATTCTTGATAATCGACATCGTCCAAGTGTTGGCTCCTATGTCTTCCCAGGCTTTCGCAAAATAATGTAGCCTGGCTCCTACGGGTGTCTGGAGGACAGAATTCTCACTTCCCTTTCTTAAAGGGACGGAAGGAAGACCTGCCCCTCTTATCGGTTGACTTCCTTCTGGCGATCGGTCTAGTTGGAAGACCTCCTCGAAAGGGCTGTTTCTGAGCTGGGCGAGCCACTTTCTTTTCCTCACTAGCCACAGGCCTATTCTTCCTTGAGGATTGTCTAAGGAGATCCTGGGTGGCCTTTTCCGTTAGAGAATGCGCGATGTCCTTCACCAACTGCGAGGGAAAAAGGTGTTCAGAGAGAGGCGCAAACAGTAAGGCGGCTCTCTGCGAATGAGAGACGGCCTTCGTGAGGAAAGCACTGTGCACCGCCCTTTTCTTTAAAACTCCTGCACCATATAGGGAGCATACCTCAGCCGATCCATCCTGAACAGCCTTATCAATGCAGGCGAGGATGCAATTTAGGGTTTCTGGGTCGAGTTGTTCCTTTTCTTGAGATTTCTTGGCCAGAACCCCAAGGGACCAATCTAAGAAGTTAAAAACTTCTAAGGTGTGAAAAAGTCCCTTGATGAGGTGGTCCGTTTCCGAAAGCCCCCCATGTAACCTTCGCTGCATTCAAGGCGTGCCTCTCGACGAATCCCACCAAACTCGAGAAGTCTGATTCAGCTGAAACGGACAGAGATAATCCCATATCCTCTCCCGTTTCGTACCAAATTCCTCTCCTCCCTGTAAGTTTAGCGGGAGGCATACAAAAGACCGTCCTTCCTAACTCCTTCTTCTTCTTGAACCAGGAGTCAAGAGATTGTAGAGCTCTCCTCATAGAAATAGCAGGCTTCATTTTAAGGAAAGAGGAAGACTTGAGTGTTTTCGTGCTCGAAAACTGCGAGCGTGGCGAAGGGGGAGCAGCTGGCGTCAAAGAGTCTCCATATTCCTCCAACAGAAGGGACGAAAGAACTTTATAATTAGAAGATCCTTCCTTCATTTCGTCCTCCGAGGCATCTTCTGGGTTGATAGGCTCGGAAGGAGAAGGCTCTCTTCTTTCTACTGACTCTTCTCTTACTCTCTTACGAGTGTCAGGCTCTTCATACGAGGAATGCGCCTGGTGTACAGCAGGAGTATCTCGCCTGGGAGGAGTAACGTGCTTGGAATACTCCTGGCGCCTGGCAGGCGCAAAGCGCCTCGAATACTCCTGGCTTTCAGTAGGCGCATTTTGTTCAGAATACTCCTGGCGCGTTGTAGGAGTATTAAGTTCCGAATACTCCTGGCGCCTGGCAGGCGCAGAGCGCCTCGAATACTCCTGGCTTTTAGTAGGCGCATTTTGTTCAGAATACTCCTGGCGCGTGGTAGGAGTATTAAGTTCCGAATACTCCTAGGCGCCTGGAGGATGTATAAGCTTCGGAATACTCCCTGGCGCTGGGAGGAGTAACGCGCCTGGAATACTCCTGGCGCTTGGCAGGCGCAGAGCGCCTCGAATACTCCTGGCTTTTAGTAGGCGCATTTTGTTCAGAATACTCCTGGCGTGTGGTAGGAGTATTAAGTTCCGAATACTCCTGGCGCCTGGGAGGAGTATAAGCTTCGGAATACTCCTGGCGCCTGGGAGGAGTATTTAGTTCAGAATACTCCTGGCGCCTGGGAGGAGTATCTAGGCCCGACGACTCCTGGTGTCTGGTAGGAGCACGTCGTCCGAATACTCCTGATCCTTAGCATGCGTCTGATGTTTAGTAGGCGCTTTCCGTCTCACAAGTGCTCTACTCCTAACAGGATCTTCCTCTTCAGCTAATCTCTTGGCGCTTGATTGAAGATCTTGAATGTTTGTTACTGGCTCGTTGCGCCTACTCGGACGTCTGGCTTCTGGTTGGCGCCCTACTCTTGACAGGAGTAGCTTCCTTTCTTACCTCTCTCCTGTCTAGCGCACCGCCCCCCCCACCCCCCCAGAGATGGCCGCCTGTGCGACAACTCCCCTGAAGGATGCGTCGCGCCTGGCAGGAGATAGGTATTTAGATCTTTTAATAGGAAGCCTATCATCCTTCTTACGAGTAGGCTCCTTATAACGAGTTCCTACTAACAAGGCTAATTGCTCTTGCATATTCTTCAAAATTTTCTTGGTTGAGGAATCTTCCGAATTAGGAGAGGGAGATCTGGAAGGCGCTCTAGGATCTCTTCCAGACCCAGAGTCTGACTGTATTCTCCGCCTTCTTTATTACCGAAGGCGCTCCTCCTTCTGAGAAGCGCTCGGGACTCGAATTGAGCTCATGCTCTTTCATACTCCTCTTCAAAGGACGGGAAAGATTCGACTCCTTCCATCCTCTTCTCGGAGAAGGCGAACTCGACGACGAAAAGCACTCTCGAAGGACGCTTTTCCTATAGCGGTCCTTGGCAGTCGATACGCATCGATTTCTGCCGAAGGGACGCCTGATCGTTGGGGATTCTCCACAACCCCCGTACGGCTTTCGACTTTCCTTCTCCTCCGGGCCAGGGAGCTTGGAAGAGGTCTAGGCCTGGGAGCGTCGCAGAGACGACCAGACGCCCCCTCCACTACACTGGGGACACTAATATCACTGCCACATTCACTTTCCTTACCTTCCAATGCTGCGACTTTTTCCTGCATTTTCTGAAGGGAAGCTCTAAGTTCTGCTATTTCCGAAGCAGAACTAGAGGGATTAGCAATTTGTGAACGGGCTGAAACAGAATGGTCATTATCATCATAGGAAGAAGCTACAGAGCTAGACAGTAAATCATGAGAGGCAGACATTCTGCGGGTTTTATAAGCCGCCTTCCTCTCTCTATCTTTCTCTAACTTCTTCAGTAAGAAGTTAGATTCTTCCACTCTTGTGCACTCAGTTTCTCACACTCATTACACGTATTCTCAATCGAACATTCAACCATTTCTACACCCCCTACAACTAGTGTGAGGATCTACCGAAGCTTTCGGAATCCTCACCTTACAGCCCTCATTCACACACACTCTGAACTAACACTAGAATCAGACATATTCACAAATTCCAAAAACCAAGTCCAAAAAACAGTCCACGATAGCGAATGCCAAACAACGATCCAAGTACGTCACCAAATATCAGCGAGAGATGATCAAAAGCTTTGCGAAAAACGAATTCTAGTCAGGAGGAAGTAACAACAATGTTGATACAGCCGCGACAGAGAGAATATGATTAGAAAACGGGAATAGTTCCTAGCCCTGCCACCCAGAGAGCAGGGCGGTAGATCACCTGACCTACCTGTAGCGAGTGCCCGCGAAATTTGAAATTCTGTCGGGAACGACGGAGTCTATAGCTATGTATATACTGACAGGTAAGTTGAATGTATGAAAATTCAGGTTACTATAGCAAAGACGAAGATTTTTTTGCTTCTGTGTACAAAAATAATTCAGGTTGCGAAAGGGTAAAGTCCGATGTTTGCCCAGGCTGCGAGAACAATTTTGAAACTGGCGCGTCGCCAACTCAAGACTCGCCACCATCCTCCCGCTCTCCCATTGGTTCCTGATGCTAGTCACCACCATAAGATCCTGCTCTCCTATTGGTCAGCATCTGTCCCATCATGCCTCTATGTAAAGGCGTTCCTTGACCATTTTTTGCTGCAGCATTATCGTAAACACATGGAATTAGTTTGTTCACATATAAATATTTAGTTTGTTAACGTAAATTCGTGTTAGTGATTTCGCTTTCGTTGTACTGTAAGTTATTTTATCGCATTGTGTGTGAACTTAATGACTTACGTTATTAGCCTTGGGTCCCAAGAATGTTGCTGAAGTTCACGGAAAGAGGATGTTTTCTATGGAGACGAAGATGGAGATGATCAAGACTTGTTAATGTTTTCTGCCATTTGTTAATGTGTTTCGTAAATTTTAGTGTTAATGTTTTCTGCCATCTGTTAATGTGTTTCGTAAAGTTAAGTGTTCATGTTTACTGCCGTTTGTCCTCCCCCTCTGTCGCCACTTTCGGACATCACCTCACTCGAAAAGTAAGGTTCCACATTTTACTACATACGTACATACATGTACACACAGTATTTCTTGTATCCTGTACACTAATACACTTTATTTACAGGTAGAGTAACGGTTTGGTTAAGTACTGAATGGTCCAAATAGTTGTATTTCATTGTTTATTGGTCAATTTAGATTATAAAATTTACTGTGTTTTTGTAGGGCTTGGAACGAATTAGGCAATATACATGTAAAACGTAGTTCTAGATCCGAAAAAATCAGGTTACGAAGGCCGCTTCAGAATGGATTAATTTCGTAGTCATAACCTGAGGCACTACTGTACCTGGTTTTTTAATAGTTTTATCACAAAAATTCATTTAATCATGAAATTGATATGAAAATTCCTTAATTTCTGGATATTTCACATAGAAAAATACTGCGCATACACGAATTTCCTGTGATTAATGGGTATATAAAGTCCATAGGGAAATCTGCGAATGTGTGAGTCCGACAATCCTAAATCCACAAATTAGCATTAGCATTTGAATATGTAGCGTTAGGGCAGAGCTGCCAGAAATGAGCCCGTTTCCAGTAAGACTTTGCTTTGCTCGTAATTACAGCTCATACTATATCAAAACAGATAAGAATTAGTACGTAAAATCAGTAGCAAATTATGAGTATATAAATTTACCGAGATCAAAGATGTAGTAGGTTTTTTGGATTATACATGTTTTCTAACATTGCTTTGCACTTTTCTTTGCAAAATTACATTTATAACTGACATATTGAGCAAATAAATAAAATGCCATCAAGGGAGGAAGAAAATCACATGTCCCCTTGAAGTCAACATCACAACTAACTCTCTCATGAGCCACCCAATTGATCTGAGCTAGTCTAAAAGTTGCCGTTAGTGAATTTACGGGCTATAGAAGTAATGGAAGCTCTCTCCTGCCAGATTCTTTCAAATCGAAGACGAGTAATAATGAAGCTCATCATGAGTGGGTCTGTCCACCACCCAAAACCTGTTATTGCTTACTCATATGAGGGGTTCCATCCATTAAGGGTTACTTTGTATTTTTCACAGCTAACAAACCTGAGGTCTTAACTCTGACTGCCCACCTCTAGGCCAAATCAATGGCGCGTAATATTGTTAATCACCATGAAGCACTCCGTCGTCCACCCAAACCTTGTTATTGTTACTCTTGTATGCATGTACATCCACTAAGGGTTAATACATTAAATTTTTTTCATAAATTATATGAAAGCTAAAGAAGAAATTATACTAGTACCTGATAGAGCATGAAGATCAGGCCAAGCTCATAAACAATGGAAATGATGAAAGTGAGCCGCCAAATAGCCGGGTGGGGACGTTTAAAAGGGCCATCTGGAGTTACGGTCACACCCAATAATATGAAAACCAACACACTGGCAACAAGGCCTCTGTAAACATTACCAATAGTTAATTCATACCACAATTTTCATATTTACAGCTGGACACACTACTTTCTAAAAACATTAAAGTCTATAGAATTTTCTGGTCTCAAATTAAAGACTTGTAAATTGCACTATCAAAAATCATTTTAAAATTGTATTCATAACTATACCAATTACTTTGTCAACTCATCCACTCCTACAAATGTTAGACTTCTATATAATAAAGATTCTCTTACAGTTATTTTTTGAAAGCAGCAAAAGGTTACTACTTTTAATCACATGACCATAAACTTCTTCGGACCCACTGCACTCCAACCTAGTCCATCCAATCCTCCTCTGACTGAAACATGACTCTGGGCAAAAACTGACAACACTTAAAAAGCAGCTATCATATAAAAGATGACCATTGAATTAACTGATGAAAGGAATAACTATACAGTAAAATCATTTACACTGTGAATACTGTACTTAACCCTTCGTCATTGACTGGCACTTTTATGCATTAAATTACTTCACAAAAAAAAAAATCTTTTTCTACTCATATTGGATAAGAAGACTTTTCTTTCCATTAAATTTTCTTAAATCACCAAAAATATTATGTACCTTCTTACCTTTTTGTATTATCCACCATGTCTTCATCTGGAGGTGTAAGAGCTTCATACACAAGAAAACATATCATAAATACCATTGTTGTTAGTGTGTGTGCTCTCCTGCAATAAGAGAAAGAAAAATTGTGAATTACATGTATTGTGGAGATTAGGTAGTTAGTGTAGGATGTAAACAGCTAATATACTAAAATGTAACAAGAAAATGGGAGACCATGGCAACAATTAGACCCCATACTTAAGCCGAGATCCAAAGGATATGTAATTTATGACGATGAGCAGCAGAATTCTGGAAAGTGTTTCTTTCTTTTGTTCTTTCTTGAAATCTCTAACTGGAAACCCTAAGGACAGAGGCAACAGACTTTGAACGAGAGAGAGAGAGAGAGAGAGAGAGAGAGAGAGAGAGAGAGAGAGAGAGAGACCTTACAGACCTTACATCTTGTTCGGGTTGCCCCAGGTCCCTCAGTGTGAGGCACCTCTAATGTCTACCAGAGAGTTGCTAGTACATCTTCCGGTATATTTTGCATCTTCCAATCTTGGATGGTCAGGGATGCAGCTTAGATATTTGTCGAGCTTATTCTTGAACACATCTACGCTCACTCCTGATATATTCCTCAGATGAGCTGGCAACGCTTTGAATAGACGCTGCATTATCGATGCTGGTGCGTAGTGGATTAATGTCCTGTGTGCTTTCCTTATTTTTCCTGGTATAATTTTGGGGCACTATTAATCTACTTCTGCTTGCTCTTTCTGATATTTTTAGTCCCATGATGTTTTCGGCTATTCCTTCTATCTGTTTCCATGCCTGAATTATCATGTAGTGTTCTCTTCTCCTTTCTAGACTATATAATTTTAAGGATTGTAGTCTTTCCCTGTAGTCAAGATCCTTAACTTCTTCTATTCTAGCTGTAAAGGACCTTTGTACGTCTCTATTTTTGCAATATCCTTTTGATAGTGTGGGTACCATATCATATTGCAATATTCAAGTGGACTACGAACATATGTTTTATAAAGCATAATCATGTGTTCAGCTTTTCTTGTTTTGAAGTGCCATAACAACATTCCCATTTTTGCTTTACATTTTGTCAATAGAATTGCTATTTGATCATTGCATAACATGTTCCTATTCATCATCACACCAAGGTCTTTAACTGCTTCCTTATTTGTGATTGTCTCATTATTAGGTCCCCTATATGCAAATAGTTTTCCTTCTCTGTCTCCAAAATTTGTTGATTCAAATTTATCAGAGTTAAATACCATCCCTTTTACCTCTGCCCAATCATATACTTTGTTAAGGTCTCTTTGTAATGCGTTCCTATCTTCATCACAAGTAATTTTCTCTACTTATTCTTGTGTCATCGGAGAAACTACTCACTACCGAGTCCTTAACATTACTGTCTATGTCTGCAATCATAATAACAAACAGTAATGCAGCTAACTCCATACCTTGTGGCACACCGTATATTACCTTAGCTTCATCTGATTTCTCATCGTTTGCAATAACTATCTGTTTTCTGTTGTGTAAAAATTCTTTTAATCATCTTCCTACTTTATCCACTATATTACGTTTTCTAATTTTCTTCGCTAATATATTATGGTCTACCTTGTCAAAAGCTTTTGCAAAGTCTAGATATACCACATCTGTTTCATTTCCGCTTTTCATATTTTTGTATATGTTCTCACGGTGGACTAATAGTTGGGTGTGTGTACTTTTTCCGGGTACGAAACCATGTTGTCCTATATTAAACAAATTATTTTTTATTAAATATTTCATAATATTTTTCTTCATTATCCTTTCATACACTTTCATAATATGTGATGCTAGACTCACAGGCCTATAATTACCTGCCTCTAGTCTTGATCCACTTTTGAAAGTAGGGGTAATATATGCTAATTTGTGCTCATCATAAGTCTTGCCTCTATCTACACTTTGTCTTAATAATATTGCAAGTGGCTTTGCGATAGAATGAACTACTTTCTTTAACAAAATAGCAGGGACACCATCAGGCCCTGCTGCAGCTCCATTTTTAATTTCATTAATAGCCTGCACAATATCAGCTTCATTAATATCTATGTCTGCTAAATATTCACTATTTTCATCCCTTACTTCTATATCATAATCTTCATTATGAATTCTAGGGGTGAATTCTCCCTTATATCGTTCTGCCAATATGTTGCATATTTCCTTTTTTTCATTCGTTAATCTCCCTTCAATTCTTAGAGGGCTTATTTCTATTCTTCTTTTATGCATCTTTTTTGCATACAAGTATAATAGTTTGGGGTTTTGCTTGATATTTACTAGTGTTTTTTCTTCCAAGTCCCGTTTTTCATTTTCTTTTGATTGTATAATCTTTTGTTCTGCATTTTCTATCTTACTTTTTAGTTCTATCACTTTCCATACATTTTTTTCTTTTGCTAGACCTTTTTCCACTTTTCTGATTTTCTGGAACAAGATCCTTCTGTCTCTTGGTATGCATGACTGATGTTTACTTTTCTTCCTTGGTATATATTTATCCACTATTTTCTCTAATATTTTATATAATATCTCCGTATTTACCTTTATATCATCACTTACGAAAATTTTATCCCAATCTTTGTTTAATTCTTCATTTATTTCTGACCACCATTTTATATTTTTACTGTAGAAGTTGTATTTTCCATATCCTTCCCACTTTTTCATTTCTTGCTTATTTCTGTTTTCACTTGCTTTGGAATGGACTGTTAATTCTATGACATTATGGTCTGAAATACTCACATTATAAACTATTATTTCTTTAACATAATTCACCTCGTTCACAAATACTAGGTCTAAAGTATTTTCCTTTCTTGTTGGCAGGTGATTTATTTGTTGAATGTTGTATTCTAGTAGCATATCTAATAGCTTTTCGAACTGCCTCTTATCTTCTGCACTACTATTACTCTCTTTTTTATATGTATAAATACAACCACAATCTACTATTCGTTCTTTCCAGTCTACGAAAGGAAAGTTAAAGTCTCCGGTTAGTCATAGAAGAGTGCAGGGGATGTTTATCATTCTAGTACAGTTTATGCAACAAGGATAATGATGTCACTTTACGATTATGTCTATGCTAAAGTCAACAATCACAGCTGGCACAATAAACTTGACTGATGATGTAACTCTATCAAAGAGTTTGCGATGACAGTCAGCATTGGAAGACTACACTGGAGAACAGTACTCCAAGCAAGAAAGAAGTGTTCAAACACTTAAGATATACCTAACAACTTTATCACAAAACATTAAAAAATACTGTATTTCTGCAATATACCAACATTTTCAGGAACAGAAGCAGAAATATTACATATATACTCCTCAAAGTAAATTTTTGATCAAAAGTTACACCTAAATTCTCAAGTGTGCCACTGACTTTAAACCATACCATTTAAATGTAAATTAGGATACAAAAGCAAAAGTATTCTGGATAACTAACAATCATACCTTGAGTTTTATAAGGGTTCAGGTTCATGAACCAAAGCCTACTCCACTCATGAATAGTACGTAGTATGTGCAAGATCTCTATTCAAAGATTCCACAACCACAGATCTAAGGCGTGGAGATAAAACAAAAGCTGTTTGAGCTGCATCATTGGCATATGCAACCAGTGTGTTCTCAAGACCTTGTCACTTGTAGTATACATCATAAATTTGCAAATGTTAAAGCATACTAACTTGATCAATATACGAAATGACATTACTTTACAACATTTAGTATGTCCTTATAGTTATTTTTGGATAATATTTAAAAAGCTTAGTTCACAACTTGTTTCTACAATCTGTAACAGGATGGGAAGCAGCATCTTCACCTTTCCTTTCAACCTTTGGTTACCATACCATATACATACCCTTAACATAAAAGTAATTTGTACTCATGATTACCACTAGTTTCTTTTCATAATGAAGACTACATCATTTAAATAAAAAAAATTGACAGCTTCGTATCTACATTAGAAACATTGACTAACAACATTTCTCTAGAAACACTTTAAAACTGTGATATCTATCTTCAAACATTTAGTAACCACCAAGTGGAAGCATTCTGGAAATACAGCCTACGTATCTGGAAACCTCAGATGATTATACTGTCCACTTGCAAACTTCTGACAACTACAATGTTCTTAAGGCCTGTCCACACTAGGAAACATTGTTTGCAAATAAAGTCCGCAAACACTTTTTACTACTACATATTTATTTCCCATCCAGAATAGAAAACACATTTATTGTTTGTGTGTTTATGTATATATAAACATGCATAATGTATGTATATAAGTGTATGTATGTATATTGTATGTATATATTTTCAATTCGGCCAGAAGCAAGTCAGCATGACACACTCCTTTTTCTAAAAACTTCCTTACCATCTCTTTTTCTTTCTCTTATCCCTCCTCAAGTGCATTAAAATAGCCAAGCAGAACAGAGGCTACTACACCAACAAGCATCCTGACGACAACTTGGGCCTGGACAGGAAAAATTGTTTGCAAAATTTTTTTATAAACAATGTTTCCTAGTATGGATAGGCCTTTATGAAACTGCTTTGAAACAAAAGACTCTACTATCTAGAGATGTCTGGCAACTATACCAACTTGCAACCCTTTCATATGACTGCAATATCTTGAAATTTCTGGAAAATAAACTATCTACTTGCAAACTATCAAACAATGACAGCACTCTATGGAAATTTCAGGTAACTAAACCACCCACTTGCAAACAATGTCAAACAATGACTTCACTATATGGCAACTTCAGGCAACTAAACCATTCACTTGCAAACACTTTCAAACAAAGATGGCACCAAGTAGAAACTTCTGACAACTTATCAATCCACTTGTAAATGATTTGAAACAATGCCTGTAATATCTGGAAACTGCAGGCAACTAAACCAAACCATCCCCTTCCAAATGTTTTCTAATAATGATGGCACAATTTGAAACTCCTGGTCAATCCACTTATAAACAACAATGCACGATCTGGAACTTCTGGCAACTAAACCATCGACTTGCAAACAATGATGCACTATCTGGATATTTCTGGCAAGCAAATCATCCATTTGCAAGCAATGAAACACTATCTGGAATTTCTGGCAACTAAACCATCCTATTGCAAGCTCATGGCAACTATAAATTTCACCTGGAAACGCCTGACATTTGCAATGTCCCCGTGGAAACTTCTGCTAACTACAGCTCAAGAATCAAGTAGAAACAACCTCCTTGCTTGGAGTGAGAATAAACATTAAATAATGGTAGGCAGAACCACCATGGCAGTGCATTAATTTGCAAGACAAAGAGTACTACTTTATGCTGTGCAAGTGGTGGGGTTCGCGAATGATGAAACCTGTTCTATCTGACCCATACAAGAAACCTGATATATGCCGGACTGCCTACTGAGAAATTCTTTATCACTTACACAACAGTATATATTTTCCCCTTAGAGGGGATGGGTTTGGAAGGTGTTACTCATGAACTTCGCCCAGGTTGCAGCCAACCACATTCAACTAACCAACTATTTACTTCATTCCGCTCATTCCCCATAAAGTGCCTAAATCATTCTGCTTTGTTCATGAATCAAATGTCTCTCTAACTAGTGAAGCTAGAGGCTTAGTTACTGCACTTTGAGGACACACTTCAATGTTTATCATTACACCAAACACATAATCCATGTGGAATAATCCTACACAATCATAAACTTGCCAAGCAAATTTGCAAATGGTGAAATTCCCATAATTATGTGAAAATCAGGAAAGCTGTTCTGTGAGAACTAAAGTCAACCGCAGACGAAAATAGCAATTAAAACTTTATCTTAATAGCTAACGCAGATCATAAGTAAAACAAATATAGGCAAAGAAACAAAAATTAACCATGAGAGAGAGAGAGAGAGAGAGAGAGAGAGAGAGAGAGAGAGAGAGAGAGAGAGAGAGACTAAAAATAACAAAGTCCCCTGGGCAGCTACAATGATTGTAATCTCACTCAACCAAATTAACTTATAATCCACTGCAAAGAGAGAGAGAGAGAGAGAGAAGAGGTAAACGTAAGGGGAAGATAGGGGCGGGAACACGGAAATAGCATGAGGGGGGGGGGGGATGGGGGAATTCTAACATGAGGGCGAGGGGGGTAGATAAAATATTCCCAGCATGGCACATAGTACTACTAGATGCTAGCATGTCGGTGCCGCAATGCTGCGTTCTCCTCTTGAGGTCAACGACGAAAAACGGCTGGAGTGACTACAGCAAAAGGGAATATTGATGAAACCGCACACATACATTCATGTATGCTGTGCAGCTCAATGTCACGCGTCAGGGGACAGTTTACGAAGTTACTCTTCGTCTAAGCTTACAGGTCAATATTCTGGCGTTGGGACGCTTCTTGGAAACATTATCTCTGCTATAAGCAGTAAGTACAGTAAAAGAAAATATACCAAACACTCTCTTGATGTTGTTTTATACGCATCTCTTGAAAATGATGAACAATAGTACATTTTATGCTCGTGTTTGTAGCATTTTGAATAAATGTCTTAAGGGTTGGCATGGTTACGCCCCATAGAACAACCTAAACTTTTTCACCAGGAATTTTAATGGTCTTTGATGTAGAGCAGAGAACAATATTTGCAAAGAGACAAAAAGACTTGTTCTCATGTTTCGAAGTACCAGCAATGATGTTAACAGTTGTTTACGCCGAGTAAACTGTAGGCGACACAAAAACGGCCGAGCTCTTTAACTCAATTATAAACCTAAAACACAGGTTCAATCGTTTTTAAAAATTCAGTTTGTGAGGTGCATGATTGTGCACATATAGGTATATATAAACGAATTCATAAATAAGGAGGCATTATCTTCAACTGCCGAGGGAGATACCTCGTAAGGAAACGACTCAAACAAAAGCAGTAGTATACGTAATCGGTACCGATCATCACAGCTGGGCGACGTAAGGTTTCGTTACAGCGGTTCGCCTTGACGTGAATGTGTCTAGCGTATCAGTAAAATGCGAGGTGCCGGATAGGAAGGGTCGCAAAATATTGTTCAGAGATCTCCCTAGCAAATAAGGAAAAATCCCTAAGTGGAATCACTGTTCCTCACACATTCCTGCCAAAACTGCGACACCACCAAATTTCCCTAGCGATGTAAAGGGAAAAATCCCTCGAAAACCAAATTTCCAGAACGTTTATACACATTAAACCCTTTCTTTAAGGCTCCCTTTACACGAGCGGTCTTCTCCATAGAAATCAATGACGTTAAATGAGACCGTTCACACGAATCCCATAGGCAAGAGATTCGCCTGTCGCGTGCCATGCTACATCGTGCGGCGCCGGCCAAGCGGTATGGAATAGTGAAGATAGAAGTCCATGGAGCTGTTCGGACGAGCGGTTTTTTCCCTGTGCGACAGTAATACATATTGCTATTTGATTTAGCTTCACCTGCACTTACCTCACAGTCAGGGCAACAGCTGTTTCAGGTGAAATGGACGGTGTCGTAACAGTGATTTGTCTAATTCCGTCTTTCAACTCGCTCACAAGTTCTTCTTCTAAGGGAGGAGACGACATGCAAAAATCATTCAAGAACTTTTCTGAATTGATCACCTTCCACGTCTAAATATAATGTGTAGTGCTCCTTGAAGTGTCCTGGAGCTGTTTATTTAGTGGGTTCCACAATTTACTTGTTCCTTGAAGTGTCCTGGAGCTGTTTATTTAGTGGGTTCCACAATTTACTTGTTCCTTGATGACGCCTTATCCAAGTCCCCGCAACTTCCTCAGCGCTCGCGGGACCAACATTTATCAAATTACATTTTATTCGTTTGATGTATTTGATCACAATGCTTCCACATTCACTGCTTGATCTTCCATACCATGATATCGATTAAGCATGTAAGTTTCATGTTTCTTTTTAAAAGACTTCAAATCCTCAACTATAAATTATGGGCTATGTTACTTGAATGGTTACTTCCCTTTATTGTTTATAATGATAACTATGTTGTGGACTCAGTTCCCTTCTTAAGAAACTTTCATTTGTAACAAAAATTGTTAAGCAAATCATCATTGTAAGTAACAGATATTAACATAGAAACTTTTAAGTATTAAGTGGCTACATTTATTATACGTATATTGAGCAACAGTACAGAGTTAATTATTTCATATCTGTAATGCATACTTAAATTAGCAGTTATTTCAACACCTCTCATTTGTGTACTTTAAGACTGCGTTCTTTGTTGTTCTCAATAAAGGGTCAGCCAATAGACAGAGTTCTTATGCCAACCTGCCTCAGCTCAAGAGGAAGCTTGTAATTTACAGGCTCTGGAGCCACAAACTGAGTAAAAACACGGCTGTACCTACTTGAAACCATTTGTAACTAGCCTTGTACCAGGTCGATCTATTGGCTGTACAAACTGTGGTGGGTCCCTCAAATACCGAGGAGAGCCGGTCTTAACTGAATGGGTCAAAACACACAACTTGAATATTATTCTGGCCTTCACCGGAAGCCAGTGCTCATCGCCAGGGACGATCCTGTCCCGTGGAGCAACACATTTTATTAGTCTAGCAGCTCTGATAATAATTTTCTGCAGTTTCTTATTGTCGGGCCAATAAGCTGCATTCGATCCAGTTCGGTCCTAACAGATGTCCGGAAGAGAGACTGGGTTACTCTATCAACATATCGGATGCAGTTTGTACCTAATTTATAGTCCACCGAGCACCGAGTTACAATAATCTAAATGGTTTATAGCACAGTTAATAACAAGATTCTTAACAGAACTCTCATCAAGATATTTACTCCGAAAGCCTATATTCTTGATAGCCAGCAACTTTCACAACATTATTAATTTGTAGACCGAGTGACAAGGCACAATCCAAGTACACCCAGAGATCACGGACGCTGTCTGTTGTCCGGACCCAATTTTCATTTATAATACACACTCTTGATTAACACCCAGACTCCTTCAATTACTTTCCTTACCAACTATTCTCCTTCAATTTCAATTGTTTCAAAGTCATCCATTGTTTAATATTCCATACAACTTCGTTCAATTTTCTATTTGTATTCTCAATATTTGTAACAATGTAACAGAATTGTGTCATCGGCATACGACTTACATTCTACTCCAAGATTATGTAGTATATCAGTTGAGTTGATTATAGAATTTAGGCCAAAGGCCAAGTACTGCGACCTATAAGGTCATTCAGCGCTGAAGTGGAAATTGACAGTTAAAGGTTTGAAAGGTGTAACAGGAAGAAAACCTCACAGTTGACTATGAATTAAGTATAAGGAGAGGGTGTAAAGTAAGATGAAGAAAGGGAATATGAGAGGAGGTACAGTAAAAGAAACAAAGTGGTTGCAGCTAGGGGTCGAAGGCACGCTGCATAGAACCTGAAGTAATGCCTACAGTGCACCACATGAGGTTCACTGACGGCACTTCCCCCTATGGCAAAGTAGTATATTGGACAAACTTTACAGGTACAGAATACGACAGGGCCAACCACACTTCCCAGAAGAACTCCTCTCGTCAAAGGTTCATACGATGACACAGCATTTCCAATCATTATGCAGTACGTATGACCTATCTTTCAAATAGTCCTTCAAAAGCTTAAGCGCATCATCTACAACTCCAGTGGATTGGAGATCATCTAAGAGTAAACCCTGTACTACCGTGACGAAGGCAGGCAGGGCTAAGAGCCAAGAGCACGAAAATACCAAACTTACCAGCACCCCTTATTTCCAATGGGTCATTTACCATTGAACATAAAGTTGCCTCAGTGGAATAAAATTTTCTGTATGCAGAATGACAATCGGAAAAAACACCTGCAGTATTTAGCTAAGCCGTTACTGTTAGAGGATCGCATATTCCATAGTTTTTTTCTAGAAAAGATAATTTCATAAGGCCTCTATGAACTCAACTCCAGACAGTCAAGACTTCCCTTGAAAACTGGCTTAACAATTGCAATCTTCTCGGATATCTGGAATTTACATTCAGAGATGCAGCAATTTACAATCTTCAAAATCACACCCAAAAGTCAAAAAGTTCTCAGCTGCAATTATTTCCGATACAGTAGGCACCGGATCGGATGAACAATTTGTTTTCTTGGCTTTCTTCAAAATTCTAGTGACATCAATAGTTATTCTATAAAAACAGAGAACCTACTATCAACCATTCTATTAAAAACAGAGAACCTAGTATCAACCACTGCAGTAATGATGGTGCAAGGCGGTGCACCTGCAAAAACTGAAATTATATTCTTAATTGTATTCTTGTAAAACTCTAAAAACTTGTCAAACCATTAGGTAGTTTCTTCTCTTTTGAATTTCCTGGTTAACAGTCAAGGACATGATATAACTCATTAACATCATTTCCATCCCATGAACGACGATCAATTTTTAACCTTATCCATAATTTCACCTTTCGTCTTTTCTCTCTTCTCTTCTTCTCCAGTATTTCACCATGAAACAACAGAGATTTATCATTACCAAGAGTTGTTTTTCATAAATTGACACATATGATCACATTCTACTAATTCACGCGACTATAGACACTTCTGAGGCATTCACCACACACCCAATCCCTAGATTCAAGGGGTCGATGATCGCAGAGATTTTGAAAACCCTCACTGACTTCCTGAGTTACAATCTCAATAAATTCAACCTGGAAGAAACTAGATTTGTTTCCGTGTATCAGCTTTTTCATCACTGCCTTTTCTTATTGGTCAATAAAAAGTAGTCAGACTATGCACTGGAGAAATGTACATCTCTCCTTAACTTGAATATTGATACTACCACTTTGATTGACATCATCATACAGAACCAGGTCTAATGTATGACCGGTTATTACAGTAAATTGATTGATTGATCATGGAATTTAGGGCATAGCCCAAGCGCTGGGACCTGTAAAGGTCATTCAGCACTGCAGCGTTATATGATTTAATGAAATAAGAGTAACTGAATGAATAGGTGAATCAATTAAAATCTTTTACACATGATAAATTAAAACTGCAATTTAAAATACCGAATGATACATAACAACTAAGACTAACAAGTAAAACAAAGACATTCACTCTCATTCAAAACCACTTACACCATAATTTAAAAAAAAAAACATAGCTGAAATTGCAAATTTTAAAAACGGGAAATTGCAACATTTTAAAAACTATTTGCCATGCATAATTCATTTAACGCCATTTACGCCCTAATTAAAAAAATAAAAATTTTGAAGAATAATTAGGTACTTATTATTGCATTGGAGCAATTTATATGGTTTACAAGATGATGCGACACAAGCGGATCACTAATCGCTTCGACCTTCACTGGTTGGATCATCCATCCACTGATTAAAACCACCACAAATGAAAACACTTACTGCAGATGTACAGATCCCGTCAAGCAGTAGGCCAAACTCATCGACAAAGACATTTACACTTACCGAGGGCCGTCTATAGTAAAGGAAAGCATACTCATACCACAATACGTAAAATTCGCATCGAGGTTTTCAAAACTTGCCACATCAGCTCTTTTTACAAGCCTGATATCAGTGGACCCTCTTTGTACGAAAAGACCGACCCCACGGCCCCTACCTTCCCCCGGAACGTAAAGGAAAACATTCAATCTTGGCAATTTTGCTGTCTTTCAGCCATGTCTCAGCAATGGCGGCAAAAAAATCGATTGCATTTCAGTTATTAAGTCTCTAATCTGTAGTGTTTTATTTCCTATAGTTTGGATATTCACGTAACCGCGTTTAAAAATCTTATTATCGAGTATAGCCATAACCCGTGCAAGCAGCAATCTTTTTCGTCTCATAATGTAAGGCTTTGCATTCTTTGGAGTTTACCGCATGATCACTTTTTTTTTTAAATCCTGTGGTAGGGGTGCAAGAATACTACCACCGTAGGTTCTGCGTGTCGTAAAAGGCGACTAAAAGGACACCTGCTGCATTGCAGTCTTATTTTTGAGGCAAAGGCTAGGCCCACCGCTAAGAACTGTGGAAACTGCTGCCTTGCAGTCGTGCTTTTTAGTCACAGGCTAGTCCCACTGCCAGTAAGGACATGCGGACGTAAAAACCGCCTTCACCAAACAATAAACCATGCCTGGTGATGCTTTGGATAGAAGACAGTGGAGAAGGCGCATCAGGCAACCGACCCTTTCATGTAGGGATAACGGTGTGAAAGAAGCAGCAGCATGATCACATTTTTTATACTTCGAGTCTCTTACAATTTCTATCTCATCATTCCAACAGCAGCGCAGACCTTTGTCCTGTGACATCCTGTGAATTTTCCACATGTTCACTCCTCAGTTATATTCTTGAACCCTCCATTCTTTCTAAATAACCATATCTTTGACTTAGTACCGAGTGATGACATAATACCTGTCTCTCACCGTATAGGTAGATGGCCCTTTTAAGTTTCACTTTGTCGCCATTATCATGAACGGCCTTCCTTCCTAACCTCAGGCTCTCAATTCAGTATCCAATGAAACGTTCTTCCGGAAGCTGGATTTTTAGGCATAACTGAAATCTTCCTTTCTGCCTCATATGTATTGCAAATCATGATCACAGGTTCATATTTTCCATTCTTCTGAGTGTCAGCTCCCTAAACATCATTGCTCATCTCATTCGCAGCCAAGTCTTTCTCCTTTTTTAACTCAAGTGTTCATTCACCACACAGAAGCCACTCTCTGCTTGACGTCCTCCATCTCAAGCAAACAAGGTGGTGAAATGAGCAGTATTTCCACATCACGATCTCTGCATGGCAGGCGAGCCGCACGGGAAAACACCGCCTTCTGAACACCTAACGTGCGGCAATTTTCCCGTGCGAGACAAGGTCGCTCGTGTAAAAGGAGACTTAGTAAGATTACAAAGCAGTACACGTAGACTTATGACACGAAATGCTTGATAAAAAGAGTTCAAATACAAAGATTTGCCAACCAACCAACTAAAACCACAATTTGCGTGTAAATGTTGGTTGGGGCGCCTTAAAATTTCATTCCGCCATAATCCGGATCTGTCAATAGGAATAATTTTTCTGGGACCGTTCACTGCGAAATTTGAAATAAAATTCCTCTGCATAATATTCCTTTGACTCTCTCTCTCTCTCTCTCTCTCCTCTCTCTCTCTCTCTCTCTCTCTCTCTCTCTCTCTCTCTCTCTCTCTCTCTCTCCAAGCATGACCACGAGAAAACTGCAACAACGGAGTGCGAGATCTTGTGCCTTATGCTCTAAAGTATTTTCAAGCATCTTGCATGCAATGGAATCCCCGTAGAAGGTAGTGCCTTCAGGGCACTTCATGCGGTGCACTGTAGACATTACCTAAGGTTCTTTGCAGAGCGCCTTCGGCCCCTAGCTGCAACCCCTTTCGTCCCTTTTACTGTACCTCCTTTTCTATTCTCTTCTTCCGTCTTACTTTCCACCCTTTTCTAACGCTTGATTCATAATACAACTGTGAGGTTTTCCTCCTGTTACACCTTTTCTTGTCAATTTCCGTTTCAGCATTGAATGACCGCATGGGTCCCAGTACTTGGCCTTTGACTTAACTTCTATATTCAATTCACTTCAATGGATGCAATGGAACAAAAGACTGCAAAGGCGAATAGATTTTGCAGACGCTGAGACTGAAGGAGTAGAAACCACTTCAGATATGAACAGGGACTCGAATGGAAGGAAATGTAAAATTTAGGCCAAAGGACAAGCCCTTGGACCGATGAGGTCATTCAGCGCTGAAACGGAAATTGGGAGCAGGTAGGTTTGCAAGGTGTCACAGGAGGAAAACCTCAAAGTAGTTGCACAATGAAACAAATGTCAAAAAGAGGTTGGACAGCAAGATGGAAGAAAGAGAATATGAACGGAGGTACAGTCAAAAGGAAGGAAAGGGGTTGCAGCTAAGGACCGAAGGAACACTGCAATGAACCTTGACTCATGCTTACAGTGCACCGACTGACAGCATCCTGTGTGGAATTGGATTGAGATGATCAAGACCCTGACTTCAATTCACGAGACTTTCCTGTGTCAGTTGTATTCCTGCAGATGAAAGACTTCTGAGAACAATATTCTTACACCTTATAACGCACACTATGGAACCAAGCAATAGTGTGATTTTGCACTTAGGAGGAGGTCTATACTAAATTATTCTTGTGTCCAGTTCTAAATGAGTATTTATGCTGATTTATTCTATAATCTCATTCCTTTCTTGTGTGATCTGAATATTTTGAATATTTGCTACAACGAAGCAGAGGAGACATTTTTTAGATGACAGGAAGAGAGAACTGCTTAAAAGAACCTTCTGTTTGTCTTGTTTCATCAGCTTTCAATCAACAAAATCAATTTAAAAGAAACCTTTTCTCATAACACTAACACAAAGAATCTTAGAAAAATTGGTGACTACAAAAGTGTCCTCACCAGAGTAGCAATTTTGTGGATAAAATCTCAAGCATATCCTGGAATTAATTTCATTTGGGCCTGACAAGTAAGGCATTAAGATTAAAAATAAATCATAATGATAATTCCATTAAAACTGGCTAAATGAGTCACTTCTCTCTTTGTAAGTCTTAACGGTAAAATCACGAAACTGATTGGCCCAATGAGAGTATAGCTAACAAGATGTTAAAACAGTGTACCCAGAGATCTCTATACCTACACTCAGGTCTATACTCGTGACACCATTTCGCTCAAGAATCTCAGGAATGCTGGTTAGTGTAACGTCTCGCCCAGCCAGCCCCTAAACAACTCTCTCTCTCCCCCCCCCTCCCCCCCCCCCCCCCGCCTCGCTTGTTTCATCCAATTACCAGAGTTAATCTTACTATTAGTTAAACGGGATTTCTCTATAGACTTTGTTCCTTCGAATGTAATTGGCTTGGAAATGCCCGCCCTTGTTTCATTTTTCCACTTGGTCGTCAATTCTGTTCATGATTCGCATCACCATACTGCAATGACAGATATTCCACAAGATTTTCCTTCTTATTTGGCCACCCATTAAGCTTTCATTCAAAAGAAATACTATATTTAACAATGATTAAATTACTACATACACACATTATATATATAATATATATATATATATATATATATATATATATATATAGATATATATATAGCTCAGAAAAACAATAGTGTATATATATATATAGTATGTATTTATATATATATATATATATATAATATATATATATATTATATATATATATATAGATATATATATATATATATATATATATATATAATGGGCAGGACCAAGTATGAAAGAATAAGAACTACTCAAGTAGCAGAACTATCCAAGAAGGCCCAGGAAAGAAGACTGATGTGGTACGGCCGCGTGATGAGAAGGGAAGAGACAGAATACCATGTAGGAAGGAGAGTAAAGTAGATGTTGTCTGAGGTTGTGAGAGAGAAAGAGAGGAAGACAGAAGACGCGAAGGTGGACGGATGTTGTTCAAGATGATCTGAGAAACGGACAATTGTCAGAGGACGATGTTTACTACCGAGCCAGGAGTAGGAAAGTTCAGAAACATCGACCACACACACAGAAGTGGGAAAAGATGCAGAAAAAATATATAAATATAAATAAATATAACACGCTGAATTTAAAACTAAAGACTATATTTCGGTGGACTTACTTCCACTGATTAATAAGGGTGGAAGTCAGTCCACCGAAATATAGTCCTCAGCTTTAAACCAGTTTTAATGGGCCTTTTATACTTGAGACGTATCCTGTTTTAACAGAAATTTTATTTATACACACACACACACCTATATATATATATATATATATATATATATATATATATATATATATATATATATATATATATATATATATATATATATATATATAATATATATATATATATATATATATATATATATATATATATATATAATATATATATATATATATATATATATATATATATATATATATAGAGTCGCTGGAGGGCAGTGTCGAGTGTTTGAGACAGTTAGGTACCAATTCCTATACCACTTAAAATTCCCCTTCAGTGATATTCCCGAAGTAGCGCGAACTGAATATTAACGATGTTTTTAGCGTAATGATTTGATTTATAGTATGTATGTGTGTGTGTGTGTACGTCACTGAAGTCCTGATTCTCTTCTCTGGTTAGTTTCGTTGAGCTGAGTTGAATACAAAATTTAGGCCCAAGGCCAAGCAGTGGAACCTATGAGGTCATTCAGCGCCGGAATGGAAATTGACAGTAAAAGGTTTGAAAGGTGTAACAGGAAGAAAACCTCGCAGTTGCACTTTGAATCAAGTGTTAGGAGAGGGTGGAAATTAAGATGAAGAAAGAGAATATGAAAGGAGGTGCAGTAAACGGAACGAAAGTGTAATGCCTACAGTGCACCGCATGAGGTCCACTGACTAACCCCCTACGGGGGCCGCGGGTTCGAACCCAAGAGAGGACGAAATTATCATCAACAAAAAAAACTCCCCTTCGTTTGCATACATGAAAATATATTAATTCCGAGCTAAATCGAATTGGATATTAAAGGACATTTGTAGCTTGATGTGTGTGTAGAGGGCATATGCAGGAGTGGCAGTACGACGCTGGTATTAAGCAGATGTTTGTTTTGTATGTTGTTTTGACGTTGCATGGAACCAGACGTTATTCAGCAACGGGACCAACAGCTTGACGTGACTTCCGAACCACGTCGAGAGTGAATTTCTATCACCAGAAATACACATCTCTAACACCTCAATGGAATGCCAGAGAATCGAACTCGCGGCCACCGAGGTGGCGAGTCAAGGCCATACTGATCACACCACTGAGGCGTACAATAAGCAGATGACCGTTAACCCCGGATGGATGGAAGATGGGTTCTTCCCTTGTGTTTTGGGTCTCGTTCACTCCCGTCTGTGTCGCGTGCAGTGGGCGTCTCCTCTGAAACGCCTGCTTGAAAAGAGGCCTGAGGATTAGCCAGTCGGTGACATCCGATGTCCAATGTCCTCCTGCCAGGTTCATATTGTTGGTTTGGCTGATGATAGCAGATTCCAGCGTCTTCCTTTTGTACATTCAGCTACTTTAGAAAACCAGCTAGATCCCACTCCAATTTATGGTATGGCTTTATCCCTATTATGTACAAAAATCCCCGAACTGAAACATATCGTGTAGATAAGTGGTTCTCAACATGAGGGGGGCTCAACAATTTCCAGGGGAGGCGCGAGCCCTAGGGAAAAATGAATAAAGCATTTTTCTAATTATATTCGTTATTTTCTTTACGAGTGAGGAACTAATATTCAGAAGTTTATGAAAAAAATGCAACGTTACTTTCCTGGAGTATACTACTCTAGTTAGGCTCGTTGGGCTGACCATGTTTTGTAATGATTGACTTCCCTATCCCTCGAAACCCCTTCTTTTTCTCTTTTTTTTTTCAAGTCTGGGAGGGAATTTTACTCACATATGCAAGGGAGGGGGGCGGTGGAAAGAAGGATCGACTCTTAGAGGGGGCGTGTCATATAAAGGTTGAGAACCACTGGTGTAGATCTGTTTGTGTTCTGTTAATCTTTGCGAGACGGATCTACCCGTCTCCCCAACGTAAATCTTATTACAGTTGCTGCACGGTATCTTGTCAACTCCGGCATCTGGTCATTTTTTTATTTAAGTAATACGCTTATGAGCGAACTTCCGATGGATTCGGGATAATGGAAAATAAATGGATTCGTTAGATTTGAGATGTTCTGCAACTTTCTTGATGATCTCGTAAGGAAGCTTTATTCTGTCGTTATAATCTACTTATTTGTTGTTTCTGAGGCCTCTGTAGTACCTATACTCTATCCGCTTTGTTAACAGCCTTCTTGACACTGTACGGTTGGTAGAGCAGTCGTTGACGGAGCTTATCGAATTCTTCTTCCAAGTAGCACTACCCATTTGAACATATTATCCTCATTAGGCCCCTTGAGAAACAGACTGCAGCCAACCATGATCTACGGAGACGTCGTGGAAGCTTAGGATATGAATATAAACAGCGAAAGTAGGCTTCCTATATACTGTGAAAGCGTATCTGTCGTTTTCTTACGATTCATACACCAAGGAAAGGCAATTTTCTATCCCTTTCTCATTGTTTTAAATTCAGTCCGTTAAAAAAAATCCGCTGAAATCTCCCTAATTTGTCGCAGAATGTAAAAATATTCTACCTATCTAAGCCAGATCATGTTGCTGGGTGTGACAGACGACAAAATTTCCGTCTCGAAGTATTCCATATACCTATACAGGTTTGCTAGCAGAAGGGACAGGGGGCTGCCCCTGCTACAGCCAAACCTATGTTGTAAAAATGACCATTAAAAGAAAAAGAGAAAACATTGTTAGTTACGCACAGGTTAATTAGGTCTAGTGTTTTGTCGATGCTAAGAGCAAAATGCTCTTCAAATGGTTATAACTTCCTCTTTAGAAAAGACAAACACGCCCGCGATCGGCACTTGGATAAATAATGATTCCACGTCTGGCCTGAGCATTCTGATGTTATTCAAGGGGATGTTTAAGCTGTTAATTATGTTTTTTCAATAATTCTCTGCATGTTTTACGTGGGAGAAAGAGAGGGTTCCTACGAAGGATGATAATAGGTCTGTAAGCTATTTGGATAATGTAGTATACGTGCAGCATATATAATATTATATATATATATAATAATATATAGAATATAGTCTATAAATTAATTTAATAAATATCTATATATATATATATATATATATATATATATATATAATATATATATAAATATAAATAATTTTATCACATCACTGTGATTCATATACATGCATTAAGCTACAACTGTCCTTAATATCCAATTCGCTCTACCTCGGAATTCCCCTTCGGTTATTATATATGGAAATTTATTAATTCCGAGGTAGAGCGAATTGGATATTAAAGGACACTTGTGGCTTAATGCGCATATACATACATACATGTATACATACATACATGTGTGTGTGTCTGTTTGGGAGAAAGGATGAACGGAAGACCCAGAAAGGAGATGGACATCTCGAGTGAGCGACAAAGCATCCTGCAGAAGAGGCGCCTCAGCATCCGTGAAGGAAGGAAGAGAGCAGGTAGTACAGGCAATGAATGGCGCACTGTTTGTAGGCAAACTTCAACACGTTCCTGGTTGGGCTTCTGCAAATGAAGCAGCCAGTGGCAAGACGTTTTCCATTCTCGATTCGTCCACAATTAAACAGTTTGCGTGAACCTCGCAAAGGTCATTATCCTGTCTTTTCTTGGGGCCAACCTTTTAAGAAAAGTGACATATATATATATATATATATATATATATATATATATATATATATATATACATACATATAAAGGCAAAAGCCACTTAGGAAAGTGAAACAATGGAGTTTCGCTGCCTCCTTTACTAAGTTTAGTAAAGGACGAGAGTCGAAAGGCCTTGCAGCAGAACTCCATTGCTTCACCTTCCTTCGTAGATTCATCTCTATTCCAAATCTTCAGTCTATGCGCTGGTTCGAATCCACGAGAGGACGAAATTATCAACTAAAACATTTCCGTTTAGTTAACATTATATAAGAAAATATATTAATTCCGAGGTAGAGCGAATTGCATATTGAAGGACATTTATAGCTTGATGCTTCTATATGAATCATGGTGATGTGTTGAAAATTATATATATATTAATAATATATATATATATATATAATATATATATTAGAGAGAGAGAGAGAGAGAGAGAGAGAGAGAGAGAGAGAGAGAGAGAGAGAGACTCGGCAAGGCCAACGTGGAATCAGATGAATGTATTTCTGGTGATTAGAAATTCATTTCTCGATATAATATGGTTCGGATCCCACGATAAGCTATAGGTCCCGTTGCTAGGTGACCAATTGGTTCCTAGCCACGTAAAAATATCTAATCCTTCGGGCCAGCCCTAGGAGAGCTGATAATCAGCTCAGTGGTCTGGTAAAACTAAGATATACTTAACGTTAAACAGAGAGAGAGAGAGAGAGAGAGTCAAAAGTTCCTGTCTTCTGCTGCGCCACTTACAGAGTCACCCGCAAACGTCAGTGCGGTAACAATATTGCAAGTGTTCCATGTCTCCTCGTTGAGTAACGAACACATTAACAGGCAATGTAGTGTACGTACTGCAACCATGCCACCTTCCGTTCAGTTATATGACATTCGCTCGTTCCTGTGCTCACCGTGATCCCATTGTCCCTCCAGTTGCATGCCATTGCAAAACCTTGTCTTAACGGGTAATAATGATAATTACACTGCTACGAGAAAGAGAGAGAGAGAGAGAGAATAACTCATTCTATCAGTATTAATGACTTGTAACCATAATCTTTTATTTTCTTTGGAGCACCAACCTGTCATAAGTAATGAGACTATATATATATATATATATATATATATATATATATATATATATATATATATATATATATATATATATAATACTGGTTGCTGCTCCAGACAAAATAAAACTTTAAGGTTACACGCCAAACACAATCAAACCATATATACTGACATAATGATCCTGCAGTCTACTTTCCCGCCTCTTCCTGTGTTTTGTCTTTCACTCAGGAATGCGTTTCCTTGTGTTATCGTTTACATCCTCCTTTTAATGATTTCCCGATGGGGTTTACATCCTCCCTTTAGTGTTTCTCCGTTTAGATTATATCCCCGCTATAGGGTTTCCCCAAGAGTTCTTTCATTCAACAACACCCCCCCCCCCTCTCTCTCTCTCTCTCTCTCTCTCTCTCTCTCTCACCGAAACATTTTACAGTCAACATCGACCCTTCATTAACTGATTTTTAAGCCTCTACATTGATGACCACTCCTCATCTCATCTCATTATCCATCGTATTCTCTGCCGCAGCGACAAAACAATAGACTTGTTTTGACGCTTGTTTGTTGGTGTCAAAGCAAGCGCGTCCGAAGCGACTTTGTACCGAAGCAAAAATATGATATAATAGTCGCCGAAGCGTCAGCCGAATGTTAGCGACGTGTTGTCTCAACTTCGGTTGCTATGACGCGCGGACAGAAACAAAAGTAGTAGCAGAGTGGTAGTAGCTAAGTCTGGATTTGGCCCGCGTTTACAGTACCTCTTTTGTTTTGTATGTGGAGTTTTGTTTTGGTCTATAGTCCCGCTTTAGTAATATAAATATATGTATGTATGTCAATACATCATGTATTGTCAGATTACGCTCAGAATCACGGCGAGTTGAATGTCACCTTACAATAATAATAGAAGTATTCTGGCACGAGGTTGCTACCCTCCATATGCCACACCTAACCCTAATTCAAACCCAACACAATCAACTTTCCACCAGCTACATTATTCACCGCACGAGTCAACAGAGGCATCTTGGATTTTCATGACTACGATGATGACCAGTGTTCTCCTCATTTCAACTGACTTGCGTTGCGAGTCTCTTCATTGCCGCGTTGCGTAACTTGACTCCTTGTTTTATTATCTGTCCATTCAGGAACCGCGTGGTCGCTGCATGAATCACTTAACAGATAGCATCTTGCCGTCTTTTGTGTAATGCAGAAAAATATTGTTATATCTATATATATATATATATATATATATATATATATATATATATATATTATATATGTGTGTGTAGAATCTATTGGTCACTTTTTACCAGATACTACATATGTAATTGTATCTAATAGCCACAATACCCTCTTAATTTCTGTTGGTCATGTCGGCAACGTGACCTATAGTCGTGATTAGGATGACACGGGTTTCTTTCCCCCTCCCAGACATCACAATTACTTCATATTTCTTGCACATGGATAAAAAAAAAATGAAAGAAAAAAAGGCACGAAGAATTCGCGAAGAGGGGATTACAATGTGTGAGCGTGTGTTTATGTCAAAAGGCGCTTCGTTTATTGATCAGAAACTACATCATAGCCATTACAGTCGTTTTGTAAATAACAGAAGTGAGTAGGAATGCTTGCGTTGAAAAGCGTGGTGTCTATACTCAAATAAGCTTGTCATGAAATGTCCTCCAAATTTACCCGATATTAATTAGAATATTTATGAATGTTTTTCTTTGTACTAAGGAAAATGCAAACGTGAAACTAAAGCTGCTCTAACGTGGTCTCCTGTTCGCAGAGATGTCTTTTAAATGTAAAAACATATTGTGTGTGTGTGTAAGTAGAGTGTTCGATTTATATGATCGCTTACCTGCTGCTGCTCCTTGATAATTAGTTCTGCAGTCTGGTTCTATGTTTAATTAACTTCATGCTTCTTCTTAATGTTAGTTCTGGATTAGTAATCTTTGTATTTTTAGTCTCTCAGGAGAAGTTTTAATGAGACGAACGGAGAAGTTTCCTTCTTTACGGTGGTAAAGAGTACAAGTACAAGTTACAACTATAAAGCTTATAAATCTATTTTTGGACCCTGGCAATATTTTTGCTTCTGTACTGAACGACGGCTGCCGGTCCTCTCTGGCTTCTTCTGTCGTTCTCAAATTCAGCCACCCTCGGTTCGAATTCGGCACCACCGCCTTAGGCGGTGTAGGTCCTGGTTCTCCGCCCAACTGGATTCTTGATTCGTGGAGTGGTTTTTCCTTACCTTTCCCCATCCCCTTTTAGGAGGAGTTAACATGTTAATTCCTCCTTTTCCAGGCGGAGTCAATAAGTTAACATGTTAATACCTCCTCCTGGAGGCAGAGCTGCATTCTTGATAGAAGCTGAGTAAGTTTGGTGCGAGGTCACAGGTCAAAGATATTATGACGGACTTAAGATATTAATTGCGATGGTGTTATGGTTCAACTTCCTGAGACAGGTTTTGTTGATCAAATTCTGGCTCGCAAACCAAAGCTTAATTCTCTCTCTCTCTCTCTCTCTCTCTCATTATTTTCACTGTACATACTCTAATTATTCTCTCTCCTTCTCTTTCTAATTATTTTCACTGTACTTTGATTATTCTCTCTGTTTTTACGCTACCCTATCTACTATTATTTCTTGTATAGCTATCCTTTATAATATATATATATATATTATTATATAATATATATATATATAGAAAGAGAGAGAGAGAGAGAGAGAGAGAGAGAGAGAGCAGAGAGAGAGAGAGCCACAGGAAAAAAAAATAAATGGAGTATCAAGCACTTTCGTGTTATTTCAACACATTTTCGATGTACCTCCTCCTATTCATTTTTTCCTGTGGCCTTGGCCAAATATACTATAAACTGCCACGCGCTATTTAGTGACGTAAAAGCATGCATATATATACTATATATATACTATATATATATATATATATATATATATATATATATAATCCCTAAAGACGGTCTTTCAAAGATGGATTATGACTGGAGACGAAAGGCTATGAGAAGTTATCCAACAGCAATTATACCGACACCTCGAATAACGAACCAAAAGAAACGGAACCCATCGAACGTACCAGATTGACATGACGAAATCCCAAGCACTCGCATGAAGTCAGTCCCCTTCCCTCAACAGAGCCTCTGCTTGCACGAGAACATGACCAGCATTTTCAGTTATGGATTAATCGATTTCCTTTCCGATTTCATCAAGTTTTCATTTCGTCCGTACAATGGTATGGACCCGATTGGCACCCGTATAATCAGCTGGCTGTCTGGGTTCCAGCCGAAATTGGAAGGGTTCTTTTGTTCATCATTTCGGTCTTCCACATTTCGTATGCTCTGCGTCGATTCGTTATTGAATCTAATCTACCATCACTGTTACGCTGTTACATATTTATTTATATTACTACCGATTTTGAGGCTAATTTTAAAACAATAATAATCTGTCATTTACCGAAAAAACAGTGTGAGCAAACATGGTATGTGCACCTCCACTGAGAGAGAGAGAGAGAGAGAGAGAGAGAGAGAGAGAGAGAGAGAGAGAGAGAGAGAGCGCTAGTCAGGCCTGTCCATGCAAACTGGCTGCTACTGTTGAGGTACTACTGGTTACACCTGGACACTCGTCCTAGAGAAGTGCACGTAACTTGCGATTCTAATGAATTATGTCCCAAAGCAAAAGAGAACTAGGTAATGGGTTGTGAACCCCTTTGGGGGCGGATATGCCCTTTGAATGGCAGAACTCTCTCTCCTTGAAACCCATAATAATTACACATCAAGGTATTCTACTGTTGATGACTGCTACTGCAGTGGTAAAAAATTTGGAAACCGCAGCCTAGAATGAACCAATGGTTCTGGGAACATCTAATAAAAAAAAAAGTACCTAAAGCAAGGGAGTACCTAGTACAGGGTTGTGGATCCCTTGGTAAAAGGAAATGTACCCTGAATGGTAGATCAGCCTCCTCCTTGAAGATCAATGACAATCATGCTTTTCACTCCTATTGGTTGCCATGCTCAGAAAATAATAGTCCTCTTACTCAGCATAATGTGAAATTCACCAAGTGGCCCATGGCACAGGGTGAACCTTGTGAGTCTTGGAGTTCTATACGTGCCTGGATGTAGCGCAAGGACAGTGTGTCTATAAGAATAGGAAAGACACTGATTAAATAGGTCTGGTGTAGTTGATAGGTGTAGAGCTGGGAAAGTAGAGGTCAGGGAGAATCTGCAAACAAATGGAAAAGTAGTAAGTACAAATGTGTTAGTTCGAGGATACCTGGGTAAGACTGAATATGACAGGAAGAAATTTCGTGTTGGTGAGTGTTCACGGTCTGAGAGATGGAAACAAGCAAAGTGAAAGAGAATATTTTTGGGAGCGTGTGATTGCTGAAAACGAGTTTCAAAGAAGAATATTTATAAGTATACTTGGGTAATAAAGAACGGTTGAGACTTCGATTTTGCTAGAGTGTGTTAGTACAGAGTAGCTGAAAGAGCAGACTGATTCATGTAATGGCAATAAGGTGTGGCTGGAGGTATATCCGATCATTATTTGGCTACAGGAAATGTTAAGACAGCTATGAGTTATAGCAGAGAGGGAGAAAATGTGGCTGTAAAAGTAATTACGACCAAGTAGTTGTATAAGAAGGAAGTACAACATATATGGAGAAAATGGATAAACACTATGGGCAGTGTTAGAAAGACACTGTAAAATCCCATGATTGAGTCATGAGATGGAGGAGGAAAAATACAAAGAAATGAGGTGCAGTTCTGTCACACACACAAAATTTCCAGGCCTACAGTAAAATGGATCTGTGAGAGAAAAAGGAGGCAAGCAATAAAAAAAAATAAAAAGTGAAGAAAACCTTTATAGGAAATAAAAAGCTGTCCCAAAGGGAAGTAAATGCAAAGAAAAAGATTAACATAGAATGAATTTCAGAGTAATTGGAGAAATTCTGTATGAGGTAAAAGCAGTTCCTGGTCAATGGAGTGTGTATTTTAAAAGCTTGTTAAATATGCAGGTTTGAAGAGAGGCAGAACCGAATGAAACAAGACTGGAGAGTTCGTGTAAGCTTGGATATTCTCGTGGAAGTGACTGAGGAGATATGAAGGGAAATTTGAATGTATAAAAAAGACACCAGAGGTTGGAATTATAAATAAGATGCTGCTGAATGATAGTATTGGTAGTGTAACAAAATGAATGGCCAGGATTTGCCATGTATGTATAAAAGAATGGAATATTCTAAAGGAATGGGTGAGAAAAACTGTACTGTTGTATTAAAGTAAAGGTGGAAAGCTAACAGTAAGAACCACAAGGGCATAACATATTTGGTAAACAATTGAAAGGCATTTTGATTGGAAAGGAAAACATACGACAGAAGGCTTGACAGAGGAAAAACAGTGCAGGCAATGGAAGAGGGTATAAAGAAAATATTTTGGAACATTACGAGAAAAGTTTACTAGCAATTAGAAAAGGTTGTACGTATGTGGAATGCATGACTTAATCAATAGCAGCAATGTAGAGGGTGTTGCAAATTCATGGTAGAGGCAATAAGTTACTGAATGCAATGAAAGCTCCTGTGATTACAGAGGAGCGTTTAGAACATACAGGCAGGAGTGCGAGCCTTAGGGAAAACTGGGTCTGAGACAAGGGTAAAAACCACGAAGTGAAACAATGGAGTACTGCTTGCCAAGGCCTTTCGACTCTTGTCCTTTATTAAGCTTAGTCAAGGACGAGAATCTGAAGGTCTTCCAGCGGTACTCCATTATTTCACTTTCCTTTGTGGCTTTGACCTTTATTTATATATTCATCACGTTCCAAATTTTCATGATTCAGTTATATATGTAATATATATATATATATATATATATATAATATATATATATATATATATATATATATATATATATATTTATATTTTATTTATTATTTACACGGAATGTGCGTGTGAGTGTGTGTTCCAGCATAACAGAAACGCATTGAGAAATTTCAACCAAACTTACTATGGTGTCCAGCATATTCGTCTACAACAATTCACCAACACCAATTCGTCTACAACTTGCCAACAACTAAAATTCATCTATAACAATTCGTCTACAATTAAAATTTAACTAATACAGTTGATCTACAGATGTAATTCATTTTTAAGTAAAATAATTTTAATTTGGGTTATATTTCCTATTATCTTTTTGGTTCTGTTACGTTTTGTGTGTGTGTGTTTTCTGCTAAGTTCTGGCTCAATTCTGCTCGGTTTTTTGTTTATTCCTATTAAATATCTTCAGTTCCATCGAATTTAGTGATAAGTTTCAACAAAATTTTTATTAACACATTAAAGTTTTGTTTAGTTTTTGCTTAGTTTCTACTTGGTTCAAAGATTCCCAGGGATAATTAAATTTTTCATAGAAGTAATTAACATTTTTCATTCCATGAAATGCAAAGGATCAAATTCAATAAAGAAAAATTTATTCGATAAAATTAAAGTTTACTTTCACAGAAACTCCATAGAAAATCTAAAAAGAAAGATTGCGAGCAATTCCATGAATATATTCCTGGATATACCGATAATAAAATTTTCCAAGAGTCTTTTGATGCATTGCAAGGTATCACGCGATTTCTGGAGCCTGGGGTTCTCTCCAGCAAAGATACTATTCAAATTGAGCTTCACTGAAATTTTGTTCTTTCTTCAAATATTAAATTAACTTTGATGGTAAGCTGTGAATTGGCTCTGGGATGCTCTGTGCCACCCCTCACCTGCATTGTTTGTTCTTGGCAAATTGTGTAGAACCACATCATATAGATTCCATAACTCAAGAGGAAAGAGAGGTGGTCGTTGCATATTCCTTCTGCTAGGGAGCCCGATCCAAGA